>NC_030820.1:22970333-23279552 GCF_001704415.2 Capra hircus | reverse complement strand
ATTTTTGCACAGTAACTTGTAATATGTTATTATTTTCTTATAAACAATCAGAGAATTTTTAATTATGTAGGTATAAGTCACTGAGAATTATTTTGAAAACCATATTCCCTTAAAATAAATGTGCTAACTTTAACCATATATAATAAAGGACTGTTGCAAAAGATTCATTAGACAGTACTACAAAAAAAAAAAAATCCTCTTACTAAGGCACATTCCTCTTCTTACCTTGGTAAAGAGAGGAAAATATTGCGTAAATTACTATGATGCCCTGAACAATGATTACATTTCTTTGATAAATATGATAGATGGAAATGGTCTAGAAAACAATAAGCTGAATATACAGAGTGACATTTTATTGTGCACATAGAATTCTCATTAGTTATGGGTTAGATGTATTTAGACCATACAACAGTCGTTGGCATTTTCCTTAATCTATTCTGTTCGCTTACTGCCTTCATAATGACCACAGCGCCCTGCAAGTAGAGTCTCACAAATTTAATCTTTTGCTATTCGATTGCATTTTCATATTTACAAGGCTATTTGGAAAAAAGAAGACCACAGGAAAATGTGGATGCCAGATTGTCACGTGAAATTAAATCTGTGTCCTTAAAAATGAAATGGTGGAGTCAGCGCGGGGCTGTGCTCTTTGCAGAATTAGATCTAGCTTTGTTTCTGGTTGTTCATGTTGCTACAAACTATTTCTTGCTGTCTGGAAACTTCCTTTCTCAAATGATCTGTGCCATATTTCATTTAAATTGCAAGATAGGATAATCGTCTGCAGCGCACTAACATTTCTAGAAGAATTATGTATATAGCTACGTCGGCTTAAAGACAGAACGCTAGCTCATATCAGTAGTAAGAGACATAGATAGAAAATGCACTATATTTCTGCATAGCCATCTAAGGCTGGTGTTAATTATCGAGTACAGTCTTTTGTCTTGAGTTGAGCTGTTAACACTTGAAAATCTATTTCCTGAAATTGGCTTCTTGTTATGAATATCAAGGCAAGTGAATCGCAAATAAACATAGAGGAGACAGAATCATTTTAATTTCCTAAGAGTCACAATCAGATGGCTATTTTTCCCCATTTGGCTGCACCGGCTCTTCATTGCAGCTTGAAGGATCTTCCAGTTGCAGCATTTGAATTCAGTTCTGGCATGTGAGCTCTAGTTCCCTGACGAGGGATTGAACCCAATGCTTCATGCATTGGGAGCATGAAGTCTTAGCCGCTGGACCACCAGGAGAGTCCCCAAATGTTTCATATAATGTTGGGAACGATGTGAATTTGTTGAATGCTCCCTATGTGCCAGGCATTGTGCTCAAGATTTTTCATGATTTCTCTCCTTTAACTGGCAAAATTGTACAAAGTAAACACTCTTCTCCCCATTTCACAGATGAGGAAATGGAGGTTTTGTGTCATTGAACAACTTGCCCAAGGTTATACAGTCAATAAATGTTGAAACAAGGATTCAAAATGAGACATTTTGACTTTAGCTCTCACACTCTTAAACTGCTATTCTACCTCAAAAATGTTTTTTTCTGGGTAACTTTGAAAGATACATCCCATGTATTAAAAGAAGATAAATTTAGAGCACATGAGAAAGAGAACAGCAAATAGAGAACAGGAATGTCAGTGGAGCCAAGAATTAGGCCAATACATGAAGTGGACAGGATTCGTTTAGCTTGAACCACAGTTTTATTCTACACCTTCTAGCCTTCTTTGCAGAGACCAAACCCAGTGATGGGGCCTATATTATCAAACCAAACCAATTGATCAAGAGAAGCACAAGTGTTCTTAATAGTCAGATGATAAGGACAGGCTCTTAAAGATCCTCATAAACAGAACTCCATGTAATGAAATGAAGCCTATTTTCAACAGCGTCCTTATAGTAAATGTGATGGTGCCTTTTGCAGGACTCTCTCTCACTGGTCTGCCAACACGGGCAAATAGCACAATTCGTTTAAAGCAGTTCTCCAGAAGAGCAGCACCACATGGTCCAGATATACCAGGGCCATCAGCAAGACTGATGGGCACTCATGAACCAAGCAATTTGCTTTTGAAATAGAAAGCTAAACCGAAACTCAAATAATAACTTTGCTGCTTAGTTTTCCCTCATTAAGGATAACAGCTTTTTCTCCGCAGTTGTGATATATGTGCAGTATTTTTCAAGAAGTACCAGTGATGAAGCATAGAATTGATATTTTAAGCAAGGGGGAGTTAAAAATAGTGTGTGGTTACTGTGTTGTTCGATCCCTCGGTCAGCAAGGCCTCCTGGAGAAGGAAATGGCAACCCATTCCAGTATTCTTGCCCGGGAAATCTCACGGACAGAGGAGCCTGGCGGGCTACAGTCCATGGGGTCGCAAAAGATTTGGATACAACTTAGTGACCAAACAGCAACAACAACCTTTACAGGTGTTCATGACTTCTGTTGTTGTTCCCTAGTCACTAAGTCATGTCCGACTCTTCGGCAACTCTTTCCTTTTCCAGGGGGTCTTCTAGGACCAGGGATCGAACCCAAGTCTCCTGCACTGGCACGAAGTTTCTTTACTGCTGAGACCCCAGGGAAGCCCTTTACTGCTGCTACTGCTGCTGCTAAGTCGCTTCAGTCGTGTCCGACTCTGTGTGACCGCGTAGACGGCAGCCCACCAGGCTCCCCCGTCCCTGGGATTCTCCAGGCAAGAACACTGGAGTGGGTTGCCATTTCCTTCTCCAATGCATGGAAGTGAAAAGTGAAAGTGAAGTTGCTCAGTCGTGTCCAACTCTTCACAACCCCATGGACTGCAGCCCACCAGGCTCCTCCGTCCATGGGATTTTCCAGGCAAGAGTACTGGAGTGGGGTGCCATTGCCTTCTCTGGGGAAGCTCTTTAGAAACACCTAATTTTTACACCTGCTGCTACACATGCCTCTCTCCGTTTGTCCATCTCTTCCATGTGACCGTGACAGGAAACACTGTGGGAAATCATATGGAGTTTCTAGAAACCTGAAGATACAGAAGGAGACAAGAAAGAAGGTATAAAGATCAGTTGAGGGTACTTCCCTGGTTGCCTAGTGGTTAAGAATTCAACTTTCACTGCAGGGGGTGTGGGTTCCATCCCTGGTTGGGGAGCAAAGAGCCTACGTGCCTCATGGCCAAAAAAACCAAACCCTAAATCAGAACTAATATTAGAACGAATTCAATAAACACTTTGAAAATGGTCCCCATCAAGAAAATCTTTTTAAAACGCAGTCAGTTGAAAAAAACCTACTTAGAAGATTGTATCATAAGGTCAAATTTCAAGACAAAGCTGACCTTTCTAGTAATCTTTGTTCCCAGATTATTTTGCCCCACACTATCTGAATTGTTTCATGTTACCTTGTTAGACTACCAAAAAAAAAAGAAAAAAAAACAGGAGAAATGGCTTGAGGCTAGCAAGAATCCTCTTCTTAAAACTACGGTTTCTTCTAACTGAGTTAATGATTTTTGAGCTGTTCCTATGTAAATATGAATTAGTTTAATCAACACCAGTTCTATCACTTAACAGAGGAGACTTTTCTGGGGGAAATACAAATACACAAGGTATTTCAAGTCCTCCAAAAGGGAAGAAGGCAGACGCCTGATTGTTCTAGGATTTTTCCCAAGGTAAACTTCTCTTTCACCCAAGGAAAAGAGAAACAAATATTTTCTTCTATCATCCTCCTTTTTATCTGCTAAGCAGGAAACACAAAAATAATCTAAGTAAAGGTAACATAAGGCTTCGGTCCCTCACTTTTTGGAACCAGGGACCAGTTTTGTGGAAGACAATTCTTCCAGGGATGGGGGTGAGTGGGTGGTCTCGGGATGGTTCAAGCACATTACATTTATGGTGCACTTTATTTCTATTATTATTACATCAGCTCCACCTCGGACCATCAGGCATTAGATCCCAGAGGTTGGGGACCCCTGCCATAAGCGACAGTTTTGTAGTGACAGAACAAATCTGTATCTTGACTGTGGTGGGTGTTACATGAATATATACATGAGATAAAATGGCATAAAATGAATGCACACACACAAGTGCGTGCAACACTAGTGAAATCTGAATAAGATGGGTGCATTGTGCCAGTGTGAATTCTCTGGTTGTGACACTGTAGTCTCACAAGACTACTACTACTACTACTATCTACTACTATTATCTACTACTACTTCCCTTGAGGAAAGAAGTGGGGTGATGTATAAGAGATCTCGCTGTATTCTTTCTTTTAATTGCATGAATCTACAATTATCTCAAATATAAAGGTTTTTAAGAGAGAAAATAAGATTAAATCTTCGAAAAGGATTTTCTTCTCTTTCTTTTATTTTGTATCTTTACAAGATGATGGATGTTCACTAAACTGTGGTCATCATCTCATGATATAGGTAAGTCAAATCGTTATGCTATCCACCCTAAACTTATACAGTGCTGCGTGTCAATTACATATCAATAAAACTAGAAGAAAATAAATCTTACAAATGGATCTTTTAAAATTCCTGGTGCAGTTGTTGACCAAACTCACCCTGTGATTTCACATTGCCTTTGTTTATCTAGTTTGTCTTCAATTTGTCTTCAATTCTCTTATATACCTTTTTATTTTTTCTCTACCTGAAAAAAAATCTTACCCTTTATGATGCAGCTTTGAAAACTCTTCTACAAAGTTTTCTCTGACTCTGCTCACCTAACAGAATTGAATCAGTCTTCTCTTTGCTTCCTTAGTACCTGGAATAGATTAATAAACGCTGGTAGATATTGAGCCCTTACTCTACACCAGGCACTTTAATCTTGACAACTCAGTGAGCGAGACATCGTACTCTTGCCGTTTGACTGATGGAGGAATTGAGGCATTGAACTTGCCCAGTGTTACACAGAGAGCAGGTGGCAGAGTCAGCTTACGTAGCTAACCAGTCTAACTCCAGAGCCCACAGGGCAACTGGTATACATCTTGCCTCTTCTATGAACTACTGGTTGTCTCTTAGCACATGGTATTGAGGTGTTTATATTCTCACCTCTCTCCCTTCTTCCAAAGGAAGAGTCGCCCACACTAGCTTTCTCCCCTTCTTCATCTCCCACTCATTAGGATCTGGCTTCTGCTCCCACCACTTCCTTGAAACTAGAATTTGGTTCTCTGTATCCACAAGATTCAACCAACCACGGATCAAAAATATTTGAGGGACTTCCCTGGTGGTCCAGTGGTTAAAAATCCACCTTGCAATGCAGGAGACATGGGTTCAATCCCTATCTGGGGAACAAAGATCCCACATGTGGTGGAGAAACTAACTCCGTGCACCGCAACTAGAGAGTCCCTTGCACCGCAAGGAAAGATCCCACATAATGCAAGGAAGAGCTCCTGTGCCACAACTAAGACCCAACACAGCCAAATAAATAAATACTTTAAAAATATCTTTATATTTGAAAAAAAAAAAAAAAAGAAGGTTCCAAAAAGTAAGACTTGAATTTGCCACTCGCCTGTCAACTGTTCCCATAGTATTTACACTGCATTCGTGAAGTCGCTCAGTCGTGTCCGACTCTTTGTGACCCCATGGACCGTAGCCCACCAGGCTCCTCCATCCATGGAATTTTCTAGACAAGAGTACTGGAGTGGGTTGCCATTTCCTTCTCCAGGGGATCTTCCCAACCCAGGGATCAAACCCAGGTCTCCCATTGCAGGCAGACGCTTTACCGTCTGAGCCACCAGGGAATCTTACACTGCATTAGGTATTCTAAATAATCTAAGGGCTTCCCTGATAGCTCAGTTGGTAAAGAATCCACCTGCATTGCAGGAGACCCCGGTTCGATTCCTGGGTCAGGAAGATCCGCTGGAGGAGGGACAGGTACCCACGCAAGTATTCTGGCCTGGAGAATTGCATGGACTGTATAGTCTAATTGAATAGATTAATAAACTAATCTAAATAGTCTAAGGATGATTTAAAGTATATGATAGGGTATGCCTAGGTTGTATACGAGCACAGTACCACTTTATATAAGAGACTTGAGCATCTGTGGACTTTGGTATCCTGGGGGTGGGGAGTGGAGGCAGGGCTGGCCCTGGAGCCAATGGCGCAGGGAGGCTAAGGAACAATTATACACTCACCATGGTCACCAGTGACCTGAAGGTTCTCAACACTTTTCTGCTTTCCCCTGAATTCTCAGTTGTGTCAGGCGCTTCTGAGCCCATCTCTTCCCCTGGTTCCCCGGAGCCCCTGCGTTCTGTTTCTTCCACTGTTGGCTGCTCCCCCATCTCCTTAGCCTCCTTGGCTGCCAACCCTTAAACTTTCCTCCCTTCCTTTCCCCACCCCAGTTCATTCTTAATGTTCATCCCTTTTCCCTCTATATCCTCTTCCTAGGTAGTCTCCTCCACTCCCAATTATTTCTTCCAACCCAGTTATTTCTTTTGACCTTAACATCCATAAAGCCAGGTGTTCCTACCCCCAATTCTATGTTTTCCTATGTAGACCTTTACCACAGCACCTCTTTTTTTAAATTTATTTTTTCTTAGCACCTGGCATAGAGCAGGTGTTCAATAAATATATTTTTTAATAAGAGAACTTAGGTAAAAACAGATTAGAGGGTGTTTTGGTAAATCAGGCCAAAATGATGATGCTATAAACTATAAAACTCTGCTGAGGAAGAAACTGGATTTAAAGACAGAACAGGCTGGCCTTTGGGGACTGATTAAACGCAGAGCTGGAAGCGAGAGACAAACATTAACTCACATGTGTCTGGCTGTGAAGTGTGCAAAAAGAGAAGGCTGGCCCTCTTCTTTGGTCAGCTTTCCAGATAATTGCCAGTATTTCATTTAATTTTGTTTTGTGCTGAATAAGATAAATGCAGAGCTTCCCAGGTGGCGCTAAGTGGTAAAAAACCTGCTTGCCAATGCAAGAAACACAAGAGATATGGGTTCGATCCCTGGATAGGAAAGATCCCCAGGAGAAGGAAATGGCAACCACTCCAGTATCCTTGCCTGAAAAATTCTATGGACAGAGGAGCCTGGCAGGCTACAGTCCATGGAGTTGCAAAAGGAGGAAGATCTTCTCCCTAACCCATTAGTTAACTGTACCAGCTCCACTGGCCTATAAGCTCCATGAGAACAGAGATCCTGCCTGTGTTGTCCTGGGCCTTTCCCGAGGACCAGGATATCCCAGACACGCAACAAATATGTAGCATCTTCTGCTGAGTATCTTCTATGTACCAGGAACTACACTATGTGCTTTACATCTATTTTCTTTTTATTAAATATTTATCTATTTATTTGGTTGTGCCAGGTCTTAACTATGGCACTCAGGATCTTTGATCTTCACTGAGGCATGTGGGGCCTTTAGTTTCATCATTTGGGATCTTGTTCCCCAACCAGGATCAAACCCAGGCTCCCTGCATTGGGATTAGGGAGTCTTAGCCACTGGACCACCAGGGAAGTCCTTATATTTTATTTTCTTCTTTAATACTCACTACAATTCTGACACCAAATTCTGATGTGTGGGGTTTTCATCCCACACCAAGCAATTCCTGGACACCAACTGAATGTCCTGTAATTCAACTCAGTTCTGACACTGTCTCCTTGAAGACAGATAGTGTCAGACCCAATGGGTTAAAGGCTCAGTCTTACAAGACTGCCACTCACTTAAAACGCCCATGTCAAGCCCAAGTTGTCACCTATGCTTCACACTTGGGCTATAGGTCCTACAACCTGCTGCTTGGTCCTATTGATTTGTAGAGCAGCTTCCAGAACTTAGAGAAATATTTCACTCTGAGTTCAGTTTGTTACAAGAGGATGTGACGCAGGAAGAACCCTATGGTACAGACGCTTGGGGCAGGGTACAGGCTAAGGGCGCAGAGCTCCCAAGGCCTCTGGGTAGACTGCTCTCCCTGAATCCCAATGTGTCCACCCACCTGGAAGCTTTCTTAACTCCATCCTTTTAGGTTTTTACTGAAGACTCATTAGCTGCTTTCCTGGTGGCTCAGTGGTAAGGAATCCACCTGTCAAGCAGACCCGGGTTCCATCCCTGTGTTGGGAAGATCCTCTGGAGTAAGAAATGGCAACTTGCTCCAGTATTCTTACCTGGAGAATCCCATGAACAGAGAAACCTGGTGGGCTATAGTCCATGAGGTCACAAAAGAGTTGGACATGACTTAGCAACTAAACAACAACAAGAGGCTTCATTACTCAGCATGATTGATTAAATCATTGGCCACTAGGAATTAATTTGACTTCCAGCCCCACTGCCCCTCCCCAGAGGTCAGGGACTGGGACTGAAAGTTCTAACTCTCCGGTCATGTGGTTGCTTCTCCTGGCAACCCGCCCGCATCCTCAGGTACAATTCAAAAGTCACCTCCTTCACGTTACAGAAAACATTGTGCTTGTTCTCTCATCCTGGGAAATTCCGAGTGTTTTAGGAGTTCTGTGCCAGAAACTGTACACAAATCAAATGTATATTTTTTACTATGCATCACAGAATCACACTCATCAAAAAAAAATAAAAAGACTCATTTCAGGAGTGAAGATGGTTTGGAAAGTTTAGTTGGCTTGTTCCAGTTTGTACTACAAGTAAAGTAGCAAAGGCAGGAGTTAAACCTAAATGGGCCTGTAAATCAACTATACCTCAGTTTTTTTAATTTTTTTCTTAAGTGGGGGGAAAAATAGCTAAATGGGTCTGATTCCAAAGGCTGCCCTTTAATGGAATGCTATATATCCTTCCTGTGTATGTGTTAGTCGCTCAGTCGTGTCCAACTCTTTGCGACCCCCTGAACTATAGCCTGACACTCTCCTCTGTCCATGGGATTCTCCAGGCAAGAATACTGGAGTGGGTTGCCATTCCCTTCTCCAGGGGATCTTCCCGACCCATGGATCGAACCCAGGTCTCCTGCATTGCAGGCAGATTCTTCCAGGGAGATAAATTTGTGTAATAGGGAAGAAACTTTGTCTACTATTACAAGTTAATTACTAAAAGGACGTTGCCTATAAGCTTAAATTGTACATAGAAGCCCATCTCTGGGAACCCTGCCTCCCAGGTCATGATCTTTAAGCCAATTACCTCTGTTTACTTCATAGGAAGATCCTGAGCAGGCCCACCTGTGAACGACTGCGCAGAGGAAGAAACTAACAGATCCCCTTCAGCGCGTGGCTGAACCAGGACTTTATCCCTCCTCTTCTAGTGTAAAAGAAGCCTGAATTCTAACTTGGGCAAGATGCTCCTTTAGAACATGAGTTTGCCATTTTCTGTCTGCTGACTTTCCGAATAAAATCGCTGTTCCTTGCCCAACACCTCGTATCCTGATAGACTGACGCGTCCTGCGGTGAGTGGGATGAGCTTGAACTTAGTAACACATTTTGGTAAAACCAGCCAGGAGTCTTTCTGCTTGTGACCAGCTGGCCTGGCAATGAGGAATTCTCAAGTAAGGCCATAGCAGCTGCTGGTACCACTTATCCTAAGTATCTTCCCTTCAGAATTACCCAAAGCGACCCTGGCTGCCCCAGCACTTGGCAACTGGAGCAAGGAATTGACATCTGGGAGCTGCGGGGCTCCATACAGTAGGGTACGTGCTCTGGTATGTATAGACAGAACTTTAATTTCCTTCTTTTGGGGTGTTTTCCCCTCCGGAATAAGCTGATTTGTTTTATATCAGAGTGAGGTACCCTGTTGGAGAGAGAAAATAATCGCTGGACTTTTACCCAGTTTGTGGACTGGTTTATTTGGATGCTAGCGTTTGTGTGTGCCATTTCTGTTTTGTTTGTCTTGTATTTAGCAATGTTGGCCTTGGTACCTGATGGGATCTCTGCAAGAAGGTTTAGGCAGGCTTATCTTGAGACCTTGTGTGCCAGGTAGCATCATCCTTGCTGTGTTAATTATGTCATTGGTGGTCCGCTGTGTTGCTGGCCCGGTTCCAACAGCTCTCCAAGGAGTCATGTTGCAAGAGGGGTTGAGTTGATGGTTCTTGAGATATATAAAGCCCTCAGACCAAACTTGAGAGTTTATTCAGGATATTCTATTTTGTTCTTTGGGGTTTTTTTTTTTATATCATTTTGTTTTGGTACCATTTCTCCATTTACAGACTGATGTCAAGTGGAGGAAAGGAACAGCAACCAAAAAAACCTGTCTGTTCTTGTCTGAATGTGGGACATTTTCAGGGCGAAGACAAAGGTTCCACCTGGTTCCTAAAATCACCAAAAGGCCCATCCAAGAATTCAGCCTGGTTGGTTGATGCCAAAGCAAAAGGGCTTCCATTTAATAGTTAGAGATGATTGATTGCTCTTTGTGGCTTTATGGTGGCCTTTGGATGGCTCTATAGCTATTCTGTGAAGAATGATGAAATCAGTCCTCTAATGTGCAAGCATTTGAGCTATTGCATTAGTGTAAGAAGAGGTCAGACAGTCGTCACCTCATAGTAAAAGGAACCCAAGGGAAAATCTTCACACAGGAAGGAAGAAAAAGGAGTGCATGTGGGCTAAGTTGCTTTGGTGGTGTCCCACTCTTTGCGCCCGCATGGACTGTAGCCCGCCAGGCTCCTTGGTCTATGGGATTCTCCAGGCAAGAATACTAGAATGGATTGGCATGCCCTCCTCCAAGGGTTCTTCCCAAACCAGGGTTGAACCTGCAGCTCTTACATCTCCTGCATTGGCAGGTGGATTCTTTACCACTAGTGCCCCAAAAAGGAAGCCCAAAAAGGTGGGTGAGGCTATATTGCTGCAACCTCCTGCTGAGCTGGCCGTCCCAGCTGCTCCAGGGGTTATGCCATCCAGCCCCAGTTCCCAGCACTGGGGCTTGGGAAGTGCTTGGACTGGCTCTCTCTCCTTATCGGGATCAGCTGGAAAATCCTTTCTTAGCTCCTGGGGCACAGGGGCCTGGTCTGGAATCCCCGTGTAAGACCCAACAGAGCACACAGTTTGGGCCAGGAGCCATTCCCAGCGCAAGGCAATTTCCCTTATGTTGTATCCCAGATGGCAGCCGTCCCCAGTCTTTTTGGCACCAGGGACTAGTTTCACGGAAGGCAGTTTTTCCATGGACCAGGAAGAGGGCAGTGGTTTGAGGATGATTCAAGCACAGTACATGTATTGTCCACTCTATTTCTGTCGTTATTACATCATCTCCACCTCAGCTCATCGGGCATCAGATCCCAGAGGTTGGTGAGCCCTGCCATAGGGGACCTAAATACACACAACCAGCTGGCTGGGTGTTTATGCAGAGTCCTTTCTCCACCAATGTTTAATTGGACAATCCTTCTTATGGGGAGGAGGCTCTCCAAATGACAGAATTGCTCTCTTCTATTTGTTTAATTGTTCTTTTAAAACTGTATATTTTGTATTGGGGTATCACCAATTAACAATGTCGTGATAGTTTCAGATGGACAGCAGAGTGACTCAGGCATACATGTACATGTATCC
Organism: Capra hircus; assembly: GCF_001704415.2. Taxonomy (NCBI): domain Eukaryota; kingdom Metazoa; phylum Chordata; class Mammalia; order Artiodactyla; family Bovidae; genus Capra; species Capra hircus. Next base: position 23,268,179 of record NC_030820.1, on the reverse strand, counting down.
ATTCTCCCCCAAGTTCCCCTCCCATCCAGGCTGCCACATAACACTGAGCAGAGTTTCCTGTGCTAGGTAGAAGGTCCTTGTTGGTTGTCCATTTTAAAATATAGCAGTGTATATACATCAATCCCAAACTCCCTAATTATCCTTTCCCCTCATCTTTCCCTCCTGGCAATCACAAGTTCATTCTCTAAGTCTGTGCTTATTTATGTTTTTGCTACCCACCACCCTTCATGGACAGACATACACATTCTTCTCAATGTAATGCTTACAGGAGATGAAAAGAGAATGGTCATTGATAAGGCCAGGGAGTCAGCATACCAGCTCCGCCTAACACACCCAAATGGTGCGCCTGAAGCCCACTTGACAGTACCTACTACTGAACCAAACTGGGGCCCCATGAGGGAAGGATGTCCTTATTAGAGCACTACTGTGTCTCACCAGGCTTTGAAAGAGTTTGAACAAGATTCAAGAAATTGAACAGAAACCAAAATGAAGACCCCTCTGAATCTTTGAAAAAGATTTATCAGGCCTACAGATGTTACACTGATGCAGATCCCAAGGTCCCTGAAAATACTGGAATGATAACTTCAGAGAAGCTCAGATGTCAGGAGAAAGCTGCAAAGATTAGACGGCACATTCGGAAGGAACGATTCTCAATCAGAGATGTTGCTTTTAAAGTGTTCCAAAGGGAAGGACAGAAAAAAGAAGATGCAAAATGGAGCACCATTTTTCTGGCAATGGATCCCCAGAAGGTGAGTAAACTCCATAAAGGCAACCAGGAGACCTCACCGAGAAGCATAGTTTCTTGTATTTGCTGAGTGTCCTATCCCGCTTTTGAGCTGAGACTTCCTTTGTAGAAAAAGACAAAGAAAGATCCAAGGAGTGGAGTTTCACTCTTGATCACACCTCGACTGGCTGAAAATGTAGGGCGCAAGGAATTGTTTGGATTCTTGCAACATTCTTGGCACTGTGGTACAGCACATTCACACTAAAACTCACTACAGGAGAGGTGCCACCTTATAGTGGATTCAAAAGTATATAATGGGGTCTAACCTACAGAAGACTATCCAGCAAGGCACTCGGAAGTACATGATTTGTGCTAGAAATAACCCAAAGTCTGCTATCGAACCTCCTAGGTGGGACTTAACACAGAGAAACCCAACCCACCAAGGACTGGCAGGCACACTTTACTCAAATGCCTGGAGTCACAGGGAATCTCAGATACCTGCTAATGTTTGTGGACACTTTTCCAGGATGGATAGAAGCATATCTTGCCTGGACAGAAAAGCCTCTGAAGTTCCTATAATCCTCCTTAAGGAAATTAGCCTCCGATTTGAATGAAAGCATTATAAATTACCCAGTTTTGATGTTTTTTATTGCAAGAGTAATGTCTAAAAATGAGCCCACGAGATAAAAAAGAATCTTTTTCTCCTAAAAGAGTGAAATTGGAGAGCCTACTAGGTCATTTCCTATTTATATGATCTCCCCTTCTTTAAAAAAAAAAAAAAAAAAAGGGAAAAAGAAACCTGTTGTTTAATGTCCCAGAAAGTTTTTAAAAACAAGCAGTTTGTCCCTTCTTTTCTAAGCACTAGGCCAAAAATAGGAATTATTTGGCTTTCTCTTCTGAGGCAGATCTGTGTAAACCTAGCCTGAGAAAATCCTCCTTGCCCATTAACTAAGAGAGCTGTCACAATGGAATTCTGGGAATCATGATATGCATTTATACACAGACCATCTGAACAGGAAACAAAGCTTGACCTGGTTTTCTTCAGAACCAGAACACACTTCTTTTCCTCTGCTTCCTTTGAAGATGAGAGAGGAAACAGCTTCAAACCAACACTGCTATCTTCTCCTAAATGCTGTCAACTTGAGTCACCAAAGGGAAGATGGTCAGCTATCTAGTAAAATCTGATAGTATAGATATTTGGCCTCTTGATTGAATGAAAACATGTTGCTTATCAAAAAAGCGCATTTACTAATAATAGCTCATCTTTGCTGTGGGCTTCCAAGGCTCCTGCCCTCCCCCCATCCTAAGCACTGTATATGCTATTTCATTTAATTTTCACAATCCTATAAGGAAGTGCCATTTTACAGATGGCTAAACTGAGGCTCAGAGAGGTTGAATAAGGTAGTTACAGTTAGTGGCAAAGCCCAGTTTTAAACCCAGGCAATAGAACTAGAGCCATCACTCTTGAGCACTGGGCTCTAAACTTACAACTCAGCTATGAAGCCAGAACAAGGACCTACAAATATTTTAAAAATATCTTTATTGAAGTACAGTTGATAAATAATAGTTTGTAAGTTACAAGTGTACAATAGAGTGATTCACAACTTTTAAAGGTTATACTTCATTTATAATTATTATAAAATATTGGGTTTATACCCCATGTTGTACAATATATCCTTGTAGCTTATTTTATACCTAGTAGTTTGTGCCTCTTAATCCCCTACCCATATACGGCCCCTCCCCACCACTGGTAACCACTGGCTTGTTCTCTATATCTGTGAGCCTGCTTCTTTCTTGCTGTATTCACTAGTTTGTTGTCGGCTTCCCTGGCGGCTCAGCTGGTAGAGAGTCTGCCTGCAATGTGGGAGACCTGGTTTTGTTCCCTGGGTTGGAAGGATCCCCTGCAGAAGGTAAAGGCTACCCACTCCAGTATTCTGGCCTGGAGAATTCCACGCACTGTGTAGTCCATGGCGTTGCAAAGAGTTGGACACAACTGAGCGACTCTCCTTCACTTTAGTTTGTTGAATTTTCTTAGATTCCACATATAAATGGTATCTTACAGTATTTGTCTTTTTCTGTCTGACATAACACCACTTAGCATATCCTTTATGCCAAATCAATGGGATGAACAGAGCTATCTATACAGAGCCCAGAAAGAGGATGCTTTCCCAAAGTCCCTAATTATCCCTTCCCCCTGGCAACTGTAAATTTGTTTTGTAAGTCTGTGAATCTCTTTCTGTTTTGTAAGTAAGTTCTTTTGTATCATTTCTTTTTAGATTTCACATATAAGGAATGTCAAATGATATTTCTTCTCTGGCTTACTTCATTCAGTATGACACTGTCTAGGTCCATCCATGTTGCTGCAAATGGCCTTATTTTATTCTTTTTAAGGCTGAGTAATATAAAGAAAGCTGAGCACAGAAGAACTGATGCTTTTGAACTGTGGTGTTGGAGAAGACTCTTGAATTCCTTGGATTTCAAGGAGATCCAACCAGTCCATCCTAAAGGAGATCAGTCCTGGGTGTTCATTGGTAGGACTGATGTTGAAGCTGAAACTCCAATACTTTGACCATCTGATGCAAAGAGCTGACTCATTTGAAAAGACCCTGATGCTTTGAAAGACTGAGGGCGGAGGAAAAGGGGATAACGGAGGATGAGATAGTTGGATGGCATCACCGACATGATGGACATGGGTTTGGGTGGACTCCAGGAATTGGTAGTGGGAGGGAGGTGGGTGGTGACAGGGAGGCCTGGTGTGCTGTGGTTCATGGGGTCGCAAAGAGTCAGACTGAGTGACTGAACTGAACTGAACTGAATATTCCATTGTATATATGTACCATAGACTTTGGAAATATTATGTACACACTGCTATATTTAAAATGGATAACCAACAAAGACCTAGTATATAGCCACATGGAACTCTGCTCAGTGTTATGAGCCAGCCTTGGTGAGAGAGGAGTTTGTGAGGAAAATAGATGCTTGTATATATATGGCTGAGTCCCTTTGCTGTTCACTTGAAGCTGTTCAGCTGAAACTACCACAACATTGTTAATCAGCTATCTGTTATTGTTCGGTCACCTAGTTGTGTCTATTTGTGACCCCCCATGGACTGCAGCACGCCAGGCCTCCCTGTCCCTCACCATCTCCCGAAGTTTGCCCAAGTTCATGTCCTCGCTTCAGTGATTCCATCCAGCCATCTCATCCTCTGACACTCTCCTTCTGCCCTCAAGAATCAGCTCTACCCCAATACAAAACAAGCTTTAAAGTTAAAGAAAGAAAGAGGATGCTTTCAGTGCAGCCAAGACTGACGACTAGAAAGACTGGTTTCTGACTGACTGGATGTACTGATGCCTCCACCAACGTCCTCCACCCAGGAGCGGTAATAAAAACCTCTTTGGCAGGCTAGGAAGGAAGTCATTTTTTTACAGACACTTTACATTGTTCTCTATGTGTGAAACTAGTGCAGTGAACAGGGGTTCAATCCCAAGAGATGTGTGTAGAGAAACCATCAGTTTGCCATTGCAAATCTCTTTAATTCTCCCCCTTCTCACCCACTGGAGAGGCAGGTTCTTGGACCTCAAGCCCCTTCCGCTGTGGCCATGAGTATTCTGGGCTGTCAGTTTCTGGTGAAGGAATGTTCAAAATAAAATGTGACTGATTATATGCCCTCATCTTGAACAGAAAGAGGAAAGGGTCTTTTTTCTTCTCTCATTAAAAATTGTCATGTCTTCTCTGCAATTTTTGGCAGAACTTTCAGGAAATATTAAGTTAGGCTGAAAATTCAGAGAGTCCAGTAACTTTCTGGGCTATTTTAAAATATCCACTGTATTATGAATGCAGTCTAAAATCATCGAAGCATTGATTCTATATATTTCAGTAAATACAGCAACTACCTAGAATCAGAATGGAGAACAATAATCAACTAAGAGGAAAAGGGAATTTTTATGGGAGGTAAAATGTCTTATGTGATAGAAATATTTTAATAACTGACAAGCACCTTACCCCACACAAATACTGACTTCAAAGAATTCGCAACATTAAAATTTTTTACTTCCTCCTTGCCGTCCTACACAGAATATAGGACTTAACTCTAGTACAGTTAGATTTTTTAAAAGCATTGACCATTTAACACAGCAACTGCAGCAGCCTGAACTGCAAATATGGATTATTGCTGGGAGTGTACATATAGCTTGTCTTCAGAGGACAGATTTGGAATAAAAGAAAAGGAAGTGATGAAGACAGCTTCATCTTCAGATGTAGCAACAACCAGGGTGTAACCAAATGGGAATTTGAGGGAGTCTCATATTTTACACAATGTATCACTTTTGCTTTTTGGGGCCCATTTCATGAAAATACGGTAAGATGTCACAACTACAGACAATAAACAAGTGAGGAAAATTCTCTCCTATCTAAATTCAAGCCTGTGCAAATCGTATGCTTCTCCTTCACCTCACCATTGAACAGACTCTCCCAGCCACTAAACTGTGATGAAACATCTCCTTCACTGAAATAACCTGTTAGCATTTCATGAACAAGCCCCAAATATTCGTGAACTATTTTCAGTCATACTACCTATGAAACTGTTTAAAACCCATTACTCTTGCCATCTCTTTCATAAGCTGAGTAGTAGGCACAGGTTATTTATATCTTGGCCCTAGAGGCACTAGTAATTTTGGTCTGGAGGATATTTGCCTTTAAGATACATCATGCAACTGGCATCAATTTATTTAACATTATGTTTACACTCTTAATCTGTTGGTAGCAATTCTAGTTAGTGCTTGTAAAGGGTTGTATAGAGGGAATATATCATGTCTTTATTTGATGTGTGTAATTGAAGTGCCTTATGCTTTGAAGAATGGAGCAGTCTCTGGAGAAATCTGAGTTGGGCATTTACTGTCAACCATTAAACTGAACCAGGAAGCAAATAGGACTGACCCCAGAACAAAAATTATCCTGAGTTCCTTCCCTTTAAAAAGAGTCTCAAACTTCCCATTCTATGTGGAATAGATGGAAAACATGTTAGAACTGACATATTCACATCATAGAGAGAAAAATAAACATTTGGGGGCATCAAAAGGCCTATTAGCATCTAGTCCAAAGTGTTAAACACACTTTGAATTCTTTCAGTTAACTTCAAATGACACACCCATATGTGTTTCTGTGTGTGTGTGTATGAGAGAGAGAGAGAAAGAGAGCGGTTAAATAATGCCAGCCTAAATGACGCTAGCTTCCTTCTCCATGGGTCTTCTGTCTCATTTTTCAGAAGCTCTTGCCTGAGAGCACGTTTTGGCAGCAGCCTTAGTATGTGGAGAAGTTATAGTGATGAGTGTACAACCACTTGAAAACAGTCCAGGGCGAGTTAGGGTTCGGCAGAATTGGTAGAAGCCCTGGTCTTAGAAGGTGGAGTTCCTGTTCCTGGTGCCCTAGCTGTTCTCCTTGATTCTTCTCTTTCTGAACAAATTGTTAGCCGTGCTGTGTCTTAGTTGCTTTTTTGTTTTTCGCATGAGCTCTCTCTAGTTGCTGTGAGTGGGCGCTACTCCTCGCTGTTGTGCCTGGCCTTCTCGTCGCAGTGGCTTCTCTCGTTGCAGAGTGCAGGCTCCAGGGCACACGGGCGCAGGAGTTGCAGCTCCCAGGCTCCAGAGCACAGGCGCAGGAGTTGCGGCACACGGGCTTAGTTGCTCTGTGGCTTGTGGGATCTTCCTAGACCAAGGACCAAACCTGTGTGCTCTGCGTTGGCAAGCAGATTCTTATCCACTGTGCCACAAGGGAAGTCCATGTTTTCCTTGATTCTTGATCCTCAAAACCCAACCCCTCTCTATCGTGGATCATTACCTGTAGCCATTGCCTTGGACTTCTTATTTTAGGCTTATTTGTCCGTGCTATTATTTTGCTTTGCTTATCAGGTCAAAACTGGCAATAACGGAGTGAATCCTAAATACCAAAACTGAACCATACAAATGACCCTAGACCTCTTTCCCCCCACCCCCACCCCCCACCCAACCCCCCCACCCCCCACCCCCACCCCACCTCCAGCCCCTCCTCCCCGGAATGCCACGTGGGGAGATGCTCCAAAAGAAAACTGCGATTATAACTATGCCTTGGATAGGACATGGAGCCCTTCCTCAGTTCCCATGGCACTGAGAAGGATGTTAATGCAGCTGGCTGTGCCCTTCAGCCTCTTTCCGGTCTCTTGGCCCCTCCTTCCTCTGTCACCCCTAGACCACACACACCAAGCACCTTATACCCTAGGCCCCTGCCTGCCCACCCACACAGGCTCTGAGCTCATTCTTTTCCTCTGGGCACTTGCTTTTTTTTTTTTGAATTGGAGTATAGCCAGTTAACAATGTTGTGATAATTTCAGATGAAGGGCGAAAGGACTCAGCAATACATATACAGATGTCCTTTCTCCCCCAGACTCCCCTCCTGTCCAGGCTGACTCATCACATGGAGCAGAGTTCCCTTGGGCACTTGCTCTTTTGTACATGGCGTTCCCTGGGCCTTGGGATCTTGTTTGTCGGCCTGCAACTATGAGAGCATGCGTCATACTGTAGAGTTATTGAGACACAGTAAAACTGGGATGGGGGCGGGGGACACATAGCTAGTATACCTGTTAGAAATCAGGAAGAAAACTCATGTCTCCATCAAAAAAAACCTCATCCAAAGCGAATGCTGTTATTGTTTAAAGCAAGTAGAAGGATAAAAATAATGTTTTCAAAGAACTGGAACATTTGAATTCTAGCCTTAAGAATAGTTTTTCTGCTCAAAGGAACAGCTACTGGAATATCTCCCCAGCTCTGTCATCTGAAAGTGCCTCTCTAAGCCCCTAATGATTACAAGATAACAATGTGTAAGAATTTTTTTCACCCTGTCCTCAGTCAACCTAGGTTTGGTAGGTACAGCGAGGCCACAGTCACAGCTTTTGTATTCATTTTAAAAATGAATACAGAATGGACAGACCTTCTCCCCCAGATATACAAGCAGTTGATAGCCATACAATCAATGAGCTTAAAGGACATGAGAAAAAAAAAAAAAAAGGGTGATATTAAGAGGCATTTTGAGGAAACATCTAGTTGACAAGTCAGATAGATATCCTGGCATGTTCATCTCTCACCCTGGGAAGGGTTTGGTTTCAATTCCTCCTCTGCCCTCATCCCTGTCTCTCAATTTAGACTGAAACAAAGAAGAGATGGAAAGATTAAACAAATAGATCTTTGTGGAACAACAGAGAAGAAACAAAGAGGAACAGTGGGATCTTGGCATGGGAGGAGAGGGTGGAGACTGTGTCTGTTTGCCTTCCTGGCTTGGGGGTAGGGGAAGAGAGGCAGCTGCTCACAGGAGTTAGAGGAGGAGTGCCCATCTCCCCCATCAGACCCTAACCTCAGCCTGTGGTGGTGGGCTGCTCTTTAAATCCAATAGGGTCCAATTTAGAGAGTCTTCGGCTGACACTGCAGAGTGATCCTGGTGTTAGGCTACCCAGGACAGGTTCCGAATCTCCACCTACCAGTTAAATGACCCTGGACAAATTTTTTAACTTTTCTGAGCCTCAGTCTCCTCATCTCTAACATGGACATGAAATCACACCAACCTCCTGGATTGCTCAGCTAGTAACAGAGTTAAGATAAATAGAAAGCATTCAGATGGTGGCTTCCCAGGTGGCACTAGTCATACAGAATCTACCTGCCAATACAAGAGACTTAGATTCAATCCCTGGGTCAGGAAGATCCCTTGGAGAAGGAAATGGCACTCCAGTATTCCTGCCTAGAAAATCCCCTGTACAAAGGAGACTGGTGGGCTACAGTCCATGAAGTTGCAAGGAGTCAGACACAACTGAATGCCCCCCCCACGCGCACATTGAGAAGATGAGGTCCCAGGAAAAGTTAGCTATTACTATGTTACGCAAGTTAGTTAATTATCCTGGGCCTTGATTTTTCAACCTGTCAACTTAAATTTGTTTTTACGGACTGGTCATTTAAACAATTAGAGTATTATGTAAAAGCTGGGAAAATATGAACTAGTATGTCAACTTGGGAGACGTACTGAGAAAGACTCTTAGTCACCAAAGTGTTTAACAAACAAGGGGGGAACAAAAAAAAAAACCTGTCCACACTTAATCTTAATTCTTTCAAACACTTCACCCTAGAGATAGCATTCATTCTAGCTGCTCAACACATCAGCAGGCAGAGAAGACAGCCATCTGCCTAGAAGAGATGAAAATGGAGTTTCTTCATCAACCCTCCAAGTTCCCATGAAATCCCAGTCCAGATGAGAGGCTGAGTTTGTATTCTTTTGAGCAAACTTTCTGAAAATTTAGAAGTTAACAATGAGCTAGAATTTAAGTACACAGTCCCCAACTTGATGATGGTTTGACTTTGAGACATTTTTGACTTTACAATGGAGTGAAAACAACCCACGTTCAGCAGAAACCATGCTGTGAATTTTGAATTATGACCTTTTTCCTGGACTAACGATATGAGGTCCAATCCTCTGTCTTGATGCTGGACAATGGCCAGGGCTTCTGGCCAGCCACCAGCTCACGAAGATGGACAACAAATACACTTACAACCATTCCAGACCCAGATAGAAAGGTTTTTCACTTTCTTTCTGGTTTTCACTTTCAGTACAGTATTAGTCACATGAGATAGTCAACAACTTATTATAGAATAGACTTTGTGTTAGATGACTTTACACAACTGTTGAGTAATATAAGTGCTCTGAGCATGTTTAAGGTAAGCTAGGTTAAGCCTTGCTGTCCTGGAGAGTAGATGTAAGTGCATTTTCAAATTTCAGTCATGATCAGTTTATTGGGACGTGATTCCATTGTAAGTCGAGGAGGATATGTACATTTTATGTGCCAGATAATGCATTAGCTATATTACATGCCTACTGAGAGGAACCTTATGAGTAGAAATATAGTCTCTCATTTTACAGAGGAAATACTAAGGTGTCAAAAGCCTGAGAATTAATAAATGGTCAGGTCTGTCTGACTCCACACCCTTTGGCTCAACCACTGTTTTATACTGCCTCTTTTGTTCATAAGTATCTGGATAATTATATATATATATATATATATATATATATATATATATATATATATATATATAAACTATGTAAGTATGTTGGGAGGGGGAAATTTCCTTCTCTACCCTTCTTGAGTTTTTGTGGCTGGACTAATGATAAAATTCATATAAGACAGATTAACAGGAGAAAAAAACAAATTTTCATTTGTGCAAACGGAGGTCTCAGGGCAATAAGACTTCTTAGGTGGTCCAGTGGTTACGAATCTGCCTGCCAACACAGGGTACATGGGTTCAATCCCCGGTCCAGAAAGATTCCACATGCCTTGGGGCAACTAAGCCCACATGGTCTAAGGCCTGCGCTCCACAATAAGAGAAGCCCTCACACCACATCTAGAGAGTAGCCCCGGCTTACGACAGCTAGCAAAAGCCTGTACACAGCAACCAAGACCCATACAGTCAAAAATAAGTAAATAGATGTATGTATATATAATGTATATACTTATTATATATATTATATATTAATATATATTAAAGTGGTCAAAACAGTCGGCTTTTATACTTTTTAGACAAAGGAACAATAAATTTGTGAGAAATTAACAAAGATTATGGGTTTTGGGTGCCCAAGGAGTGAAGAATTTAAACAGAGTTCGGGCTTGGGGTCATAAATTAAAGAAGTAATTTAATTTGTTTATATAGGCTTCTTGGTCTGAATTCCTCTCTCTGGAGCTAAGGGTGCCCTTACTCCACAAGATGCTGGGAGAGCACCTTTCTTATGGGAGATCGATTACCTGCTTTCAGGGAGACAGAAAGGAGGGTCAGAGTGTCCTTCTTGCATTAGTCATTTTTAAAGTAATTTAATTCAAAATAATCAATATACTATTGTGGCATATTTTGGAGCAGCCCACCCTGAGCTCCAATAAGTGCAACATTTGATATTACTAATTTTGAAGTATTTTTCTGTTGCCAAACCCATATTCTAAGAAACATTTATAGATTTACTAAATGGGCTTTCCCAAGAAGGCCTGTCCTTCTAAGATGACATCTTTTGTACGCATGTGGACTAAGTGCCTTTCTGAAACATGAAATAGTGGTCTCAGGCTGTGCTATAGTCATGAATGTTCCTGTCCCTTCAAAATTCATACGTTAAAATCCTAGCCCCTAACTTAATGCTCCTAGGAGGTGGGGCCTTTGGGAGGTGGTTAGCTCAAGAAAGTGGAACCCTCACAAATGGGATTTGTACCCTTATTAAAGAGGCCCCACCTCCTAATACCATCACAATGGGGGTTAAGTTTCAACATAGGAATTTTGAAGGGAAATTATCAGTTCATAAAACGGTGTTTTGCACGCTTCATTCTAAGTTGCTTCAGTCGTGTCTGACTCTTTGCAACCCTTTGGACCATAGCCCACCAGGCTCCTCTATCCATGGGATTCTCCAGGCAAGAATAATGGAGTGGGGTTGCCTTGCTCACCTTCAGGGGATCTTCCCGACACAGGGATCAAACCCACATCCCTTATGTCTTGCATTGGCAGGAGGGTTCTTTACCACTAGTGCCACCTGGGAAGCCCCATAACATGGTGTTCAGTTCAGTTCAGTCACTCAGTCATGTCCGACTCTTTGAGACCCCATGAATCACAGCATGCCAGGCCTCCCTGTCCATCACCCACTCCCAGAGTTCACTCAAACTCACGACCATCGAGTTGGTGATGCCATCCAGCCATCTCATCCTCTGTCGTCCCCTTCTCCTCCTGCCCCCAATCCCTCCCAGCATCAGAGTTTTTCCAGTGAGTCAACTCTTCATATGAGGCGGCCAAAGTACTGGAGTTTCAGCTTCAGCATCAGTCCTTCCAATGAACACCCAGGGCTGATCTCCTTTAGAATGGACTGGTTGGATCTTCTTGAAGTCCAAGGGACTCTTTAGAGTCTTCTCCAACACCGCAGTTCAAAAGCATCAATTCTTCGGTGCTCAGCTTTTTTCACAGTCCAACTCTCACATCCATACATGACTACTGGAAAAACCATAGCCTTGACTAGACGGACCTTTGTTGGCAAAGTAATGTCTCTGCTTTTGAATATGCTATCTAGGTTGGTCATAACTTTTCTTCCAAGGAGTAAGCGTCTTTTAATTTCATGGCTGCAATCACCATCTGCAGTGATTTTGGAGCCCCCAAAAATAAAGTCTGACACTGTTTCCCCATCTATCTGCCATAAATTGATCGGACCAGATGCCATGATCTTAGTTTTCTGAATGTTGAGCTTTAAGCCACTTTTTCACTCTCCTCTTTCACTTTCATCAAGAGACTCTTTAGCTCTTCTTCACTTTCTGCCATAAGGGTGGTGTCATCTGCATATCTGAGGTTATTAATATTTCTCCCGGCAACCTTGATTCCAGCTTGTGTTTCTTCCAGTCCAGCGTTTCTCATGATGTACTCTGAATGTAAGTTAAATAAGCAGGGTGACAATATACAGCCTTGACGTACTCCTCTTTCTACCCATGTCTCCTGCATTGCAGGCAGACACTTTAACCTCTGAGCCACCTGGTATAGGGAAGCCTACATGGTGTTAGTAGATGGTAAATTTTCCTTCTTTTTAAAGAGAAAAAAACAAAAATAACTTCTTATGGATCTTGCCAATTATTTATTTTAATTGATAGGCTATAAAACTATTAACATTGGAACATCCTTGGCAAAATCTTCACTAGTATTTAGATTGAAAACCTCATCTCTCTTTCATCGCTTTATTTTCTGAAATCACAAGAACTTGCTCAGGCATTTTATTAAAATGTATGCTCATAATTTGATTTGAACAAACCAAATGAAAAAAGATATTTTTTAAGCAACTGGGGAAGTTAATTATGGACTGATTCACATGATGCCAAAGAATTATTGTTACTTTATAAGGTATGAGAATGGCATTGCTTTTCTTTTCTTTTTTTTTTTTTAAGTCCATAGTTTTCGGAGACAGATACTGATGTGTGTAGGGGTAAAATGACAGATCTGGGTGTTCCTTCAAACTATTTCAGCAAACTAAAAACGTAAAAGCAAAAAGGGAGAGAGGAAGCAAACATGTTGGTCTTGATAATTATTTAATGTGGTTGTAAAGAGATATTTGTGATTATTTGAACTTTTTCATAATAAAGATGAATATCCGTGTGTGTGCGCTGTCCTCCAGGGGATCTTCCTGAGCAGAGATCACACCTGCGCCTTTGACATCTCCTGCAATGGCAGGCAGGTTCTTTACCCCTAGCCCAAAGATGAATATAATCATGTGTAATTATTCAAATCCTGTTGCCAGGTGCTGCTATGTTTTTTCTATTATTATCTTAGTGGACTTGAATGATTTTTTCTTCTACAAAAACAAGGTGAGGGACTTCCCTGGTGGTCCAGTGGCTAAGATTCCAAACTCCTGATGCAGGGGACCCAGGTTCCATCCCTGGTCGAAGAACTAGATCCTGCATACCACAGCTAAGGCCCAGCACAGACAAATAAGTAAATAAATAGAAGTATTTTTAAACAAAAAAATTAAAGTGTTGCTCAGAAATTAATTTTTAAGAAATTCTGAATCATTTAAAAGTTTTATTAAAATTTTTGTCATAAGTATATTTTATTAGTTACTGTTTATACAACTCAAGTTAGCTTATTATGTTACACTGGAAAAGTCCTTTGGCCTGTATCACAATTAAATTGATTAAATTTCTTATTAATTTAATACAATTTTATGAAATTCCTTTGAAATTGTGATACTGAAAATTTAGCAATTTTTCTGTAGCAAAAAAAATAGGTTTCTCTATTACTATAAATTATTAGTAATTTTTACAGGTGTATTCACTCTTTTATTGGTGTACTATGTTGAGATTCTTAATGAAATTATAAAGAATAATGTCTAAATTAGAGAAAAGATTTTTGAAGGATGTGATTAATCAGAGTTGAAAGGGACATGTTAAGGAGAAAACTTATCCAGAAGGCATGTTTTTTTCCTAGCTTATTCTCAGATCATCCTATTGATTATTGAATGTAAACACAGTGTCATAAAAGGTACTCATTTTTTTTTTTTATCCACAGAAGAACCAATATGTTGTCTATACTTTTGCCACAAGGACATTTTTTTAAATATTTCAATTAAGACCTAACATTTATCTTCACTAGCACACTCATGTGCCCAGACCCTTTTAAAGGGCATTGGAACAATTTCATAAGTTAAATCCTGTCAAAAATAACCTATCAAGCAGATGGCAAAAGGAACCCTTGCTTTGAAGCTTGGGGGAAAAAAATTGCCTTTCACTCTGAAAAATCATCTGTCTTTAGGATCTGTTTCATGTTTCTTCAAACGTTTCGTGTCAACCTTTCCTCAGAGCAAAATTTGAGATGAAACTGAGTAATTTATTGTCATGCTTTAAACATGTTACATTTATCCTTCCCTTTGATATCTTTTTTCTCTGAGGCCCTTGGAAACATTGAGATCACAATGAATTGACTTTTCCTGTGGATGTTAGGAAAGGGAGCAGGATTAGCAGTGAGTGAGAAGATGGCAGGAAGAGGAGGTGGTAGACCACGCATGAGGAGAGGGGAAGGTAAATTTTCTGGGCCTAAAAATAGAAGGTCAGCCCAGAAGTGTACAATCACAGATAGCAACAAGTGTGTGGTCTTTGCACCTTCAGGAAACCAAGCCAAGTCCAATAGTCTGTTTCAAACCAGACAAGGGTGGAAAAGGCCTATTTAATGGGTGTCACGAACTGTGGTCAGTTGGTCCTTCCCATGTTTATCTTATGTCAGCTTCATGACAACCCCATGAAATAGCTGCCCCTTTCTCCATACAGAAACTAAAAAAGACTGTGACTCAAGGCTCTTAAGTGACCTTCGTGCCACAGTAGAACTCCGCCTGCTCATTCTAAAGTGTGTGATTCTCTCCCCGCAGAAATCACCTTGCTGCAACGTATTCTGTCCATGACTTGTCATTTTACTCAATTGTCATCCCAGATCAATCAGCAGGGTATGAAAGAATGGATGTAAGAAAACCCTGAAAACTGAAGTCTTTTAAACCAGAAGTTAAAGAAAATCAACGAGGAAATGAATCCAAATGGAGTGGAGACTAAAATCAGTAAATTTAGTGAGATGCTTTAAATGACCCATTTATTACCCAAATTCATGGTTCTTTTTCCTTGCTTGGATCATAGGACCCTTGGAGATTCTGAGGACACCTATGAAAGTTCCTACAAACTTTCATAGGACTTAACGACCACCACTTATTTGGGTTAATAGCCCTATTTTATATTATTCAGAGTGTAAAATGCATTTAAATATGATAATGTTTATGCATACAAATGAAGGACTTTGCAGCTACTTTTATGTGCTCTGCAACCCAAATTGCCTGAAGCTTGATTATTGGTAATTGTATAGCTTTTGAATGGACCAGACGTTCAAGCTGGCTATAGAAAAGGCAGAGGAACCAGAGATCAAATTGCCAACACCTGCTGCATCATCAAAAAAAGCAAGAGAGTTCCAGAAAAACACCTATTTCTGCTTTATTGACTATGCCAAAGCCTTTGACTGTGTGGGTCACAATAAACTGTGGAAAATTCTGAAAGAGATGGGAATACCAGACCACCTGACCTACCTCTTGAGAAATCTGTGTGCAGTTCAGGAAGCAACAGTTAGAACTGGACATGGAATAACAGACTTGTTCCGAATAGGAAAAGGAGTACGCCAAGGCTGTATATTGTCACCTTGCTTATTTAACTTCTATGCAGAGTACATCATGAGAAATGCTGGGCTGGATGAAGCACAAGCTGGAATCAAGATTGCTGGGAGAAATATCAATAACCTCAGATATGCAGATGATACCACCCTTATAGCAGAAAGTGAAGAAGAACTAAAAAGCCTCTTGATGAAAGTGAAAGAGGAGAGTGAAAAAGTTGGCCTAAAGCTCAACATTCAGAAAACGAAGATCATGGCATCCAGTCCCATCACTTCATGGGAAATAGATGGGGAAACAGTGGAAACAGTGGCTGACTTTATTTTTTGGGGCTCCAAAATCACTGCAGATGGTGACTGCAGCCATGAAATTAAAAGATGCTTACTCCTTGGAAGGAAAGTTATGACCAACCTAGACAGCGTATTCAAAAGCAGAGACATTACTTTGGCAACAAAGGTCTGTCTAGTCAAGACTATAGTTTTTCCAGTAGTCATGTATGGATGTGAGAGTTGGAGTATAAAGAAAGCTGAGCACCGATGAATTGATGCTTTTGAACTGCGATGTTGGAGAAGACTCTTAAGAGTCCCTTAGACTGCAAGGAGATCCAACCAGTCCATTCTAAAGGAGATCAGCCCTGGGCGTTCTTTGGAAGGAATGATGCTAAAACTGAAACTCCAGTACTTTGGCTACCTCATGTGAAGAGTTGACTCACTGGAAAAACTCTGATGCTGGGAGGGATTGGGGGCAGGAGGAGAAGGGGACGACAGAGGATGAGATGGCTGGATGGCATCACCAACTTGATGGACATGAGTTTGAGTAAACTCTGGGAGTTGGTGATGGACAGGGAGGCCTGGCGTGCTGTGGTTCATGGGGTCGCAAAGAGTTGGACACAGCTGAGCAACTGAACTGAACTGAACTGAATGGACCCTTGGTGACTGGCCTCATTTTGGACCCATCAATGTCAAGTGTTATTTGAAATTTGAACCATAAATTGGTCCCTCTTAAGGAAACTGCATTAGAAGGGGCCATCTACGAAGGCTGCTGTTGGTATATAAAAACAGTATCACACCCCTCAAAGTCCTAGGGGAATATACCCATAAGCGCATGTGAACTCAGTTGATAGTTTCATTCTCACCTGTTAGATGATTCTCACCCTAATTATTTCATGTAAATTAGTACATGACAGGGCAGGCCTGACCCAAGAGTCTAAAACCAGACCGTGACAGTCCCCGGGCATTGAATGTACTAGTTGGCTTTCTCCCAAAGGAGAAGGAAGCTGTGAGAGGAATAGGAACTTCACCGCCCACTACAACCTCTCTTTCCCAAAAAGGGAGAAGCAGCTAAAACAGCACAGGAGAAAAGTAAGGCAGCAGATTGAGACAACAAGACAGTCTCCACACACAGTTTTTTTTTGAAAGAATGGTGGTGGAACTTCCATGGTGGTCCAGTGGATTAAGAATCCACCTTGAAATGCAGAGGACGCAGGTTTGATTCCTGATTGGGAACTAAGATGCCACATGCATTGGAGCAGCTAAGCTGGCACTCTGCAATCAGAGAGTCCATGCTCCACAACAAAAGATATCACATGATCCTGTGTGCACAACCATGACCTGATGCAGCCAAATAAACAGCTTAATAATTAATTTTTAAAAATAGCTTCTTGCACTGTTGGTGGGAATACAATGACTATGAAGAACAGTGTGGAGATTCGTTAAAAAAAGAAACAAAAACTAGGACTAAAACTACCATGTGACCCAGCAATACCCTGAGAAAAACTATAATTCTAAGAGACATGTGTACCCTGATGTTCATTGCAACACTATCTACAATAGCCAGGACGTGGAATCAACCTAGATTTCCATCAACAGATGAATAAATACAGAAGTTGTGGTACATATATACAATGAAATATTAGTCGGCCATAAAAAGAAACGAATTTGAGTCAGTCGAACTGAGGTGGACAAAGCTAGAGCCTGTTATACAGAGTAAAGGAAGTCAGAAAGAGAAAAACAGATATTGCATATTAATGCATATAAATAGAATCTAGAAAAATGGTACTGATGAACCTATTTCCAGCGCAGGCATAGAGATGCAGACATAAGGAAAGGACTTGTGGACACAGCAGGGAAGGAGAGGATGAGAGAAATATATACACTACCATGTGCAAAATAGATAACTAATGGGAAGTTGCTGCATAACACAGGGAGCTCAGCCTGGTGCTCTGTTTCGACCTAGAGGGGTGGGATGGGAGGGGTGGGAGGGAGGCTCAGGAAGGAGAGGATACGTATATGTATACATATAGCTGATTCACGTTGTTGTACATGAGTTTGAGTAAACTCCGGGAGTTGGTGATGGACAGGGAGGCCTGGTGTGCTGCAGTCCACGGGGTCGCAAAGAGTCAGACATGCCTGAGGGACTGAACTGAACCGACAGCAGAAACTAACACAACATTGTAAAGCAATTATCCTCCAATTTTAAGAACACATAAGAAGAAAAAAAAAAAAAGGATGGTGGTGAATAAGGTGGGGCTTGTCAAACAGCTCTACGGTCATCATACACATTCTTAGGTTAGAAAAACTCCAAAACCTGGTTTACAAACACAGCACTTGAGGAAAATGAAACTAGCAAGTTAAATGAGTTTACCTTCATTCACTGTTATTACTTAGCTTTCCATATTTTTACACAAAGTGTCTAGTATTTAATAGTACTACCAGCAAGGTGGTTTCTAGCTTCTGCTCTGCCACCAGTTTGCTCTGAAAACTCAAGAACTTCTTTTACACATGAAGGGAAATAACAGGACTCTTCCAGTTTCTCTAGTTGTTCTGAGAGTCTGTAGTCTGCTGCAGATACATATGGAAAATTTTCCAGTGGTACAACAAAAACAGGAAATAGGAAACTGCTGGGCCAATTCAGATGAAGATTATTCTCTGCACCCCTCCTGTCTGAACGAAGGGGACAACCAGAAGTTGGTTGGTGCCAGTGGGAGTGGGGTGGGGGTGGGAGGGCGGGAAATGGATGTGTGAATGGGTCATTTTTTCCCATGTAAACTAAAAATTAAAGCCTTGAGACAAATTCTCAAAGTAGGCAGTTTATTCCCAGCACCACTCGACTCTCTGCCTCTCTGCCTCTCTGGCTTTGGAGCCCCTGGCTGCATCTTTTCTCCAATTTTTCCCACCCCCCACCGCTATGAAAAGCACGGGGGCACTTTGCAGACTCAGCAAGCCCAAGCCCTCTGAAGTCTTCCAGAACCCCAGCAAACTTGGTACCCTGTATTTTTTAGATGCTTTTAAGACGAGCAACCTTCTTGAGCCCATTTACATCAAGATATGAATGACTTAGAATCTTGTAACATTCAAATGTATTTGCATTTTTAAATACTATGGTTTAGACAGTAAAGAATCTGTCCACAATGCAAGAGACCCTGGTTCAATCCCTGGGTCGGGAAGATCCCCTGGAGAAGGAAACGGCAACCCACTCCAGTATTCTTGCCTGGGAAATCCCACGGACAGAGGAGCCTGGCAGGCTACCGTCCATAGTGTCATAAAGAGTGGGACACGACTGAGCGATTAACACTTTCACTTTTCACTTTCATCCTAGAGAGAAAGAGATGGACAGGGAGAAGAGCAAGCCAGCTTTTCAACAGGTAGGACGTCAGAGAAAGTAAAATGAGATTTTAAAAGAGAGCGGCAGAGAGAGAAAAGCCTTTAGTTTGAGAGAGATCTGAGCACATGAATGACCAGAGCTGAAGTATTAGATTCCTATACCTGCTTTACAGGGCTCCTTTTCTGAAACTGGAAAAACTAAATGCTCCTTCCTGATCCCCCCTCTGCCCACCCCACCCCGCTGCTTGACAGCTGTGGCTCCATTGGGTAGATAAAGAATAAACATTTGCAATTGTCTGTTATTTATAAGTTAGGAAATGTTTATAAGCATTCTAAAATTCCACTTCCAAAATTGTGACTAATAGTTCCTTTCTCAAACAGCATCTTAACGTTCAAACAGCAGCTCAAGGAGTGGAAAAGCATATCTCTTCGAGCCATTTTGCTGTTACACTGTTTCTGGTCTTCTGAAATAGTCAAAGGTGGAAGAGGGAAAAACAGAAATTAAAAGAGATTCTTGGTGTCTGATTAGTTAAGAATTAACAAGTGCACAGTTTGGGAAATCACCCAATTTGCACTGTTTCTATATCCCCTTGAGATTTATAAAAGTGATTTGGAAGCACATATGTGTGTGCTAAGTCACTTCAGTCATGTTCCGACTCTTTGCGACCCTATGGACTGTAACCCGCCTGGCTCCTCTGTCCATGGGATTCTCCAGCCAAGAATATTGGAGTGGGTTGGCATGTCGTCCTCCAGGAGAGCTTTCCAACCCGGGAATTAGATCTGCGTCTCCTGCATTGCAGGCAGATTCTTTACTGCTGAGCCACCAGGGAAGCCCCATGTATATGTATACATGTTTGTGTGTATATCCAGACACACATCTAAGTCTACGTATTTTATCATCCAAATTATCCCACTCATATTAATGGATAACATAATTTTGTAATTCTTTGCATTAGAATACAAACATTTAAAAACTATTGGTCACAGAAGATGAGAGCAGCAAATATGCTTAACATTGGGCTGAAATGAAAAATTCTAGCTTGCATCCTTACCACACAGTTCTATTAACATCCAGACTTTTGAACTATTATGTAAATAACTGTCAACAGAAATCAAATATGCACTTGCTATTGCTCGTGGCCTATTTTGAGATCTGTGGTCTAGCAAAGGTTATTTCTATTATAGGCCATAGGCACAATAACCAGAATATCAAGCACATACAACTGTGTTTCCAAATATTTGGAATTGTCTTAATCTGAACTTTTAACGGGCCCTTCTCTACTGGATCAGCAAAAAGTCAAGTTGCTAGACAGGAAGACTGTTTAGGTGGTAAAAACTTCATTAAAAACTTAAGAGAAAGCAATATAGTTTTTTCTTTATTTTTTATTTTTTGGTAAGATGTCGTCCTCAGTGATAGAAACTACATTAAAGAGATGTATAAATTATTACTAGTAAGAGAACATTTTTCTTACAAAAGGGCAAAGAAAAGTAGAAAAAGTCCCTAGGCTTCCCTTTGTCTATGATAAGCTTTTTTTTTTTTCTTCTAGTTATGTAACCTTCCCCTTGACATTGGGCTAGGTCACCATCTAGCACAGTGACACCACCCCCAACCTTTTTGGCACCAGGGATCAGTTTCATGGAAGACAATTTTTCCACAGGCTGGGGGTGGGGTGGGGGAAGGTGATGGCTATGGTGCACTTTATTTCTATTAACATTTTTTAATCTTTTAAATTTTTTATTATTTACTTGTTATTTTTTATATCTGGCTGCACTGGGTCTTTGTCGCTTGGCATGGGCTTTCTCTAATTGCAGGGAGCAGGGGCTGCTCCTCACTGTGGTGCTCAGGCATCTCATTGCGGTGGCTTGTCTTGTTACGGAGCTCAGGCTGGAGGCACTTGGGCTTCATTCCTTGCAGCACACAGGCTCAGTAGCTGTGGTGCATGGGCTTAGCTGCCCCATGGCATGTGGAATCTTCCTGGACCAGGGATCTAACCCATGCCCCCTGCATTGCAGGCAGATTCTTATCCACTGAGCCACCAGAGAAGTCCTATTTCTATTAGTATTACATCAGCTCCATCTCAGGTCATCAGGCATTAGATCCCAGAAGCTGGTGACCCCTGATTTAATGAGCACATAGTCCCCTATTCAGCAGTCTTATGTGCTCTGAAGTTCACACTGTCAGCACTAGGAAGACACATTTTCTTTGCACAATCTAGACAAAGGTTGGATCAAGGGTGGCAGCATCAGGTAGGAGTAAGCCTCTGGAGTCAGAGATGGCTGAATTCAGATCCTGCTTTTTCCACTCATGAGCTGTGTGACCAAATGCACTTTCCTGAACCTCAGTTTTCTCATCTGTATAATGGGGATAAGAGCCTATCGCATGGGTTGCGTGTTTGTTAATATGCACGATGCACCTAACGTATAGCAGGAGGGTGGCTGTCGTTCTTCTTAGAATGGCGTGATATGATATAATGACGCAAGAGCTCTAGCCTACCCTAATCTACTCTCTGTAATCTGTGAGAATTTCATGGCCTTTGTGCACAGGGCCATTCTGGGAAACCTGTCACGAGAGAGAATAACTGAAGTGCCCTGCATAGGCTCTTCAAAGAGGCAGCGCAATGAATAGGAATGGGGCGATGTGCTGTTAAGTTTGAACTGTCACCTAATAAGTTACTTTAAAATGCTAGCAAAATGGTGTAACGAAGAGTATGGAATCTGTGCCCTCTTGATTGGCTCCCATTAGAAGTTCTGGATTTAAACCCAATTCCATCCACTATTAGCAGAGTAACATGGAACAAGTTCCTTTACATTTTAAAACTTCAGTTTCCTCATATGCAAAAAAAGCCTGCTATGAGCATTCAAATAAAATAGTATAGATAAAAGAGCTGTGTAAGCATAGAGTTCTAAACACATTTGATTACCTTTGTAACAAAAATTAGCCATTCCACAATGATATTCAAACCTTGCTATAAAATTACTCCCTAATCACAGGAGTAATATAAGCCAGATCTTAATAATATAAGCCAGGCTTTAATATAAGCCAGATCTTTCTCAAAGCTCATCAAAGATAACTGATGTAAAGAAGTATCTCATTGACCCCATTTTAAGGGGTTATGGAATATGGATTAGGATTATTGTATGGGAAGGCTCTTCTTATTTACTGAGCTATGTGACACAAGTCTTTTTCATATTTGAATTTTAAAAGTAATTAGTACAAGCCCAGTAATGAACTCATTGAATATGACTGTTAATTAAAATGATTGCCTTTTTAAAAATGCTTTTTTCTTTATTTCAAAAAGCGTATGTATGTATATATATACATACACACAATTTTGGAAAAACACTTTAGAAGTTACAAATAAGCAAAAATTTTTAAATTATTTGCAATCTCACTACTCAGAGGGTAACCATTATTAATATTTTAAGTTATAGATTTCATATCTTTTAATATATATAAATGTATTTAGAGAGATTAAATATAGATATCAGCTATAGAGATCATTAAAATGTTATCTGAACTTTATCTCCTAATATGACTTTTTTGTTCAATAATTCAACCTAAATATTTCCATACCATTGCATTACCATTTTAGTAGCTTTCTAATATTTCATTGAGGGCACAGCCCACAATTATTCAGCTTAGACTACACTGTGAAATGTTTTGTTTATTTTCATTTCTTTCTGTTTTGAACAGCAATGTCATAAACATTCTTGCAGCTATATTTTTCTTACCTAGTCTTGGTTATTTCTGTAGAAGAAATTGCGAAAAAAAGAAATTACTGATTCAAAGGGTGTGTGAAATATTACAGCTTCTGGCAAGTATTGCTAAATTCCCCTTCTGAAGTAATATGCCAAACTGATGCCGTCATTAGTGTTTAATTAGAGTGCCTATTTCCTCCTATTCTCTCTCTCTTTTTTTTTTTTTTACTATTACTGTATATTTTTATAACATATTCATTGAAGAATGCTTCAGTTCAGTTCAGTCACTCAGTCATGTCTGACTTTTCATGACCCATGGACCACAGCACGCCAGGCCTCCCCGTCCATCACCAACTCCCGGAATTTACTCAAACTCATGTCCGTTGAGTCGGTGATGCCATCCAGCCATCTCATCCTCTGTTGTCCCCTTCTCCTGCCTTCAGTCTTTTCCAACATCAGGGTCTTTTCAAATGAGTCAGCTTAAGCATAAGTAAACAGAAAAGATTAAAATTTTTATAATCTCAAGTACATGTTTAACCACTGTCAACATTTTCATATATCTTTTTAGTCTTTATAAGTATTTATATTTACATTTATATTTCGGTGTGTATATTGAGACTTTTTACTTCTTTGGTGTATTTATTTTTCTTGTGAATTCATAAAAGCCCTCTGATGAAATACAAGTTACAATCTTTCCTGTTTTTTTAATCCTCTGAATTTTGTTCATGGTATATCTTGATGTACATTGAGTTTTTATTTTCATTATCCATGTCTATCCTTTAACCTTTTGTATGATGCTAGAAAGGCCTTCTATATGTGGTAAAAGTTTCTTTTTTGCTAATTCTTTTTTAAGTTAGCTTCTTAATCCACCTGGAATCAATTTGACATCTAGTGTGAGGCTGAGAAACATTAACTGGCAACCCATTCCAGTATTCTGGCCTGGAGCATCTCAAGGACAGAGGAGCCTGGCGGGCTAGAGTCCATGGGGTCTCACACATGAAGGGACACAACTGAAGTGACTTAGCACAGTGAGGCTGAAAATCAATTTTTTTCTTAGATAGCTAGCCAGTTGTTGTGATGCATTGATTTTTTCATTTTAATCATCCTTTTGTGATCAGTGGAAAGGTCTTCATCTTCCTTGGACTTTTATGCTGTGTTACTCTGTTTAACTGAGCTTTCTGGCTAGCATTGTGCCAGTACCACTGGTTTAATTATTTCAGCTTCATCATAAAATTGTCTACAGAAACGTAGCAAATTTTGCCTTGGTATTTCTCCTTGGGCATTTTTCTTAGCTTTGCCAGAATGCTAGTATTACCAATATAATAACTGCCTTTAAAAAATATTTTGACAGCATGTTTAGAGTCTTATGATGTCACACTAATAGAAAAAAACCTTTTTTTCTGACGATAAGTAAGTGTGTAAAGTATGCTCTGCCCTCTCCTCTGCTGTGTCCTGTGTATGATGCTGAGGGACACCGAGGTCTTTTGTGTTACAGTTTCTTCACGTCATCGTCTCCCCTCCAGGACGACCCTCTTGTGGGAAAGAGATTTTGCTTTGTTTCCGGTGATGAGTTTCCCGCCACCTGGCACTTCTCACATTTTAGGCAATCAAAAAAATTTTAAGCTTGCAGAAAAAATAAATATCTAAGTTGAATACATCACTTGAAAATATTTCATTACTCTCTAAGAGAGCTAACTTTGTATCATAAACTCCACTTGTTTCCTTCCTTTAAAAAAATGGATACACACACACACACACACACACACACTCCAAGGACTATACAGAAACAGAATTGAGGCCCTCAGGGAGTCACTCCAACTTCCCAAATGGGGGAAAAAAAAAAAAAATGGCAGAGGGAAACAGAACTTCCAAAATATGTGGAAAACCGATCGCATGTGGAAAACAGCCATTTTTATATTTTCCCAGTTAATTTGCATCATTTATCTTCATGAAGATAGAAAACAAAGCAAGGAAACTCTGATCTCTTTGTTGTAACTCAGTGGCTGATGATGCTTCAGTTGCATCAGCTCTGTCCAGCCGGTGTTCTGACAACCCCAAGACACTCATTGACTCACGTTGGTACATGCAGTGTTGGCACTAATTGGCTCAGAGCTCCCGTACTCTTCTTCAGTGGTTCTTACAATTTCTTTATCAGTAACTCTAATTTTTGAAAATTATTTTTAAAGAAGTGATTCTACCCATTTTCCACCAAAAAATTCTAAGCATTTCTTCTCAATCCTACCCTCCATCCATCAAGTGGAATTCCAAATAGTAGAAGCATAGAATAATTCAGCATTTCATTTTCTTCACTAATTAATCGTTACATACCTATGATTAATACATATTAGACAATTATGCAATTTAAAGCCAGGATCCTGTCCATAGTATGAAATTCACCAAAATAAATGATGGATAGTATCAAACAAAATTTACCTACAAAGTACAAAAGGTTTTTTGCAACTCAGAAACTTTTTAAAGCTTTGATACTTAGATTTTTTTGTTTGAAATACAATATTATACATAAAACCAGCACTTAGATAGTGTTTACCATGTGACAAAATTGTTCTAAGTGCTTTTCTCATCCTAATGACTAATGCTAAAAATGAATCCTAAGATGCCTGTACTGTCATTATCCTAATTTTACAGATGAGAAAATTGAAGTACAGAGAGATTAAATAACCTGCCCAAGGGCACACAGCTAGTAAGCATAGACCTGGGGTTCAAATCTAGATAGCCAGGTCGAGCTTAACCATTACACTATTTACCAGTTCTGGCTTTAAAATACAGAAACATTCAGAGACCATGAAAGCAGGGACTTTTATGTGAAAATACTGCATTGTTGGCCTGAAGGTGGTAATGAAACATGACCAATAAATTTGGAAATTAGAGTACCTGAAACTCAGAGCTAAAACTTTTTCTCTCTTAATCTAGTGTTTTACTGAGAATAAAAGTAATAGGTTGGAAAATTGGAAATAATTGAGAAAGTAAAAATAGATACATATTGAAATGTATGAATTTTTGAGGTAAATATTTGGAATAATAAAGATAGAAATGTCACAGGGCATTGTCCGTGAACTCAATGTTCTTGAGTTTATTCAGAGAAATGTGATGAGAGATGGATGGCAGAATGCAAGAACAGCTGTCAATATGTGTAACACACACCCAGAAAATATCCCGGGCCACATTCAATAAAGCTCAGATTTTAAATGCAACATGATGTGACTGCTCTACAAGGCTTGACCTCATCGACAGCAAAGCAGACTCGATCTGAATTACGACAGATGGCCAGCCTAATGAAGGCAGTGCCAACAGGAGGGAACATTTTAGAATTAAGTGTGGTGAAGAAGAGCCAAGAATGTTAAATGAACATCGTCGATCGATGGGGATAATGATCACAAAGATTTGTGAGACTATTTTAAAACTTAAAAATACTTTCAATGTTACTAATTCTATATACAATAAAATTTGCCCATCTGTAAAGAAATTACCAAATTTTTTAAGCAATTATATGTAGACTATAGGTATAAAAATGTTGTATATTTTATTAAAAATACATTGGACTTATATTTTATTAGCTGTGGCAGAGAAGTTTCTGGAGATTATTAGAACACTGGGAATTGCGTCAAAGACATTTTCACACAGGAGTGCAGTGAATCCAGTGGTTGATGGATAATTGCCTTTCAGATTTGGGTTTATCCTTTGTTTCCAAATTTTTATTATGTGCTAATATTACAGAAATTCATTCTGAAGAATGTCAAAATGAAACCAAAGATATTTTTCTTTGTCTTCTAAACCTGAAGCAATATTCTGTTGTTTATCATCTGAATGAAATGATGAATATTTTTAAAATCATTTAGAAGAGAACTGATGAATAATGCCAAAATAACCTCAAAGAGTTTCAAAGTGAAATAAACCCTTTCAAAGGAAAAGAAAAAGTCTAAGAAAAATAGATAATGGCTATTTGTACACTTCCTAAGAAGAACAGAAAAATTTTTTAGTCATAACTAAGAACTGAGTACTCTAGTATGGAATTTAAATATTTTTAGAAAGTAATTATAGTGACATGAAATAAATTCTAGGTTCACTACTTAAATGGAAATGGAGTGAGCCATGAAATATAGCAATGCCAAACATGTATAACTATTTCACAAGCATGAGGCAAATATGATCCTAGAACTTCAACTTGAATGCAGCTACCAAAAGCTCAATTTCAGCTGCCGTAGTATCGGCCTAAATGACCCTGGCTGGTTATTTAACATAATCTTTGTTATGGTGCTTTTGTGCCTGCTCAGAGTTATTATTTATTGCTTTTATTTGGCCAATCACCAAAGCAGATGCAGCCCATTTTTAAAGCTTTTCTTCCTTAAGACCTATTTTGAAGATTTACAGTACAGTCAAGGAAATGAAGGTATTTCCATAAGGGCAGGGGGTGGGGATGTCAATGGCAAGACTTAAGATTGGGGAAGTACATGGCTACAGGCAGAAAGCTTTTGAAAGTTGTCACTAGGAGCTGGTGCTTTATCCTTAGAGTCCTTGGGGATAGTGATATTGTCAGACAGGCATTTAAACAAAAGCACTCTGACAGCTGTCTAAAAAACGTATTGGTGGGAAAATAAAACTAGAGGCAAAGAGATAAATGAGGAGACTAGAAATAGACCAAGAAAGACATGATGAGGGAATGGAAAACATTCAAGAGAAGTGCAAATGTAAGGCAGCTCCTAACAGTTGGAGACATAAGCCAAAGAGGAAATGACTTCTGAGTATTTAAGTGCATCGTTGTAAGGAAGAGTACAAAAGCCATTGTTTCCGTGTACCCTCAAATGATTTCAAAATCACTGGTTGCCAGGGGTTGGGAGGGGAGAGAGGATGAAGAGGTAGAGAACAGAGGGTTTGTAGGGCAGTGAAAATGCTTCAGGTGATACTATAATGAGGGATACACATCAGTACATATTTGTCCAAGCCCACAGGATATACAGCACCAAGAATGAACCCTAACATAAATTATAGACTTTGGGTGATTATGTTGAGTCAGTGTAGTCTTATCAATTGTGGAAAACATGCTACACTGGCTAGGGGAGTGTTGATAATGGGGGAGGCTACGCATGTATGGGGGTAGAGGGCATAAAGAATCTTGCCTAAAATGACTTTTTAAAACATAGATTCTAAGGACTTCACTGGCAATCCAGTGGTTAAGACTCCACACTTCCAATTCAGTGGGGCATAGTTTGATCCCTGGTCGGGGGACTAGGATCCCACATGCCATGTGGCACAGTCAAAAAACAAAAATAAATAAGTAAATAAATAATAGATCCTAAAGCAAATTAAAACATTTTTAAAATTAATCATGATGCTCTTTAGACTTTCATTTCAGTTCAGTTCGGTTCAGTTGCTCAGTCGTGTCCGACTCTGCGACCCCATGAATCGCAGCACGCCAGGCCTCCCTGTCCATCACCATCTCCCGGAGTTTACTCAGATTCATGTCCATCAAGTCAGTGATGCCATCCAGCCATCTCATCCTCGGTCATCCCCTTCTCCTCCTGCCCCCAATCCCTCCCAGCATCAGAGTCTTTTCCAATGAGTCAGCTCTTCTCATGAGGTGGCCAAAGTACTGGAGTTTCAGCTTTAGCATCAGTCCTTCCAAAGAAATCCCAGGGTTGATCTCCTTCAGAATGGACTAGTTGGATCTCCTTGAGGTCCAAGGGACCCTCAAGAGTCTTCTCCAACACCACAGTTCAAAAGCATCAATTCTTCGGTGCTCAGCCTTCTTCACAGTCCAACTCTCACATCCATATATGACCACAGGAAAAACCATAGCCTTGACTAGACGGACCTTGGTCGGCAGAGTAATGTCTCTGCTTTTTAATATGCTCTCTAAGTTGGTCATAACTTTTCTTCCAAGGAGTAAGCGTCTTTTAATTTCATGGCTGCAATCACCATCTGCAGTAATTTTGGAGCCCCCCAAAATAAAGTCTGACAGTGTTTCCACTGTTTCCCCACCTATTTCCCATGAAGTGATGGGACCAGATGCCATGATCTTCGTTTTCTGAATGTTGAGCTTTAAGCCAACTTTTTCACTCTCCTCTTTCACTTTCATCAAGAGGCTTTTTAGTTCCTCTTTGCTTTCTGCCATGAGGGTGGTGTCATCTGCATATCTGAGGTTATTGATATTTCTCCTGGCAATCTAGATTCCAGCTTGTGTTTCTTCCAGTCCAGCATTTCTCATGATGTAATCTGCATATAAGTTAAATAAGCAGGGTGACAATGTAGATTTTATAGGTATGAAAATACATAATTTGCAAGAAAAAAAAAAACCTAGCCCTCACCTTTGATAAGCCCTTAGAAACCTTTGATTGGCAATATCATATCAATTAGCAACAGGGACTTCCCTTGTGGGCCAGTGGTTAAGAATCTACCTGGGGCAACACTGAGGTTCAGTCACCATCCACCATCCTAGCATGCACTGGTATGATCTCTGGCCTGATTGCTGCAACACTTTCCCTGTTCTATTTTGGCCCCCTTGAATCTGTTCTCCATACTTTAGACGAATTCCAAAACCCACATCTAGCTATGTATCCTTCCTGTTTAAAACCCTCATGTGTCCTCCCATTGCTTGTAGAATCAAGACTTAAGTCCTTAACACGGTCTCCCAGGCTGTGCACAGCCCCACCCCTCCCCACTCAGCCCCAAGCTGTTTCTGATCCATTCCCACCATCTTCTTTCAGTCTCCAGATCTAATGCGCTCCTGCTCACTTGGCTCATCACAGGACAGGTCAATAAATCCTGGAGATGAGGGGTTGAGGCAAGGGATATGGCTTTATTCCAAAAGTCTGCTGACCAAGAAGATGGCAGGCTAACTTCCCAAAATAACTATCTTGTTGGAGTCTGGATGCCAGGTTCTTTTACAGAACAGAGAGAGAGGGGGTGAGGAACTAAAAGGTAGAAGGAATGGAGGGAGAGGCAGTGAACTTTGCAAACCATCTCCAGAAATAGCCAGCCTTTGGAAGAGATGTGTTCAGCTCTTCTTTTCACAGGTGGGCAATGTCCTCTGAGGCAGCCATTATGTATACTTATAATAACAACAGCAGCAAAAAGCAAGTCAAAGAGACAGCTCCAACATGGAGTCAAAATTGGTTCATCTCTGCAACACTCGCTCCACTCCCTGGGATTTGCACATGTGGTCCTCTGTCTATAATATAAAGCTCTTTGCTGGTTAATTCCTATCCATCTGTTATCAGCCAGCCCTAAGAAACTCAGTCTCTTAAAACCACAAATACTTGATCGTGGCTCAGATCGTTGGGTCAGCTGATGGTTCAGTGCTCTGGGCCAGGCTGGACTGATCTCAGCTGGCTCACGTCTGTATGTCTGTGCTTGCTTAACAGGTCAGCCGGGGCCTGGCTGGTCTTGGGTGGCCTCATTCACATGTCTGGCAGTTAGCTGGTTGTTAGTTAAAAGGTCAGAGTTGACTGGGCCAGGTGTCTCTTAATATCCAGGAGCCTAGCTCAGCTTATTCATATAGTGATGTCGGAATTTTCAGAGGGTGCACCATGAACCCCTTTAAGGCCTAAGTTCAGAACTGACTCACCGTCATGTCTTCCTCTTTCTATCAGCTAAGAAGCATCACAGAGTCAGCTCAGATAAAGACAGTTATGGAAAAAATTCTCCTGATGGCAGGAGTTGCAAGTCACCTTGCAAAAGGACAGAAATAATTGGGACAATTTTGCAATCATCTACCACATTATCTTTTAGATATTGGCTCTGGATAAGCTTCCTTGGGGGGAAAGCCCAGATTAAATCACACCATTACAAGCTCGCTCCAGGAACCACTGCTTCATTGCACTTGTCACAGTTGGAATTTCACATGTATTTGTGTGATTTCTTTCTTTCTTTCTTTTTTTTTACTTAAGATCTCTTTCTCCCTGTCTCTACCCTGCTTCTTGCTAGACTTGGAGACCAGTGTCCATTTGTGCTCCCCATGGTGTCCCAGCACCTAGCACACAGAAGGTACTCAATAAGTATTTGATTAATGAATTATTTTATTTCTCATTGTGCTCTTTTTAGAATAGATTCCCTGTCTCCTAATAAAATGTTTTAAAAATGTGGCCTTTTGCTTATTTGGGGGAGAAAGCCAGAGGGTATTGAGTCCTGTCCGCAGCAGACCCCCACCCCCACCCCCGGCAAGTGATAATGTGAGAATTATCACCTTTGGGGGGCATGTGGTCCAAAAAGAAAACTGTGGGAAGCCGCTGGGGGCTATGAAGTAGTTTCAGAACTTAGTATATTAAGACTCTCAGGTCTTCTTGTTTAGGCAACACACATGCATGGACACGTGTGTGTGCACACACACTGGAAAAGCAGCAGGTTACTGAGAAAAGAAAATGAGTTTAACATGCCCAGAGAACATCCAGGAATCTAACACTTGGGAGAGAGCTCAAGATTAAGGAGGAGGTTGGTGGGTTTACAGTGTGGACATTGGTGGTAATTGCAGCTGGCAAAGTAGATGAATTTGGACGGAGAAAGAGAAGAAGGCTAAGGATGGATCCCAAAGGACGATAATATTTAAGAGGCAAGAGGAACAAGCAAGGAGCATGAGGGACACTCAGAGAAATGAAAGCAGAACTAAGAAACAACCAGTCTCAGAAGTTAAAGGAGGAAAGAGCCTCAAGGAGGAAGTAGCCTCTAGCTCCAAATGCAGTTTAGAGGTCACGAAGATAAGATGCAAGAAAGACTGGTTTCCAAACGACAACTGCTTTAAGGTTATGAATTCTTTTCCTTCAAAGGATTATTTCCATTGATGTTTATATTCTAAAAATCTTAAATATTGTATAAGTTGCAAGAAGACAATTTACAATCACTGCAATTCACGTACTGTCATTTTCTGGACAGATTTCTACTTTCGATGATGAGATAAGCCCTGTTCAAATTCCTTTCCCCTTCCCCCCATGCTGTTTGGCCTCTTATTTATATACATAGGTGAGATAAGTTATTTTGGAAATGTTTACAGCCCCCATGGCAATAAAAAATACTTGTATAGCTTAAGGATAATTTATTCCCATATTCCACTTTGGTTAAATATCATTGTGGCAAAATATCTCTAAGAACACATTTTTTTTTGTTTTTAAGAAAAGCAAGACTGTTTAATAAAGCAAATGGGACATGTCCCATTTCTACCACCAAGTGAGAACTCTCCTGCCAAACCTGATTCAAATTCATTCATTTGTCTAATAAATGTTGGCTGTTGCCCTGTCAACTGAAAAATGTATAGAATGTTTCCCTAAATTCTGTCTTTTCAGAGAATTGCAGTGCAATCCATGAAAAGAGAGGAAATAGTAAGCAAGAAATACTGAATATTCCCAATATTAAGGAAGCCCATGTCTTCCTTTGTAGAAAGGTTTCTAATGTTGAGCTAATCGAAAGCACAATTGTTCAGCAACTTGTTTTTAAAAAAGGCTTTTTAGAAGTTTTATCAAAAGGTTTTCAGATGGGACTCCCCTGGTGGTCCAGTGGCTAAGACTCCGTGCTCCCAATGCAGGGGGCCCAGGTTTGATCCCTGGTCAGGGAACTAGATCCCACATGCCACAGCTAAGACCCGGTGCAGCCATATAAATAAATAAATAAAAAGGTTTTCAGAGCTATTATTTCATTTTATTATATTTTTAAGTAGTATTGACCTGTAACAAAATGAGACATGTAGTGAAAGGGAAATAGCCGGACTCCCATCTACAATCAGGTAGCTACCCCAAAATTTTTCCAGTCATTGAGCCTCTAACTAAAGACTTTGATATTACTACTCTTAGAGAGACCTGGGTTTTGGTTTTGGCATAGATTTATTCCTGAAAAAAAATTTTTAATTTCACTGTTGAAATAAAACAGTGATTTTGTTCCCCAGAACATCTATTCTATAAAGAAACTGAGCCTTCACAAAATTAAGTGACTTGTCTAAAATTGCAAAGAGTAGAGACAAAACTAAGATTAGCCCCAAGTCTACCTCCTGGTTTCTGCACTCACCATATAAGGATTTATGCATGCATGCATGCTCAGTCGTGTCTGACTCTTTGCAACCCCATGGACTGTAGCCTGCCAGGCTCCTCTGTCCATGGGATTTTCCAGGCGAGAAACTGGAGTGGGTTGCCATTTCTTCTTCCAGGGGATCTTCCTGACCTAGGGATCCAATTCAGGCCTTCTGCCACTCTTGCATAGCAGACAGGTTCTTTACTGCTGAGCCGCTGGGGGAGCCCCATAAGTGTTTATAGAAATAGGTAAATCTAGTAGGATAACATTATTTAAGAAGAATAACTTTTTAAACAAAGAAGACTTTTACAATGTTGCTATCTTGTTCTTGAGGTTGTTGTTATCTGTTTTTAACAATGTATATCAGTAAGAGATTACACAGTGTTTGCATTTCAAATAATTCATTAGAAAACATTTCAATATTTACACTCAACCAGAGATTCTGATAATATTATCTTACAATGAAAATGTTAATGAGAACTTGGTGCTACACTATGCTAAATAATACTTCCTATCAATGTAATGTGAATCTTTAGAGAATGAATAGATTGTGAAAACAGCCCTGGATTCTTCCCTCCCTGCATGCATGCCCTTGTGAAGTGACTTTATAGATTCTCCAAATGGGGCAATGAAGTCGGTTTCTCCACTCTTTGACGCTGGGCTTGGCCATGTGACTTGCTCCAGGCAATGGAACATCAGCCGACATGATGCAAGAGGAGACTTGAAAAGCACTTGTACCTTAGATTCAGCTCTCTTTCAGTTCCTGGAGGCTCCACAACCATGTGGGAAAGCCTGGGATATTCTACTGGTGAATGAGATACTAGGTGGTGTGACTACCAGCTAAGAGATGAGCCTCCAAGACTACCGAGCTCCCAGCATACGGGGATACTGACCACAGATCCATGGGTGAGTCCAGCCAAGACCAGTAGAACTGAGCTCAGTGCAAATTACTGATCAACAGATATGTGAACTAATTGAAGCCACTAAGTTGTGGGGTGGTTTGTTACCCAGCAAAACCTAACTCATACAGGGAAAGAGAACAGAAATCATCAGAGATAAATTAATGCTTGGTAAACAAAGCTAAATTGGAAAGAAAAGCATTTTCTCCTTTTAATATGAAACAGGAAACTGAAGCACAATGAAGTCCCACAACTTTCTCAAAGGTTTTATTTATTTATTTATTTTCTCACCCTGTACAGCATGTGGAGTCTTAGTTCTCCAACCAGGGGTCACACCTGTGAGCCCTGCACTGGAAGCACAGAGTCCTGGCCAGTGGACCAGCCGAGAAGTCCCCCCATTTTTAATATAATAAAGATTCAGTTCAGTTCAGTCACTCAGTCCTGTCCGACTCTTTGCGACCCCATAGACTGCAGCACGCCAGGCCTCCCTGTCCATTACCAACTCCTGGAGCTTGCTCAAACTCATGTCCATCGAGTTAGTGATGCCATCCAAACATCTCATCCTCTGTCATCCCCTTCTCCTCCTGCCTTCAATCTTTCCCAGCATCAGGGTCTTTTCAAATGACTCAGTTATTCTCATCAGGTGGTCAAAGTATTGGAGTTTCAGCTTCAGCATTAGTACTTCCAGTGAACATTCAGGACTGATTTCCTTTAGGATGGACTGGTTGGATCTCCTTGCAGTCCAAAGGACTCTCAAGAGTCTTCTCCAACACTACAGTTCAAAAGTATCAATTCTTCAGTGCTCAGCTTTCTTTATAGTCCAACTCTCACATCCATACATGATTACTGGAAAAACCATAGCTTTGACTAGATGGACCTTTGTTGACAAAGTAATGTCTCTGCTTTTTAATATGCTATCTAGGTTGGTCATAACTTTTCTTCCAAGGAGCAAGGGTCTTTTAATTCCATGGCTGCAGTCACCATCTGCAGTCATGTGGAGCCCCCCAAAATAAAGTCTCTCACTGTTTCCATTGTTTCCCCATCTATTTGCTATGAAGTGATGGAACCAGATGCCATGAACTTAGTTTTTTGAATATTGAGTTTTAAGCCAACTTTTTCATTCTTCTCTTTCATTTTCATCAAGAGGCTCTTTAGTTCTTCGCTTCCTGTCATGAGGGTGGTGTCATCTGCATATTTGAGATTATTGATATTTCTCCTGGCAATCTTGATTCCAGCATGTGCTTCATCCAGCCTGGCATTTCTCATGATGTACTCTGCATATAAGTTAAATAAGCAGGGTGACAATATATAGCTTGATGTACTCCTTTCCCAATTTGGAACCAGTCTGTTGTACCATGTTGGGTCCTAACTGTTACTTCTTGACTTGCATACAGATTTCTCAGGAGGCAGGTAAGGTGGTCTGGTATTCCCATCTTTTGAAGAATTTTCCACAGTTTGTTGTGATCCACACAGTCAAAGGCTTTGGCATAGTCAATAAAGCAGAAGTAGATGTTTTGCTGGAACTCGCTTGCTTTTTCAATGATCCAGTGGATGTTAGCAATTTGATCTCTGGTTCCTCTGCCATTTCTAAATCCAGCTTGAATATCTGGAAGTTCACAGTTCACATACTGTTGAAGCCTGGCTTGATAAAGTTTATAATAAGGATTATGGAGCAAAAAAAAAACAAAATAGCTTATATACCAGCTGTTTTCCCATTACTATTGTGTGATTGTTTCAGATCACCTCCAGTATCTCTTCTATTAAGTGTATTGATTATGTAAATTTAATTCCCTACATTTCAACTTATTTTCTAATCTATTTACTTCTAAAATGTTTTGTCAAGTTTCCTCTGATATTAAAGCAGTTCTTACTTATGTTTTTGAGAAATAAAATGCTACAAGTACAGCAACTTTTTCTTATCCTATTTATCTCGGTTCCCGTATTACTCAGGGAACCCAAACAGGGGCTTAGTAACAACCATTTATCTGAACAGTCATCCTTACTACAATGGTGAATATCCCTCTTTTTATATTTTTATTTACATATATATGTCTCCATAAATAATATATAGGATTATTTTATATATATATTTAATATATACACTATATATAGGAGAGCAAAAAAAAAAAAAGTTTCCTCTGTCTTCCTAGGTTTTGACTGGGGCTTCCCTGGTGGCTCAGAGGTTAAAGCGTCTGCCTCCAATGCGGGAGACCTGGGTTCTATCCCTGGGTCGGGAAGATCCCCTGGAGAAGGAAATGGCAACCCACTCCAGTATTCTTGCCTGGAGAATCCGATGGACAGAGGAGCCTGGCCTGGTGGGCTACAGCCCACAGGGTCACAAAGAATCTGACACGCTTGAGGCAACTGAGTACAGCAGAGCACAGTGTTTATTTGAAAGTTGCTAAGAGAGTAAATCTTGAAAGTTCTTATACCAGAAAAAATTTATATCTATGTGGAATGACAGATATTAATTACACTTTAGTCATTTGACTGTATATACATATATCAAATCATTATGTTGTACGCTCCTTAAACTAATACAGTGTTATATGTCAATTGCATCTCAATGAAATAAGAAGTTGCTCAGAATGATAAACTAGCAACAAGAGAGTTTTCCTCTTCCTGGTACTGGAAAGAGAGAGCAGCTCCTCTACAAACAGAAGTGAATATCCTGCTTTTAGCAGACATGGGGAGGGCAGGGAGCCTTTCTCC
Source organism: Capra hircus (assembly GCF_001704415.2). NCBI lineage: Eukaryota > Metazoa > Chordata > Mammalia > Artiodactyla > Bovidae > Capra > Capra hircus. The sequence goes on along the minus strand of NC_030820.1, from coordinate 23,231,829 downwards.
TCCCGTCTATGTTTGCTGTTTCTTTCTTCCTTCTTTTTCTTTTTAAGATTTCTATATTTGTTTTATTTTTGGCTGTGCCGAGTCTTCATTGCTGCGGGGCTTTCTTTCGTTGTGGTGAATGCTGGCTACCCTTGATTGCAACGCACGGGCTTTTTGTTGTGGTGGCTTCTCTTGTTGCAGAGAACCAGTTCTAGGCACGTGGGCTATGGTAGCTGCAGTTTGAGGGGCTCTGGAGTTCAGGCTCCCTAGTTGTGGTACCCGGGTTTGCTTGTTCCAAGGCATGTGGAATCTTCTCCGACCAGGAACTGAACTCATGTCACCGGCATTGACAAGCTGATTCTAAACCACTGGACCACCAGGAAAGCCCAACTGTTTCTTAATTTATTTAAATGTGTATCTTTCTGTGATATTTTCTAAATTCAAAAAGCAGTGAAGCTATATCCCTTTATTTTTTTCCAGCTTTACTGAGCTATATTTTACAAGGGATATATCCATTTAAATACGTAAGACAAGTTCATTCAGTTTAGCTACTATGAAGTCTTCAGTTCAGTGATCCATTCTCTTACTGATAAAATTTAGATTGCTTCTAGTTTCTTGCCATTACAGTACACCTTTGTGTGCACTTCTATGAAAGTCAAAGTCACTCAGAAAGTGTCCAGCTGTTTTCGACCCCATAGACTATACAGTCCATGGATCTCTCCAGGCCAGAATACTGGAGTGGGTAGCTTTTCCCTTCTCTGGGGGATCTTCCCAACCCAGGGATCAAACCCAGGTCTCCTGCATTGCAGGTAGATGCTTTACCAGCTGAGTAACCAAGGAAGGAATACATAATAGCATTTACCAGAGAAGTTCAATTGCTGAGGCACAGGAAATTTAGGACATCAGCTTCCCTAGATATTGTCAAATTGTGCTAAGAAGTCACCCTAATTTACATTCCACCAATTTACATTGACAGCAATGCGGTGGATAAGATTTCCAATTTCCTCACATCGTGACTAATTCTTTGCATAATTAGATTTTTAAAAATCAGTGCCAATCTGATGGATGAGATATAGAACACTTTAGTTCAGAATAGATTTCTAGGTTGATAGTTAACTTTTACTCAGTAGCCGGTTGTCATATGTCAGCTGATGTTGCAACTGAGAAACAGATGTCAGCTTAACTGTCATCCTTTTTAGGTGACATTTCTCATCTTTAATCTTTGTCTTTGTCTTTGACATTAGGCAGTTCACTATAACATGCTTAGGTGCTGATGTTTTAATTCATTCTAGTCTAGACTAGGTGTCCTTCTTACATTAGAGCCTTTATAACTTATCATGATTGAAAATTCTCAATCATTATCTTTTAAAAGATTGTCTCCCGGTTTCTGTTTCCAGCAATTTGGTAAAATTTGGTGGAATCATCCAGGTACAGAACCCTTTTTTAAAAATAATTAATTTCTTTATTTATTTGGTTGCTTTGGGTCTTAGTTGTAGCCCTCAGGATCTTTGCTAAGCAGGTGGGATCTAGTTCCCTGACTAGGAATAGAACCTGGGCCCGCTGCATTGGGAGCACAGAGGCTTAGCCCCTGGACCACCATGGAAGTGCCAGAATCCTTTTTAAAGTGATTGATAAAATACAGGAAAAAATATATTTCAAAAAGATGTATCTCTGCTGTGGAGAAAGTAAGGAAAAACATTTAGGCTGTAAAGCACTTGAAAGCACTATTTCAAATCACTCAAACCAGCATTTAACCTAGGGGCATCTGCAGATCCCTGATGGCCCAGAATCTGAAGGCCAAGCAGAGTAAAGGCCAAGCAGGCGGAGTCGAAGATGCCCATAAAAGTCAGAACCTTCACCAAAAAATGATTTTGTAAGTGGATGAACTAGAAAAGATGTACCTTGAAAAAGAAGAGTATTTGCCTGTGTTGGTCTTGTCTCTAGGTGAGGTATTAAGAGAGGACGGACAAGTCTGTAGCATTATAGCCACAGTGTGTACCCAGCTTGGGGAGCCAGAGTCCCGTTATTTGTATGGCAGAAAAAGGTCCAAGTTGCATCCTCTCTAGAGGAACATATTTTAAATGTAGGTCCCAAGGAATGCCAAAATGTTAATACTAAGTTTCAAACACACAGTTCTGTTAACACTTTGAGTTTAGTCCAGTGAAATCCATTTCAGTCTTCTGACAGCCATAATCATAAGATAATAGATTTTGTTGTTTTAAGCTGCATTTGTTATACGCCTTACATGCTTAATCCTAGCTCTCTTGGAGGGTTCCCTGGTTTGGGGGTGGGATGAATTAGCCCCCTGACATGTCACAGTGTTCTGTCCAATTTACTGTAATTTGCACAGCATCAACAGGAAACTAAAGGCCTGGCAAAAAGCCGTTAAGTTTTCCCATGGACACAGTATTGTAGGTGTGCAGAAAATAGCCTGCCCAGTACTCACTGAGATGCATGGCAAACTTCTTTGCCCCTTCCTTAACCAGGCAGAGGGACCTAGTTCTTTCTAATGTCCTTTCCACAAGTGGGGCTGACTTTTGAGCTCAGGTTTATGCACACAACTCAGTTCTAGTTTTCAGACCTGTGCAGTACCCAGGTCATGAGCCCTCAGATTTGCAAACCTTAGCACAGGGGTCACCAACCCCTGGGCCATGGAATGGTACCTGTCCGCTGCCTGTTAGGAAACTGGCTGAGCAGCAGGAGGTGAGTGGTGGGCTAGGTGACAAAGCTTCATCACTGTCTGAACCATTCTTCCCCTCACCCCCCACCTGCGGGAAAACTGTCATCCACTAAACCAGTCCTTGGTGCCAGAAAGGTTGGGAGCCACTGCCTTAGCTGACCTGATGGGGAAAAGATTTCCCACCAGCCTTAGGAAACAGGGCCAACAGGTCATCATTCTCATTGACTTATAGCACTTCATTCTTTATTTCTGGCATCTTAAGATCTCTTTTATTTCTGCTGAGTTATTTACTAAAAATATTTTTGTTATTTCATTTCTAAATAATATTAAATCAAAAGGACTTTCAAAAACTTTTTAGAAAAGAGCAAAAATGAGGAAACTGTAAACCTGTGAAATGCAGGCAGGGTGGTGATTAGAAAAAATGTTATGTACAATTTTTTTTTTGGCCACACCCTTCAGCTTGTGGGATTTTAGTTCCCCATCCAGGGATTGAACCCAGACCCTTGGCAGTGAGAGCGTGGAGTCCCAACCACTGACCTACCAAGGAACTTCTGAAAAAAATTTATGGACATAAAGGTATATATTAGAAAGGAAGAAAGATTAGAAATCAATAAGACATAGCAATCATTCAATTTAAGAATCTAGAAAAAAGAATAAAATAATCCACAGAAAGTAAGAAATTTAAAAACTAAAATTAAAACTATAAATTTAGCTTAATCAATAAAGCCAATAAAACTTTTTTTTGAAAGGAAGAATAAAAGCACCTGGAATTTTGTCAAATAAGGTAAAAAAAAAAAAAAAGAAAGCAAAAATATAGCTTGAAATTGTCATAACAGATTACTATGTAGAAATTTATAGCAATAAAATATAAAACCTAAGTGGTTAATTTTCTAGAAACATGTATATCATCAAAACTGAGCCCAAAAGATAGAAACCTGAACAAGAAAATAAATAACTACCACAAAACCCTGAAATAGACACTAGGACAAAAGGGTTTTGAGTGGCTTCTGCTATACCGTAAATGAACAGACGACTCATATTTTATTTTTATTTATATAAATATGGTAAGAAAAACAAGTAAAGTTTCAAACGTGTCTGTTACCAAAACTATGTAAGATTTATTAATAGAATATTATCATAAACAATTTCACTTATGAACATAGGTATAATAAATTGCTAGTAATTAAACAAGCAGATTGTTACATGCATAGTATAATACATCACTGAAAAAAAAATGGATTCCATTGACAAAAGGGAGGGAAATAAGCAAAACACTTAGAAGTAAACCTAACAAGAAATGTATAAGTCCTATATGAAGGAAATTATAAAATTTTACTAAAGGTAACTTTTAAAAATGTTTATTTGGTTGTGCCAGAACTTGGGTATAGAATGTGGTATCTAGTTCCCTGATCAGGGGTCAAACTCAGGTCCCCTGCCTTGGGAGCATGAAGTCTTAGTCACTGGATGACCAGGAAAATTCCTAAGTGTAATTGTTTTTAAATCTTAAAAAGAGAGAGAGAGGTGTTCTTTAGTGTAAAGTCTCAATGTTTTAAAGGTGTAATATTTCAGTTTAGTCTATACATTTAATATAATCAATAAGAAAAGTTTATTCTCAAGTTCTGGAGAAGGCAATGGCACCCCACTCCAGTACTCTTGCCTGGAAAGTCCCATGGATGGAGGAGCCTCGTACGCTGCAGTCCCTGGGGTCGCTAAGAGCCGGACACGACTGAGCGACTTTACTTTCACTTTTCACTTTCATGCATTGGAGAAGGAAATGGCAACCCACTCCAGTGTTCTTGCCTGGTGAATCCCAGGGACGGGGGAGCCTGGTGGGCTGCCGTCTATGGCGTTGCAGAGTCTGACACGACTTAAACGACTTAGCAGCAGCAGCAGCATTCTCAAGTTCATGAGAAAGAGAAAATGCTTAAGTACAGATAACAGATTACTGGAATTGCAGAATCAAAAAATATTCCCATTTAAGTGAAAATTTTAATCCTAAGATGTATGTCCATTTATATCAGTCTATAGAGAATAGTCTACTAAATATTATATATGATGTTGAACATCACCTCTTACCATGAACATAAATCCAGAGGAATTAAAGAGCTGTAGACACTTCTTTAAAAAACATAGAACTATTCAAAGAAAATATAAATATTTCTATAGTCATGTATGGATGTGAAAGTTGGACCATAAAGGAGGCTGAGCGTCAAAGAATTGATGCTTTTGAACTGTGGTGCTGGAGAAGACTTGAGAGTCCCTTGGACAACAAGAACATCAAACCAGTCAATCCTAAAGAAAATAAAATCTGAATATTCATTGGAAGGACTGATGCTGAAGCTAAAGCTCCAATAATGTGATCACCTGATAGGAAAACTGACTCACTGGAAAAGACTCTGATGCTGGGAAAGATTGAGGGCAAGTGGAGAAGAAGGCAACTGAGGATAAGATGGTTGGATGGTATCACTGACTCAATGGACATGAATTTGATCAAGTTCAGGGAGATAGTGAAGGACAGAGAAACCTGGAATGCTGCAGTCCATGGGGTCACAAGGAGTCAGACACAACTTATTGACTGAACAATTCAAAGACAATATAAATATTTCTATAATCTTGGAGAAGAGAAATGGACAAATTTGATTATCTAAAAATGTAATAGGTCTTCAAAATAAATGACTCCTTAATGTTGAAAATCAGCAGGGGACTGAGATAAAATATTTACATGTACTGTTTAAAGGATTAACGTCCAGAATAAAGTACCACTACAAATCAATTTAAAAAAAAACACACAGAAAGACTATGAACAGGCAATTCAAAAATTAATAAATATAGTCAGTGTAATGTGTGCCGTGCTATGTTCTAGTCCTGAAGGATTTATTTCCCCAGCTGCCGAGAGGGCTGCTGGCTGACTGCCCTCAGCTGTCAGTATCTATGGGAATGAGCCTCAGTGGAAGAGTGGTCTCATGGAAGGGCATGTGCCTTCCCAGGGCAGCCTCTATTCAAGGACTGGGGGCACAGGGCTGGCCACTGTGCGCTAACTCAGGACAACTCCAAAGGGCCATCCCGGCATCAGAGATCACCAAGAGGTCAGCTGAGTACAGCCCAACTTGTCCCTCTGCCTCATCTCGCCTTCCTCCCTTCCCCCACATACCAGTGCCAAGTCACTCAGTCATGTCCGACTCTTTGTGACCCCATGGACTGTAGCCCACCAGGCTCCTCTGTCCATAGAATTCTCCAGGTAAAAATACTGGAGTGGAGGATATTCCCCCATGGAGGGTAATCAAAAGAGCACTCCCTAATAACTTCCTGCTCCCTGATCTCCATCTCAGCATCAGCTTCCTAGAACTCAACCTGCAACAGTCAATGAACATGGAAAGATGTCTTGCTCCAGTTCTAATTCATTCAAGACATGAAAAAAAAAATTAATCAAAAATCCTATTTCACTCATTAGATTAGCAACATTTGTAAAAACACAGTATCCAGGGTCAATAAGGGTATGGGAGAAAGGGCATTTCATACACTATCAGAAAGTAAATTATCTTTGTAAAGCAATTTGCTATAGCCTGTTAATTCTACCTTGTAGGTACCTATCTTGAAAGGCAACCCACTCCAGCGTTCTTGCCTGGAGAATCCCAGGGATGGGGGAGCCTGGTGGGCTGCCGTCTATGGGGTCACAAAGAGTTGGGCATGACTGAAGTGATTTAGCAGCAGCAGCAGGAGGTACCTATCTTAGAGAAATTCTAGTACATTCATATAAAAAGATATATATATATATATAAATGTTTCTTTGAAACATTGATAGCTTAGGATGAACACATGCCTTTTAGAAAGAGATGGGAAAAAACCCTTTTGGTGCAGCTGGGAGATTTTCTCAGAGTAGGAGAGCAGCAGAATCAGTCCTGCTATGGGCCAGAAGTCCCAGATCAGAGAAGATCTAGGCCTTGATGACTGGGTGTGTCCTGGAAGGCTGAGAGCCTCACAGAGAGCAACCACAAAGGGCCCTGGGCATGGAGGAGTGCTGACCGATCGAGGCTCCAGGGGGAAGGACCAGGAAGCCCAAAGCCCCAGGGATTCTCTTAGGGAGGATGGATGGCTGAGGGGAGAAGGGCAGAAGCGAAGGGAGCAGGAGTCAACCTGGGAAGTTTCCTGAACCCAAAGGCCTGAGTAGAACTGTGGTCTTGTAGAGGTCATCCTGGTGGATACTAGGAGAACGGGCCGCCCACAATCCATCAATGGTCTCTATTGCCAGGCCACAACACATAAGCCCCCTGTCCCCATCCCAGGTCACTCCTAGGCAGAGGGCCATCAACATTCACTGAGGATTTACCTAACAGAGACTGAGAATAACTCAGAGTTGACCAAGTTTATTTAGAAGGGATTCGACCAAGTTCTCTGCTGTTCAGCTAAGAACTGAGCTAAAGCTTAATGAAGTCCGACCCTGGGATTCTCCTGGCAAGAACACTGGAGTGGGTTGCCATTTCCTTCTCTAATTAATGAAGTACACAATGGACTAAAAAAAAAAAAAAAAAGACAGTTTTGTATCCATGAGATTTGTGATAATGAGATGAGCCTGTTACTAAAATAAGGAAAGATCTCCAAGGCATTGTGTCAAGTAGAAAGGAAGCAAGTCATAAAACAATATGTAAGGAATAGTCTCCTTTACCTAGTCTCCCCCACCCTTATCCTCAGTTTTGCTTCTTGCTGTTTCAGTTGCTTATGGTCAACCTGGGTCCAAAAATGTTAAATGGAAAATTCCAGAAATAAACAATTCATATATTTGAAATCGTGCGCTGTTCTGCGTATCGTGATAAAATCTTGCACCATCCCACTCTGTCCAGCCCAGGACGTGAATTGTCCGTTTGTCCAGCATATCTAGCCATCCCGATTATCAGATGGACTGTTGCACATAGCAGGGCTTCTGTTCAAGGACCCATATCTCACTTGATCATGGCCCAAAGAGCAGGATTCGGATTATGCCAAGGAGAAGCTGCTAAGTGCTTCCTGTAAGTGAGGAGGTGATCGTTCTCAACTTAATAGGAAAAGAAAAAATATCATATGACCAGGTTGCTACAACCTACAGTAAGAACAAGTCTACCCGTGAAATTGTGAAGAAGAAAAAGGAAATTCATGCTGGTTTTGCTGTTGCAGCTCAGACTTTAAATAAGGACTCAGTGAGTGGTAAGTACTTAGTTAAGGTGGTAAAGGCATTTTATTTGCACAATAATATTTTTTGAGAGAAAGCACCGCCACATAACTTTTACTACAGTATATGGTTATAATTGTTCTACTTCATTTTTATTTATTTATTTACCTATTTATTTATGTCAAGTTCCTATTGCTCCACATCCTCACCAGCATTGGGTCTGTCAGTGGTCCCAAATTTCAGCCATTCTAATAGGTGTGCAGTGGTATCTTATTAGTTTTAATGTGCATTTCCCTGATGACATTTGCTGCCAGTCATCTTTTTATATGCTTAATTGCCATCTGAATATCTTCTTTGGTAAGGTGTCTGTTAGGGCCTTTGGCCCATTTTCAACTTGGGTGTCTATTTTCTTATTGTTGAGTTTGAAGAGTTCTTTGTGTAATTGGGTAACAGTCTTTTATCAAATGTGCCATTTGCAACTATTTTCTCTCCAGGTTTGTGGAGATATATTGACATACAGCATTGTAAAAGTTTAAGATGTACAGCATTACGATTTGGCTTATATACATCATGAACTGATGACCACAGTAAGTTTAGTGAACATCTATCATCTCATATAGACACAAAATTAAAGAAATAGAAAAAGGCTTTTTCTTTGTGATGAGAACTCTTAGGATTTACTCTCTTAATGGTCCTGTAAAACGCTGCTGTTTAGTTTCTAAGTCATGTGTGACTCTTTGCAACCCCATGGACTGCAGCACACCAGGCTTCTTTGTCACTTACTATCTCCCAGAGTTTGCCCAAGTTCATGCAGCAGCATTAATTATATTTATCATGTTGAGCCTTACATCTCGAGTACTTATAACTGGAAGTTTGTACCTTTTAGCCACTTTCATCCAATTCTCCCTCCTCCTACCACCCACCCCCCTCACCTCTGGTAATCACAAATCTGATTTCTTTTCTCTGTGGGTTTGTTTGTTTGTTGAAGGATAGTTGACTTATGAAACTATGTTACTTCCTGGTACACAATTTCATAATTGTGTTCCAGTGATTTGATAACTTGATAATTATCTATTTGATTTGATAATTCTATACATTCCAAATTGATCACCATAATAAGTCTAGATTCAATCTGTCACTGTACAAAGAAATTACATAGTTACCACATTCCCTACACTGTACATTTCAAATCTGTGACACATTTATTTTGCAACTGAAATTTCTGTTGTACTATTAGTTATTGTTCCTAATCCCTTACTGTGCCTGATTTATAAATCACACTTCATCATTGGGAATGTATGTGTAGGAAAAACCACAGCATATATAGGGTTCAGTACTCTCCGAGAATTTGAGCATCCTCTGGGGGTTTTGGAACACCCCCCCCCAGCATAAGGGCACATCACTGTAAACAGATGAGAGCAGAAGGAAGTGGGAGAGGGAAGGGTATAAGGGAAGGATGGAGAAGGAGAGAGAAGGGGAGATGGGGTAGAGGGGTAGGAGGGGGACTTTCTCCTTTTAGACCATGACTTTCTGTATATACTAAACTTTTTACAGGACTGAACTACTTTTTGTGTAACTACAACAATGAAATGAAAAGATGCAGTGATTATGTTGCATTTTTTTTTTTCTGTTTTACTTAAGTACCATAATTTCAGGACCACCCTTTCTGGCTCTGACCACCCAGTTTCCTCTCCTTCCTCTACCTGCACAGTCTGATCCAATGGTCTTCCTCTGCGTACCTCTTTGGTCTTGCTATAGTGCATGTACAGTGCTGGAGATGATAGGTTCACAGAATTATCTTCTCTACTAAGCTCTGAGCTCCTCAAGACAAGGGTGCATCTTAGATCTGTTTGTTCCCAGAATTTTCTAGGACCTCAACACATATGTGATGTATGAATGAGGAAAAAAATGATCATAGACCTATTTCTGACTTCAGGTTAAGTCCCTGAGTTTTATTTTATCAAGTTTTAAAATGCTGCTCTTATGATCTGCTTAAAATTTGAATGTGAAAGCTAAAGCAGAAAAAACCTAAATGAAGACTGGAAAAGCAGGATTCTTTATTGAAAGTTAGTTCTCTGCCAACTCTCTAAGTGCAAGCCATGTCATATTTAAGATGAAAGCATGAATAAAGGGCATAGATATTATGATTGCTCATCACTCTCCTATCTTTTAAATTCAGGCCTAGAATTTTATAATAATGATTTCATCTATAGCCTTATTTTAGTACAATGTTTAAATGTTAGCTGGCACAGAAATATTTAGGGGAATTAAAAGGAACTACTCTTCTGCATCTAAGCAACCCAGGAAGTCCAACTCCACCTCTTTCAAATTTAGGAGACATGACTAAGGCCCACTGGTGGTGACAGAATGGACACTAGATTATGAGGACCGAAATTAACCTGCACTGTATACTGCTACTGCTAAGTCACTTCAGTCGTGTCCGACTCTGTGCGACCCCATAGTCGGCAGCCCACCAGGCTCCCCTGTCCCTGGGATTCTCCAAGCAAGAACAATGGAGGGGGCTGCCATTTCCTTCTCCAATGTATGAAAGTGAAAAGTGAAAGTGAAGTCGCTCAGTCGTGTCTGACTCTTGGCGACCCCATGGACTGCAGCCTACCAGGCTCCTCCGTCCATGGGATTTTCCAGGCAAGAGTACTGGAGTGGGGTGCCATTGCCTTCTCCAAACCAGCACTGTATAGGCATCCAAAACCGAAACAGTGAGAAAACTCAGGCATAGAATTCTGAATCTTTATACAGGTGACAGAGAAGGTTCAACAGATTTGCAGACTTCTCTATAACTCTCAGGGGCATGGTCGGGTGTGAAAATGGAGGCGCCTGGGTTTGGGAGAAGGGATGTGAGAACGTAGATGTGTCTAAGGGATGCCCATACAGTACACCTCCCAACTCAGTGCTCTGGGCCTGCTTCTGCTTATGCAGGAAGTGGGAACAGCTAAGTTCAGGAACTGAGAGTGGCGAGGAGGAAGTGGAAACAGCCTGGGCAGGACTTGGGAATCTCTTAGGAACCCCTTGTTCCTCTTCCCCACTTCAGTTCTTCCCCACGGGGGCTGGAGGACTAGACCTGCCCGGGGTTAACCAGCTCAGACCCAGGGTAGGAGGGCTTTTGTCCTTTGATGACGCTCAAGGCTACTGTTTTCAATCTTCTGTTCCGTCCTCAAGAGCAGCAAAGATCGTGGGAAGCCTCCCATCTCCGACTATTGGACGCAGCGGCATGAAGGCAGCTGTGATCGTTTCCCTTATGCTGATTTCGGGTCGCATTTCTTTGGCTGAGTTTCAGACATACACATCGACTCTTTCTCTAGGTTTTCTTTAGTGTAGCATCAATACAGCAGATATTAAATGTGAGAATTAAAAATACGTTCATTAAAGCAGACTTTAGGGGAGATTTCTCTTCAGGTGCCTTTTCATGAAGAGCAGCAATCACTCAAACCAGGGTGCCCTATGGTTGTAGGAATGTTAAAAAAAAAAATGAGGCAGTGACTGAGATCTTCCACCAAATTCCCCTTTAAGCAGCGAGGCCAAGTCAGCACCTTCTCCATACTCACTGACGCTAAAACACAACTGCCCCTCTTTGATGATTTGCCCAATTTTATTATATCTTTATTGTCAAGACATTAGTCCAGGGACTTCCCTGGTGGTCCAGTGGAAGACTCCACACTTCCAATGCAGGGACATGGGTTCAGTCCCTGGTTGGGGAAATGAGATCCCACAGGCCACGTGGTATGGACAAAAATATGCATATACATATACTTATATATGTGAGTAGATTGAGTATAAAATAAACATTCAATAGAGAAGATCAACAAGTCAAAAGTTAACTAAATCCAAATCCTAATGAAAGTAGAAACATCAAGGCTGGAAAATGGAACAAGCCGAAAGATGCTGCCAACATTAAAACGATATTGTGAAACTTATCAAGTGAGATATATTAAAGTGTACAACAAATCAATCATACCTCAATAAAGTGTTTTGTTTTCTGTTTTTAAAGATGTTAGTCCAAGCCCCCATCATCTGTTCCCTGGGGTTTCCTATAATAGTTATCTCACTTGTCTCCCTACTTTGACATTTATGATCCTTCAATCTATTGGAGCCTTGGAAGTCTTTTTTATAAACAAATCCTCAGCTTCCCAAGGGCTCCCGTTACACTGAGAATAGCATTCAAATCATTGCCAGGATCTCAGTGTTGGGGAGCCCTGCCAGTCTCGCCAGGCCTCCTTTGCAGCCTAGATCAGGGGTTCTCAGGCTGATGGCCCCTCTGTCCAGGTTGCTCTTCACCCCACTGTTTCCTCATCTTTCAGGCCTAAGTATCTTTTCCTTGGAGAGGATTCCCCTGACACTCTGCCTATGTTCCATAAAGGTCCTGGATTTACTGCCTTCAGACCCCTCACTGCAATCTGTAATTGTCAGGTTCTCTGTTTATTTGCTTCTACTCTATCCTCTTGGACTGTAAACTCTATGAGGGAAGAAGTCATATGTAGGCCCTACAATGGTACCCAGCACTTGGTAGGCACAATCAATAGACAGTAGTTTCATGAATGCATTTTCTCTGAAGTGTCAGTAAAAAAGTACATGAGAATACCAACCGTCTTTAACAATGGTCAGACAACTGGGGCCCCAGCCATAGGGACTGGGACAGACTCACAGGCAGCCTGCAGGGTTTGTTACCTTCCTAGTAGGGTCCTTGCTGGCCTCCCCACAGCTGGGGTCTCCTTGCTTTCTGCCTCTGGACACCGTGGACTTTTCCCTTAGCCAGGACCGAAAACTCAGGCTAAAATCTGATTCTTCTGGTCTTTTCATTCAGCCTTGACTCCTGAAGGTCACACTGATAGTGTGGCCCGGAGTTAATCAACAAAGAATGGAACCTGCCTGCTTCCCTAAATGTTAAGTGTCAGGCATTCTTGTTTTTGGAGGCTCTACTCGCTCACTGTATCAAGCATACTATAATGAACTCATATCTTACATTTAATACAATACTCTTGCTGTAACATATGATGGAAAAATATTTATAATTTTGCTCTTAGAATTTTGGGCTATGACTGACATATTTGACCGGCTATTTAGGATCTTTTGAATCAACCGTTATATATACTTATAACATGAAACCAAACTCACAAGTAGCTTCTGTCATGTCATTTTTATATAAAATCAAATAAACTTGATAGTATTATGTTATGCATGGTACACAGTTAATAAAATCTTTATTAGAATATTAATTTTGCAGTTTCCTTTTGGAGTCCATATTTTTTCCCGGTTTCAAACTTCTTTCTTTAATTAATTTTCAAATTTATTTTGTTTTAGGCTGTGCTGGGTCTTCATTACTGTGTGCAGGCTTTCTCTCGCTGCAGTGTCACGGGCTACTCTTCATTGCGGTGAGCAGGTTTCTCTTTGCAGTGGTTTCTCTTTTGCAGAGCTTGGGTTCTAGGGCACAGAGGCTTAGTACTTGTGGCCCACTGGCTTACTTGACGCATGGCTTGTGGGATCTTTCTAGACGAGGGATCAAACTTGTGTCCTCTGCATTGGCAGGAGGATTCTTAACCACTGGACCACTAGGGAAGTCCAGCTTCTTAAAAAGGATAAAAATTCATTGACCCTACACATTGGGAATTGGATGTCTAATACATAGAAACAACACTATACTATTTTCCTCATATTTGTAGCCTTCTTTCCTCTTAAGGAGTCTTCATGAACTCAAGGAGGAGCTTCCCTTCCCCCTACATGTAGAAAGATGGCCTGTTCCACTAAGACTTTTTTTGACAATAACTGTAATAAATAGCAAGGAGCAACTTACAAAGCTGTTCTCTTACAGAATTTAGGCTACTATGTTAAATGGCATTACTGTGTTATTTACTTAGTGAGGGAAGATGGTTGCATCTTTTAAAGTTATTATAAAGACATGCAAATTTTAGAGAATGCAGACGTATTTTAAAAATCATCCAAATTGCACCATACACACACACACACACACACACACACACACACACACACACACACACCCCAAACCGTATGATGTATTTTCTTCTAATATTTTTAAAAAATATTTATTTATTTGGTTGTGCTGGGTCTTATTTGTGGCATGGAAACTCTCAGCTGCTTCTTCTAGTATTTTACATGTATACATATACAAACTCGTTTTATAATCTTAAATCCATATCTATAAACAATTTCCACTCCACTTTTTCACTTATTTTAATATCATAAGTATTTTATGTTATTACGTTTTCTTTGAAATTATCATTTTGATTGGTTGCACTGTCGTCTGCCGTATGGATCTGCTCTAATTCGTTTCATTGCTCTGTCAGTGTTGGAAATCACTATTTCTGTTATAAATGTGTGCACAGTGAAGATGTGATGCTATCAGAGGTTGATTACTCTCCTCCACTCTGCTTCCTGTTCCTGACTGCAGTCCTCATCTTCTGCTTGGGGAGTGGAGGGGAAGGTGAGGCAGGCTGAGAAGTGGTCACCCTAGTGTGGGCTTCTTTATATCCTGTCTTCTCCCAGTTCAATCTGCCCAAGTCAGGCCAACAGAAGAGCTGGCAACCAAGAGGAAGATTCCTGGAATTGCTGCCCCTGTTCTGGAAGTTCCAGCCAGCTGCAGAAGCCAGAAGAATCACCATTAATATTTTAAATGGGTGGACAACCCCTGCCAGCTGGTGCCAAACCACAGCCAGCCAAGGAGGGGTTTGGATGCCACAGCCAGACCCCCAGAACTCCCAGATGGCAAGCTGTGCTGCATCATGTCAACACCCTCCCCCTGAAAAGTAACTCATATGTTGCAGTTGAATTCTTGGATCTCATTTGCTCGGCTGGCATTTTGGCTGGGTTTGACTGTATATGCACTTTAATAATAGCCTTCCAAAATAACACCATTTTGAATGGCAAGACTCTGGATATCACTACAGAAGATCAAAGGGCATTGTCCCACATTCTGCTCTGATCTCTTCATAGAGCAGTGGAATGCATAACAACTTCCAAATAGCACTAAGGAAGGTAATGAATTCCTTTTCTCAAGGAAGAATTCTAATTGGAATTATTCAACTGAGGAAGTATATTTTGATGAAAAAGGTAATAAAATAAAATAAATCAGAACACCTACACAATTTCAGCTTCCATTTCTGGTGTTGCATACTTTCAGTCGGTTCAGTCGCTCAGTCGTGTCGGACTCTTTGCGACCCCATGGACTGCAGCATGCCAGGCTTCCCTGTCCATCACCAACTCCCAGAGCTCACTCAGACTCATGTCCATCGAGTTGGTGATGCCATCCAACCATCTCATCTTCTGTCATCCCCTTCTCCTCCTGCCTTCATTCTTTCCCAGCATCAGGGTCTTTTCCAATGTCAGTTCTTCGCATCAGGTGGCCAGAATATTGAGCTTCAGCTTCAGCATCAGTCCTTCCAATGAATATTCAGGACTGATTTCCTTTAGGATTGACTGGTTGGATCTCCTGGCAGTCCAAGGGACTCTCAAGAGTCTTCTCCAACAGTATAGTTCAAAACCATCAATTCTTCTACACAAAGCCTTCTTTATGGTCCAACTCTCACATCCATACATGACTACTGGAAAAACCATAGCTTTGACTAGACAGACCTTTGTTGGCAGAGTAATGTCGCTGCTTTTTAATATGCTGTCTAGGTTTGTCATAGCTTTTCTTCCAAGGAGCAAGTGTCTTTTAATTTCCTGGCTGCAGTCACCATCTGCAGTGATTTTGGAGCCCAAGAAAATAAAGTCTATAACTGTTTCTATTGCATACTTTAGTCACCCTAACATTTTCACTATACTCTTCTAGAATAGTAAATAAACTTGGTTACAATAAAAGAAAGTTTTTGTTTTTTTAAAGAACAGCAATCAGAAGCAAGTCAGTATTGAGAAACTTTCCATCTTCCCAATGTTTACTTCCTTCTTCTCCATGAACTTGGCTGCTGGAGCATTTCTGGCACCAACAGCCCAACAGGCCAAATGCAAGGAGATGGAAACAGCCTTCACCTTGACTGACATGGCCACATGCCCATCCAAAATAAAACTTCCTTCCTCTTCTGTCTCTAGCCCCGCCCCTCATCAAGACCATTGTGGAATGCTGATGGTTAGGTGCTGCCCTCCTTGACTATAAAAGCAGACTGAATTAGGTGCTGAACCAAAGACATGTTATTGTTTCATTATCACAGAAACTCCAGAGGAAAACAGTGATCAAACCGCTAGGTTGTTAAGTTCACGTGACTTTACTATTATCAGAGATGAGTGCAATTGTCCAATGGTTAGAACATTCTTTAGTCCTGTCCTTCCTGTGAACTGGGATGATGACTGACCTTTTCCAGTCCTGTGGCCACTGAAGGGTTTTTCCAGATTTTGATAGCATCATCTTTTAGGGCTTTGAATAGCTCTGCTGGAATTCCATCACATCCACTAGCTTTATTGATCACAGTGCTTCCTAAGGCCTACTTGACTTCACACTCCACAATGTCTGGCTCTGGGTGACTGAACACACCATCGTGGTTATCAGTTTTATTAAGATCTTTTTTTTTTTTTTTTTACAGTTATGTGTATTTTTTCCATCTCTTCTTTTTTTTCTTTTCCCATCTCTTCTTGATCTCTTCTACTTCTACTAGGTCTCTACATTTCTGTCATTTATAGTGCCCATCTTTGGGCAAAATGGTCCCTTGATATTTTCAGTTTTCCTGAAGAGGTCTCTAGTCTTTCCCCTTCTGTTGCTTTCCTCTATTTTTATGCATTGCTAATTGAAGAAGTCCTTCTTGTCTCTCCTTGCTAATCTTTGGAACTCTGCATTTAGTTGGGTGTACCTTTCCCTCCAGTATTTTGGTCACCTGATGTAAACAGCTGACTAATTGGAAAAGTCCCTGATTCTGGGAAGATTGAGGGCAGAAGGAGAAGAGGGCATCAGAAGATGAGATGGTTGGATGGCATCACCAATGCCATGGACATGAACTTGGGTGAACTTTGGGAGATGGTAAGGGACAGAGAGGTCTGGTGTGCTGCAGTCCATGGGGTCACAAAGAGCTGGGCACAACTGGGCGACTGAACAACAACTAAGTCCACATACAGTAGTATTTAACCCTCAAGTTTAAATATTATGTCTAACCTAATTTCCTAATAAGTTATTTCTTTCTTTCTTCCTGTAATAAACTGTATTTAGTGCAGATGAGTTTTGTTTCGTTTTTGTTTTGGTTGCACCCTGCGGCCTGTAGGACCCTAGTTCCTCTACCAGGGATGGAGCCAATGCCCCCCACACTGGGAGCAGAGTCTCAACCACAGGATCACCAGGAAAGTCCCCAGTGAAGTATTTCTAAGTAGAACACTCCATACACCCTTTGTGGGTATAGACTCTTGTAACTTTGATGTGAGAGATGAAATTTTCTTTTTCATTGATTCACCAAAACTTAGCCACAGGCCCCATGAAAAAGCAAGTATGTTAGGTTCATTGGGAAGATTCCAGGGTGAGTATAACATGGACCCTGCCTTCAGAGAGTCTGTTGTCTCCCCAACAAGTCAGGACATCACTTAAACCTCTCTAGATCTCCATTATCTAATGTAGATAATTTGAGAACTGGGGTAGGTACTTTTTGAGGTCATTTCCGTGACTTGGGAACTCTGACATCACACACATCCTCGGGGGGGTAAAAAGGTCATGTGAAAGGTCATTGGCAAAAGTCATCTCATGACCTATTTACAAATGACATTACCTTAAATGCCATTCAAGGTGAGTTGTTACCAAAAACTCTGTTTCTTAATGATACTATATTAAAACTTAAAAGTTTCTAAGACAGTAAATCTTAAAGGTTCTCATAACACACACACCCCCATACACAAGTGGTAATTATGTGTGATGTATGTGTTAACTAAATATGTGGTGGTAGTCATTTCACAGTATAGATGGGTATCAAATCATTGAGTTGGTCATCTTAAACTTATGCCATGTTATATGTCAATTATATCTTAATAAAGTTATGGGGAAAATTCTGTCCTTTAAAAACTACAAGCCTCCTCATTGTGCTATATAGAGTGGCTCAGGTGGTAAAGAATTTGCCTGCAAAGCAGAAGACCATGATTCAATCCCTGGATCTGTTAGATCCTTTGGAGAAGGGAATGGCTACCCACTCCAGTATTCTTGCCTGGAGAATTTCATTGACAGAGGAGCCTGGTGGGCTATAGTCCACGGGGTTGCAAAGAGTCGGACTCAATTGAGCGACTAACACTTTCCTCATTAGGCTATCTGAAAATATCACGTGGACCTACATCTCCATACCTATGCCACTGTCTGCCCCTAACAGGGATGACCCCTGTGCACCCATCCAGACCTAGCTGCCCTCCTGAGTGAGACCTCAGCTGACAGTGGTCACAAGTATCCATCTTTCCTTCTTATAGGTTCATTCAACACTTTGTCATCACTAAATTCAGCTTTTAAGCCTTCACAGGGAGCCTATCATCTTGCATTATTAATATACAGTTAAATCCAATAGACCCATCATAGAACAAAGTGCTGTGGAAGCACTGAGGTCGAATGGATTAATTTCAACCGGGAGGACTGGGAGGCACCAGGGAAGAGGTAATATTAGAGTGCAGTTGTTTTCATGAATAGGACTTGGTAAAGGGGTTAATGTGGAGTGGTGATGAGAGGCAATAATTGATGATGATTCTAAGCTTTCATGACTGGGTCGATAATAATTTGTTAAACAAATGAACTTCTAGCTGGAGTAACTCAGTGGCATGAATGCCATTTTCAATACAATAGAAAAATGAACCAATATATGAGATGGAGGACAATGTTTGACTTCGTTTTAGACAATCTTTTAGGTGTCTGTGGGCAACTGATGTAGAGATATTCAACCAGGTGCTTCTCTGAGGCCAGGGGAGAGTTTATGGGTTATTCACAGGAACTCTCTGTTCCCTCTTGGTTGTATACAGTGCTGTATTAACAAAGAGTGCTTTCCACTGTCTCAGCGGCGCAGAGAGATAAAACTGTTTTGCCCAACTGGTGGGAGAACTGGGCAACACTACCTCTTCTCACTGCAAATTTAAGATTTGTTTGTTTGTTTAACCACTAAAAGAGATGAGGGTTGAGGCTGAAGAAGCAGATTACATTTTGGACAGTAGTATGAAACAAGAAAGAAAGAATAGAAGGACTTTAGGGCAACCTTTATGTTGAAGGAACAATCAAAGAAAAAAGGAGCAAATGAAGGCGACCACGTGACCTGTCACTTGCTACCCCATGAGGCTCATCAAGCTCCTTAAGGGATGGGGTCTGTCATCCTTTCTTTCCCTGAAAGCAGGTTACGAGAGTGCATGGTGGAAACCGCTATGCTTGAGAGGAGTAATAATGACAGCAGACATATAATGACTCTCCAAGTGGGCTGAGTAGGGCAAGTGCCTAGAACAGTATGATAACTGGGGAAGATGTAGGGATAGCAGGTTTTTAGACATGCTTGGAATGGCAGCTTCCTGAGGTAGTCACTAAGAAGGGTTAAATTTAGGTATATGTGGATGAAGACAATGAAAAGATTTCTTGGAAGGCGGTGGTGTTCAATCCCTCAGTTGTGTCCAACTCTTTGCGACCCCATGGACTACAGCAAGCCAGTCTTCCCTGTCCTTCACCATCTCCCTGAGCTTGCTCAAACTCATGTCCATTGAGTCAGTGATGCCATCTCATCCTCTGTGGCCCCCTTCTCCTCCTGCCTCCGTCTTTTCCAGCATCAGGGTCTTTTCTAATAGGTCGGCTCTTCACATCAGGTGGCCAAAGTGTTGGAACTACAGCATCAGTCCTTCTAATGAATATTCAGGATTGATTTCCTTTAGGATTGACTGATTTGATCTCCTTATAGTCCAAGGGACTCTCAAGGGTCTTCTCCAATACCACAGTTCAAAAGCATCAATTCTTCCACACAAAGCCTTCTTTATGGTCCAACTCTCCCATCCATACATGACTACTAGAAAAACCATAGCTTTGACTAGACAGACCTTTTTCAGAAAAGTAATGTCTTCGTTTTTTAACATGCTGTCTAGGTTGGTCCTAGCCTTTCTTCCAAGGAGTAAGCATCTTTTAATTTCATGGCTGCAGTCACCAACTGCAGTGATTTTGGAGCCCAAGAAAGTCAAGTCCGTCACTGTTTCCATTGTTTCCCCACCGATTTGCCATGAAGTGGTGGGGCCGGATGCCATGATCTTAGTTTTTTGAATGAGTGGAATGGATAAAAGGAAGGGGTACAGGAAACACTGCAGAGGATTTGAGCTAGAAGGTGAAATTCAGGGTGTGATTCTCTCGGTCAAACCCAAGGCTCTGGATGCGGAATGCTGGGTCCTGTCTAAGGGAGGGTGTTAGCGGTGGTGGTAATGACAGCGCAGCAGCTTAGACGGGAGTCTCACTTCTGCAGGCTTGTGGGAAGGCTCAAGTTCGGGGTCCAAAAGGCCGGATGGGTAAAGGCACAGAAGGATTAATAAGGTCACTGCAGGACCACTTCGGGAGGCGGCCAACGCTGTGCTCTTTCCCTCGGTGCTAGGGAAGCCCTGGTCTCCACAGCGTCCCAAGGTCTCACTAGCTCTCCCCATTCCTGGCACGGGTAAGCGGCGCTGCGCGGAGCCTCCTTTCTTCGCCTGACCGCCGCCTCTGGGGGGCTCCTGTCCTCTGACCTCCCCACCCTCCCACCCTTCCCTCTTTTGTCCAGGACGCCGCGCGGGAGTTCTCACCCTCCCCGCGTCGCACGCCCACCGGCGGCCTCCTCGGCCCGCGGGGAGCTACCTCCCGGAGCTCGCCTGCGCCCCCGGGGCTGCTGGGCCGCTGCTGCCGAGACGGAGCGCGAGGGCGCAGCTTAACGGTCCCGCGGCCGCGCCCCGCCTGGCGGCGCCGCAGCTGCTGCCCGCGCGCCCTCCCGCCCCCTGCGTCATGACGCCGGCGCCCAACGCGGAAGCCGCTCGCGGCGCGCCTGGTCCAGCCGCGGGCTGAGCGCGGAGCCGCGGGCGGGCGGGCGCGGGAGCCGAGCCGGGGCGCGAGCCGAGCGCAGCCTTCTTCGCCAGCCCGGCCAAGCGGGCACCGCGGGCTGCGCGGGACGAGCGCACCGGCGGGCGTACGGGGACACGGCGCGCCGGGGCCGCCGCCGAGGGGGATGCGGCTGCCTCCCCGGGCCGGCGTGTAGAGAGGGCGGGTCCCCGGCCTCGGGAGCGCGGCGGTGGAGGGGACAGAGGCGGCGGCCATGGCGACCCCCAACCTGGGGTCCTCCGTCCTGGCGAGCAAGACCAAGACCAAGAAGAAGCACTTCGTCGCGCAGAAAGTGAAGCTGTTTCGGGCCAGCGATCCGCTGCTCAGCGTCCTGATGTGGGGGGTAAACCACTCGGTAAGGACTCGGGCTGCGGCGCGCAGTCCCTTTCCTCCTCCTCTTCCTCCTCGCTCCCCTCCTCCTCTCGCTGCAGCTGCTGCGGGGCGGGGAGCCCGAGCCGGGCCCCGGCCCTCCGGCTGCTAGCCCTCCGGGGCTGCCCGTTCGCCGCGGCGCTTGGGTGCCCCCAGCCCCGCGCGCTTCGCGTCCGCCGCTCGGGGCCGCCCGGGCGCGCCTCCGGGATCCCCTTGGGACCGTAGGGCCGGATGCGGGACGGGAGGGTCCAATTTGCATTTGAACCCTGCGGCGAGTACCGGTATCAGCCCCAGGCCGTCCGTCCGCTCTCCGGCCGATCTGTCCCCGCAGCTCGGTAACTGGGAAGTTTGTGCGGGGCACGACTCCGCCGGGGCTGTCACCCCTGCTGGCGGGGGCTGTTGGGGCCAGAGTGCCAGCGATCCCTTCCTCTGCGGGGGCGGCCCGGCCCTCCTCCGTCGGGCAGGTGTACCTGTCCGAGGTTGGGAGTGTCTGGAGCCTTCCCGCACGAGGGACAGGGGCGATAATACTGGAGATCGCGGAGCTTTGGGCAGCGGCTTAGTGCTTAGGTCCTTCCCCGCCCCTCCTCCCCTTTAAAGGCTATATTCTTGGACACAAGGAATCTTTCTGGCAAAGAAAAAGGCAATATAAATATGGCACTGGCGTTTAGCATCTTTCCCTACTCCCCTCCCGTCTCGCTCTGCCGCTGAGCCTGCTGAAGAGCTGCTTGGCGGGGCGTCTTGCTCCGCACATCTCCTCCCCCACTTTGGGGAGCCAGGCCGAAGTCGCCGCCTGCGGAAGGGCGGTTTGGGGATGACCGCAGGAGGGAGGGTCTCGGCGGGTGCGGTGGAAGGCGATGTTGAGTTGACTGCACCCGTTTGGGGGATTTATTTCAAAAGCTGGAGGAGACGGCCTGCGAAGGCTGGCTTGGAAAGGTTAGCCTAACACACAAGCCAAGGTGCTGAAGATGCGCGGCTGCGGGCTATGCGGA
Organism: Capra hircus; assembly: GCF_001704415.2. Taxonomy (NCBI): domain Eukaryota; kingdom Metazoa; phylum Chordata; class Mammalia; order Artiodactyla; family Bovidae; genus Capra; species Capra hircus. The sequence continues at coordinate 23,209,672 of NC_030820.1, read as the reverse complement.
CTGCGGTCTGAGGGTCCGAAATAGCCTCCTGCTGATCTTAACAGCGAGAAACTCTTGCAGTTTTAATCACCTTAGGATCAGGAAACCCGATAGGAGCTGTTGGCTGAGCCGTGAAAGTTTCAATGAGCCTGTGAATTTTGCCCATGACCTACCCACTGCAGTCAATCGGCGTCTGGGGATAAGTGTATGTAAGCTTGTCTTCCGTACTTTAGATTTCGATGGATGTCTATGGACCCTTTACAGCATAATAGAAATGACGCAAAACCATGCTGGTCTTTTAAAAGAACATTCTCAATGTAATGAACTTAGTTGAAATGGTTCAAAAACATCGTATCTGTATTTTTCTTTCCCTAGCTGAGCTGGGGGAAAGGTGAAACTGTTTTAGAATTGATTGTGTTTGTAAGGTGTGACTGTTTTTAAGAAGGTTGAAACATGATTATTTCTATCAAGCCTAATGCCTGATCCACTGAAGTTTAACTTCCTGACAACTTCTTTAGCAGGCTTTTGCAACAGCAGACACTACTACATCATCCTCCACCCCCCCCATTTTATTACAGTAAATAAAATGTTATTTTTTCTTATGTAATATGTGTGCAGTTCAGAGTTATGTTTTAAATTTGTTAAGCTTCTTAAAATTATGTTGTCGTTAGTTGCTTTTTTTAAAATTAATGTTAGTTCTGTATGTATGGATGCTTTTATCTCCTTTGAAATGCTGGTGTTTTGGTCAGGAGAGTGTTTGTGTCTGAGGGTTTAACTTACTAAACTAGTAGTGATAACATGCCACTGAAAGAGCCTGCTCTCTGGGAATTTAGTCCCAACTCCAGTTTACTTTAGAAACCTTGTAATCGTGTGTTACTGTAACCACTTCTGTTGATACTTTGTATTTTTTATTTGCTACATTTGTTTTAGAATTTCTTGCTAATTGGAAATATTTTGAAACTATGTAAAGTTTGTGAAAATAATGTGTGATTTGTAGATAGTGCATTTTCTTTTGCATTCAAGAAAGTTTGCAAGTCTAAGTGTAGTCATCCAGAGAAGTCAAGTTTTCATAGTATGAAATATAACCATGTTATTCATTCAACAAATGTATATCATCAGGCATATTATGGTAGCTTCTGTACAAAAGACTGCTAAAAATGCTCCTCATGTTTTTGTCCAGATATCTTTTTTTTTTTTTTGAGGGCTCTGAGTTGACATAAGAAAGGTCTGTTTCGCAGCCTTCTTTTTAAAAATGTTTATTTTCTTTTTTTTTTTTTTTAAAGAAAGGAAGTGTATATAAAGATGAAATCTAAGCACTCAGATGCCATGTGTTTCTGGTTGATTTCATTTTAGGTAACAAAGTCTTAGATAAATATTTTCATATGACCTTGTGTGTACCAAAGTCTACAGTGTAGTATGAGAATAAATTTGTCAGTTGTATTGTGTATGAATGGAGACTTTTGGGAAAGCCCGGTGGAGCAGGAAGAGATTATTCAAATCAGTCCTTCTCTATATTTCTTCTTCTTCTTTTTATATAATTTTATTCATTTATTTAATTTTATTTTTTGCTGTGCTGAGTCTTCATTGCTTTGTGCGGGCTTTCTCTACTTGCACTCTCTCTCTAGAGTGGGAGTTACTCTTCATTGGGGTGAGTGGGCTTCTCATTGTAGTGGTTTCCCTTCTCATAAGGTGCAGGCTCTAGGCATTCGGGCTCAGTCGTTCCAGCTTGTACACCCTAGAGCGCTGGCTCAGTAGTTGTGGCACATGGGTTTAGTTGCTCCTGGCATCTGGAATCTTCCCAGACTGGTGGTCAAACCCCATGTCCCCTGCATTGGCAGCTGATTTCTTATCCACTGCCCCACCAGGGAAGTCCCTTTCTGTATATTTATAATGTAATCAAAATTAATGGGGAAAGATGTCATGAAGGTTGCAATTTCTTGCTTTTACAATCTGTATTTGGAGCACTAAAGGGGAAACTACCACTCTGTAGTCATTTGCTACATTGAGGATCATGCAGGCATCTTATAACGTTGGGAATCATCTACACACCACAGTAAAATGCTCATTGGACCTGTGTTCCCCTTCTTTTTCTAACTCTGTTGACCTTGGGCCTATTAACTATTTTTGCATCGATATTTGTTCTGTGAAGTAAGGTTAGTGGACTGGATGATTTCCAACTTTTCCCCCTAATTTCAGGATTCAACTACTTTTACAGTCAGTTAGGTTCCTAGCACCGACTTAGGGTCCCCAGACTAGAAAGAGTAATAATACATGACAAAAGAAAGAATAATGATTGCGTTGGACTGTTATAGAAGAAGTAATAATATATAAAAATAGTTACATGACTATTACAACCTTGCAAAGGCAGCCACTCTCAGGGAATTTTCAAGGCCATGGCTAGAGGCTAGGAAATCTGTGGTGATGGCAAGAGATGTGTGAACTAGGAGTTTGTGGGATTGATTGTATGTAGCTGGACTGCATTGCAGTCTGTTATGTCCAGGTCTATTTGATCGAAATGTAGAAACTTGTAATCAAGGTAGAAAATTTCAAGTCCATTGTGGTGGTAATTCTCAGTGACAAGAAAAAGCTTGACTTTATGTGGTTAATTTGATATGTTACTGCTTTCTGACTTAGAATACCCATCAGTGAATGGACCACTGCCAATTTTTATTTTAAGTATTTTAAGTGGAGAATATAATTGAATACATAAAGGAAAAGATGACTTAAGAAGGCAATTTTGTCTTGTTACATTTGGAGTTAAACTAAAAATGATCAGGCAGTTAGCTTCTTACAATATTTTTAATAGTGTGTGGAACATATAGAATGATAGGAGCCAGGGCTGTTTTACATAGGTGTTCTAAGAGATTTTTATGGGAGTGAAATAGCTTTTTAGAAATGAGTATTTAAAAGCCTGTTTAAATATCTATAGGAAGACCTTTTGGACAGAAGAAGTTTAAAGGATGTAAAACTTGCTTAAAACCAATGTGGTGTTTAGAAGTAATCAACATTAATGTTAATGTTTGGAGTTGTTGTTGTTGTTGTTGTTGTTGTTGGTTGAGAGCCATGGAAATGTGGATGAACACAGGCCAAATTCTGAAATATTAGGGGGGTTTTGGAGGTCCCAGTGGCAGGAGGAATTGGTAAGCAAACCAGGAGAGCAGGGCCAGGCTGGGCATCGTGGTAACTGGGGCCAGTGCTTGGGTGCTCTCGGGACTTTTCTGTCTGTTTTGGTTTTGTTCTTGCTCATAGCTGTCAGGTCTCCTCCATGAGCAGAGAACTAATGCTTCTTGGATTTCACTGCTTGCAATCCTTCCCTCCCCACGAAGGGGTTTTCTGTCTCTAATTCTGTTAATAAACATCCCATGGGAGGATTCTGACTGGTCCAGCTTCCATCAGTGGTGGCATTTCTTGGATCAAGCAGTTGTGAAAAGGTGACGGCTCTTGCTCATTGGAGTTGAGGAAGAACAGTTCCCCAAAGAATGGACAGGCACCATCAGGCAGTGTCCATCCTACTACTAGAGCTGAGTGATTGTCTTGGTGCCCAGGCCCCACATTTTGTGTGTTTTGGCAAATACGCCGTTTTCTGAGCTGAGCATTGTAGCCTTTGTTATGTTCTCATCAAGATCCTAAGACTTGTAATGATGCTGTGAAATAGTGATGCCTTTTAGGTTCATGGGTTTCTGTTCGGGCACTGAAAAAGATAAAAGAAGGAAACTAGGGTTTAAAAGTGAAATGAATAACTGTGAAATGTTGACTAAATGGAATGGAATGAGGCAATTAAATGAAAACCGTAATGAGCCAGACAATAGCTGAAACCCAGTGAATGGAACCCAAATAACCGTTCATTGAAGAACTAGTCTCAGACAATTTTTTTTTCTTCCCTTTACTTTATAGAGAAAGGAATAATGCCAGGCACAAACATGCAAAGTGTATTATTAGGGAAATATTTTTATACCTGCTAAAACTTGGGACTATATCGTGAGAACAGAATACATTTTCTTCTCCGTTTATTGACTACCGTAGAGTGAACTTGAATATTCAGAATGATGCCCTTGGCAAGACAGTGATTTCTCTTTCTATGACAGGATTGTCTGCTACGTTTTTGCTACAGCAAGAATTGTAATAAACAAACAAAACCTACCTTATGTTGATTAAAAAATGTGGTCAACCAGAGTAGTTAATTCTGCCAAAATACCTTTGGAAATACAAATTTTGGAATTTAAGGGAATTGGGACAATTTGGCCAAATGTCTTGTGCTCAGACAGATTGGGTTCAAATCCTGCCTCCATCATCGATGGGCTATTTGAGCAGACTGACGTTTCTCCACTTGAGCCTCAGTTTACTCATTCTTACAATGGAGATGATGATGGCTATCTCACAGGATTATTTGGGATCAAGTAAGATAATGTATTTAAAGCCGAGCACTATAATTGGCACATGATAAGAATTCAGTAATTGTACCTTAAAAATGCACAAATTCAGATGCCATTAGGCTGGTAGCATATTAATCAGCATTAGACAAGTGCTTCTCAAAAATTTGTTGTGTGTTTGAATCATCTGAGGACATTTAAAAACTACCTCCTAGCTTATTTCCCCATATATACTTTTATTCACGTTTCCTTGTGTATGTGTGTGTGCGCACACACACGTGTGCGCCATGGACTGCCCTACCCCCCACCCCCCCACCCCCACCATGGCAGTCCAATGAAGGCTATGGATCCCTTCTCAGAATAATGTTTTTGAACAAATGAGTGAAAATGGATAGAGTACATTCTACCCTTCACAGATCTGCTGAATTCTATCCATGGACCACTTTAGGGGTTTGGAGAACCCAGTTAAGAACCATTCCAAGAGTAAGTTGAGGATGGTGTGAGGTGGGAAACCAGGAGAGAATCCTGCAGGTGGGAAGAATCATACACGGTAGGAACAGGCATGTATGAATGAATTCCCTGCTGAGATCATAGTGCTAGGAGGTGGTGGGATTCAGCCCTGTACACTTAACCATGGAGCTGTGCTGCTGGCCCGGGGCCAGAGCTTATAATTTCTTGCCCTCTTTAGTGATCTTTTCTTTCCTTCTTTAGCCTTAAATGCTTTGACTACTGCTGCTAAGTTGCTTCAGTTGTGTCCGACTCTTTGCAGCCCACCAGGCTCCCCCGTCCCTGGGATTCTCCAGGCAAGAACACTGGAGTGGGTCGCCATTTCCTTCTCCAATGCATGGAAGTGAAAAGTGAAGGTGAAGTCACTCAGTCGCGTCCGACTCTTAGCGACCCCATGGACTGCAGGCTACCAGGTTCCTCCATCCGTGGGATTTTCCAGGCAAGAGTACTGGAGTGGGGTGCCATTGCCTTCTCCGAAAGGCTTTGGCTAGGTATTGGCTATTCATAAGGAGGAAAACAATTTTTCTTTTACAGAAAGAAAGTCATTACTTATATTCGAAGCATCTAAGAAGAGAGCATATGTAAAATTTATTCATGAAAAATCTTATAGAAAGTTTTAAAACAGGTTTCCCTATCAAGTGCTCCAGAGCCACCTATGGGTGTTGGCCACTGAGTTGGAGAAAGACTTTTTTTTTGCCATCGTTGTCTCACTTTGTACTGGACAATGCTCCCTACTCTGGGGCGCCCCTTCTTGGGGCCATCTTTTTTTGCTGTTTTTTGTTTTGTTTTGTTTTCCTTCACTCTTTAGGTGCCTGGGGCTCTTCTTCTCCCCCTGCAGTCTCTCCATGTTGAGATGCCCCAGGATCTCAGTGTCTGCTTCTAGAACTTCAGAATGTGTTTCATCTGTGTGACCTTATTTAGCCCTGTGACTTCCCATGCTGATAACTGAGAAATGTGTATCTTCCCTTCTGACCTCCCTGCCAGCTCCTTCTTCAGTGTTTTATTCGATATCTTCACTCGAATGCCCAATGGGCACTTCAGATGCGTCCCCACCAGGACTCTTGGTTTCCTCTCCCGGCCCTGTTCTACCTGCCCTGATCCAGTTTCTTCCTCGTCTCAGTCAACAGACACCATCTGCCCAGGTGCACAAGCCCTAAACCCAGGAACCAACCTCGATCCTTCTCTCTCCCTGACCCCTGCCCTCGCGACTCCCAGCTCCGAGTCCTGACTCTGCATACTTCTCTCTCCCCAGATGAATTCTCTTCCTCTAGAACACACAGGAGGCTCCAGGTCACCTGTGGCCACCCTGCCCTGTCTCTATCAGGCTCTCAACAGTGGTGGCAGGTCGCTCATCTTTCTGAGACGTCAACGATGTCCTGTCACTTCTTCACTGAAAACCTTCCAGAGGCCGTCCTATGCACTTTTAACTGGATCACTTTGCTGTACACCTGAAACTTACAAAACATTATAAAGCAGTTATACTTCAGTAAAAAATAAAAACAAACTTGAAGAGGAAAAGAAAACTGAACACTTTTCAAGTGGCTTGGAGATCTTACCTGCCTTGTCCCAGCTTTCCCCTATGCCTTCTCCCTTCTAGCCACACTGGTCTTTTTCTATTCCTTAAATAAACCAAGCCCACAGCAGCCCACCCCCCAGCTTCCACACTGTGTTTCTTCTTCATCTGGAATGTTCTTCCTTGGGTCTCTGAATGGTGGGTCCCTACTCTTCATCTTACTTTCTCAGCTAAAGGCTTGCCTTCTTCTAGAGCCTCTGTGACCTTATCTAGAGACGGCTCTCTGCTCTCACACGGAAATGGAGTTGTGGGAAATGGAGTTGTTTACCTGTTGATTATTTCTCTCCCCTGACTGGACTGTGAAGCTGTTAACTTCAGTTCGCCAGCAGCTGAGACTTGGTCTCGTCACTGCCGCCTCCCCGCATCCAGAATGGTGCTTGTATGCAGTAGGCGCCCAATAAGTACTGTGGAATGAAGAGTGGAGCCACCGGGTGCTCCACAGGGGTATCAGGAGCCCTTCCACAATGGATTTTCAGCAGCACACAAGCTCCATTTTTGCTAGGACTGAGCAGAGCGTTTAGAGCAGTTTGCCGAGTGGGTTGAGCAATGCCTGGGGGAGTTGGGGAGGCCTGCCTGCAAGCTGGTGATAAGAGATGTGGGGTAACCACAAGCTGATGACAAATCAAGGAGCCTGTGTCCACAGCCGCCGGGGAGAGCTTTGCCTTGTGAGCATGGCAGAGAAGGTTCTGAGTCAACAGCCTCTCTCCCAGAACGTCACCAAGTCAACTGTGCTGAAGACTACAAAAGCACTGCTGAACAGTCTGAGACCCTGTGTAGAAGAGTGCACTGCAGGGTCATGTCTGGTCTAGCCCATGTGGTGGGAGTCTGTTAATGCAGGAGTCCCCAGCCTCCAAGATCGTTAATAATGCCTGATGATCTGAGGGGGGGCTAATATAATAATAATAGAAATAAAGTGCACAATAAGTGTAATATGCTTGAATCATCCTGAAACTACCCCCTTGCCACCCCATCCTGCCCCACCTCATGGAAAAAACTGACTTCGACCAAACCTATCCCTGGTCCCAAGAAGCTTGGGGGCTACTCTGTTAATGTCTTCCGGTATGCCTCTAAAAGGTTCAGAAGCATGCCATACATACGTGAAACTGAAGATTCTACAAACGTTGTGGAATCAGTGATGATCCCAGTGCCTCGGATCTTCCTGGGTATCTTTCTACAGTATTACGTTTCTGCTGGTTCTTAGTCATGGCGCCTCCTTCCCATGTTTGCCTGGTAATTTTCGCCATGAGCTGCTCATTTGGACAATATTTGGGGAGGATTTTTGAGTCTTAGGGTGAAAGGGTATCCCTCTAATGAGGACTGTTCTTGTTGCTGGGTGGCTAGGAGCACTCTGGACCAAGGCCATTTTAAACTAAACTCAGAGCTTGGGATTTTTTGGACTTGCTAGTGATATATGTTTGGGCTGTAGTCCCATGGGGGTAGAATGGGTTTATTTGGGGATCACCTTTCCCCTGAATCTGTAACCCTTTTGGGTCCTGGCCTTATGGAGAGAGGGTTTCCTGTAAGATCCCCATGTTGGGTGGGCCCTAGGCGCCAACCTCTGTTCCTTTTCACCCACGGGACCCTCCCATGGGAGCTGACAGCTCTTGCACCCCATGCTCACTCAGAGTTTGGCAAGGTAACTCCTGCCTCCTCGGTGCTTTGATGCCTTTAAGAAGTTGTTTTAAAAATATTTTTTATTCAGGATATTTAGTTGTTTTCGGTGGCAGATAGTTCCACCTTAGCAGCAGATATGGAAATCAGCATCAAAGTTTCTAAAGAGAGGGAAGGCCAGGGTACAAGCGAGGGTGAAGTCAGAGACCCCAGGGTGCTCGGGTGCTTCTCTGCCCACCCCAGGGATCGGTCAGTGAGGAACTCAGTGTACCAGAGGAGACCCTGAGAAAGTCATCGTGTCCTCCAGATAAGAGGCAACCAGAGTCTAAACCAGGGCAGTTCCCTGGTGGCCGAGAGAGGGTGTCTCCAGAGATGTTTGGGAGGTTGATTTGGCTGGATTTGGTAAGTGCATGAGGGAATGGATAGGAAGGCGTTGAGGGTGACCCCGGGTTTTCTTGTTTGGGTACCTAAATCGTTCTCTTGCATTCATGCTCCGTTTCGTTAATGGTTGCCTTTTGGGCTATTAGCCAAAAAGAATCCATATTATCTGCACTTAGATTGCTCTTTTGTAGAAATGATTATATTTGTACTTTTGATGTTTACATAAACCTTTACAGTTTATAGGTAAATCCAGCATTTGACAGATAATTCAGCATTTGACATCTTCAATCTAAATAAATTCTACCTCCACAACTAGGAGATGTGGTTTCATGGTCTAGTTTTAACTAATATGTACTTCATTTTGTAAAATGTGTCATTTTCATGTCTAAAGTTCTTCTACCAATAACCTGTAATTGGTCTAGGGTACTTTTGGGGGGGGGGCGGGGGAGGTGTTTTCTTTAAGGCCTTAGAGGAAGAAGTATGAAAAAGACAGATTTTTTTGCTTATAAGGAGTTCATAGACCTACTGGGAAGATAGGCAAGTAATTATGTAAACAAGGTGCTAACTTGGTGAATTAATGAAACTGCCTTCAAGGTTTATTTGGTTGTAAATGACAGTCATGAAAATCGGCTTAGCTAGAGGGAAAAACAGGGAGGGGTGGTGGGGTAGCTCCTGGAACTGCAGGGCCCTGAGAGCCGCGTGGTAGACAAGGATCCAAAGTGTCTGCTTCCTCACTTTTCTCTCGAATCTTTGCAAGACTTTTCCTGAATCTTTTCTCCAACAACATTGTCTTTTCTCAGCTGCTTTGTACACGTCTACCCTACACAGCAGCTATGCTTATTTGCCCCTAGGTGCAAGTACATTCAGATGGCATTTAGTCACCCTGCACCTAATTTCAGATTTCTCAACAGTGAAAAAAAGGAGTAACAAAGAAGAGAGTCAGTGGCCATCAGAGCAGCCATCTGGGGCCATGGGGACTCCCACAGTGCAGGTTTGGCACCCAGGTGGAGGGACAGTGACAGTTCTCAAACCTTGGAGTCTTTCCGGGCGAGGTACCCCTCTCCCCTCGTTGTGTGCACAGATCTACCGATGACAAAGGCTTCATAAACTGCCCCGGGAGAGTTAGTGCTACTTGAGCTGGATTTTGAAAACTGCATTGGAGTTCACCTGGTAAAGAGGCTGGAGGGGACGGTTATAGGCAGAGTGACAAGTGTGTTGTTGCTGCTGTTGTTTAGTCTTCAAGTCATGTTTGACTGTTTGTGACCCCATGGACAAGGCTCCTCTGTTCGTGGGATTCTCCAGGCAAGAATACTGAAGTGAGTTGCCATTCCCCTCTCCAGGGGATCTTCCTGACCCAGGGATCGAACCGGGGTTCCCTGTATTGCAGGCAGATTCTTTACTGTCTGAGAAGCCTGTACAAGAGCATAAAGCACCAGTGTCATTTTAGGGACCTGCTGAACCTTTCTTCAGGTGCTGTTATGCTTCCCATCTTCTAGTTTCACAGTTTTGTTTCCATTCTCTCGCATGTATTCATGTTTAAATTCCTTACTGTTTGCATTGATTCTTTTGAGCTATTCAGATCCTGCCTGCAAGTTGCTGGACACCCTAACAATCAGCTTAGTGCTGTTTGTAATTGTAAAAACATACTTTGTTTTTGTTTCCACCTGCACATTGAGAAAAGCATTATGTATTGTACTAATGGACCCAAGGATGAGAAGCCTGGATGGCACTGCCATCACATAACCTGCACCGAGATGCCCACATGGGAGGGGCACTACAGCTGCCCACATGCCCCCCCAGCCAAGGGCTGCAGCAGTCAGAGCCAGGCTCACTTTTTGTAATTTGCCTGCACGGAAAAAGCTCATCTTCTGATGTACACAGAAGTGGCCTGGGTGCCAGCAGCCTCCCTGCTTTTCTCAGGTCAGGCATCCCAATTTTCATGTCAGAATTCCTAAGGAATTCCTGGAGGAAGCCTTCAGGTGGTGATTAGGCTGGACAGAAGAAAAGAAAGCAGGGTTTCCTTTACAGATTTAAATCTACTCCAGAAAACGCATAATTATGCAGGCTTTTCTGCTATGTGCAAGCTTGCATTGTGCAAATTAGTTTGCACAAGTTTGGACGACGGTGAGTGATGGCCTTTGAGGCAGAGATTGGTCCATACCCAGTTGTTCTTTGGGCACATTACTGTTTAATGCCTCCAGGTAACAGGGTGCAAAATTACCTGATATGACCAAAGGCAGCAGGCCAGAGACACTGTCCCCTGGTCCTTGTTCTTTGCTTGACTCAGGCTGCCAGATCCTCGGTGTTGGAAGAAGGAATTTCATGCTTCTGTCCAGTTTTTGTGCATTTGGTTCTAGTCTGTATAGACACAGTGGTTCCTTACATTCTTTCCATCACGTGATCTTCACAATTGAATTTTTAAAGATAAAGTCCTTTCTATATTTCTGAGAAATTAAGCACTTCTGAAGATGGGTATGAAAGGCTCTTAGCAGTTTATTTTTTTACACATTCTACAGGTTTTGAGTGGCTTTCCCAAAATCTATATTTAGTGTGTAAATAGAATATAAAGTTTTTCAGGAACACATCTATTACAGTATAAATAGAGACATTTGTCCTTACAGTTTGTCTTGCATACCTGCATGCCCAGATTGGAATCCCCCTACTCCCAAACACAAACACCATCACTGTCATTGTTTCATTTCTGGGGATAACCAGGTGTGGATGGTATTGGAAGCCTTGCAGACCAAGTTATTCCTAGTCTTAAAAAACTTGAAGACACCGATCCAAATAAGCAGAAACTCAATTTCTTTACTCTTGCATTTTCCTGAGTAATTCTCCTCCAGCCACACCACGTTGCCCCCTCTGTCTGTCACAGTCCCAGGTGTCTGGGGTGTTCATGAATCTTTCACAAATCTACCCTGACTCCTGAAGTTTCCATGCTCCCAAATGACTTGTTCCACTGTGCTGCTAATCAGCTTTACCTTTTAGAGAATAGGCTCTAGCTTTTTTCTGTGCCCCAGAGCCTGAGAAAAAACTTTCTTTCCAACTGACCCCCTCCCTCATAGAACCAAGACCCTAGGCTTTTACTCCATTAGGAATTGAAATATGTTTCCCCATCAAAACAGACAGCCAGCCAGCCACCTTCCAAATGAATGCTTGGAACATTGAAACTCAACCCATTTGTGAAGTATTCTACTTGCACACAGATGAAAAGTTCAAATGCTCTGGCATAGAAAGAACTGTTCAGAACAATTATGATAAATCCAGAAGGCACATTTTTTTAGTTGTTGAGCACTTTGAGCCAAATTAGGAGGACAGGAGAAAATTTAAGGGACATTTTAAATGAAAAATATAGGTTAGGATAAGCTAGTATATGCCTTTGACTTACTCACTTTTCTTTTGTAATTTTGGCATCAGATATTCACAGATTTAAAACATGTCAGTAAAGATTTGATCTAGTAAATAGGCCATGGTGAATATTTTTGTTTTGTGTTATATGGCACTTTTTTTTTCTTATGTCTGTTTAGGTGAACTAGAGTTGTTCATGGTTTCAGTGGAACTTAAATTCTAATAAGAGGTGAGATGTGTGTATATATGTATTTTTGTGTATGTATGGTATATCTTCTGTTTGAAAAATACTGACAGATATGGTGAAGAATTAACATGATCATTCTATTCAAAAGCAATCATTGTATATCTTTTTGAAAAATTTCTTTGAGATTATACTGTATATATTTCCTCATATCACTGTGTTCTTCACGGTGACAATTTTTAATTACTGCCTAATGAAGTTTTAATAGTCTATATATTGGTTGCAGTTCTTCACCATAAATAATGCTGCAATCAACATTTCCTTATATAAAACTTCTTATATTGGGTGATCTCCTTAGATTCCCCTTTGAGGGAGTTGATCAAAGGGTACGAATATATTAAAGCTCTTGGTCCACTTTGCCAGGGTGCATCCTGCGAAGCCTGCCCCAGTTTATAGTCCCAGCAATGTGGGTGAGAGCCCTTTCCCACATCTCTTACTCTGAGTATTTCTAAGTTGAGCAGAAAAAGACTGGAGTAAAATGATACCATTTTCTTTACATGTGTCTTTTTAAGAGCATGCTTTAAACTCATTTCAAGCTCTGTTCAGAGGAGTGTTGTTGTTGTTCAGCCGCTAAGTCGTGTCTTACTCTTTGCAACCCATGGACTGCAGCACACCAGGTTTCCCTGTCCTTCACTATCTCCCAGAGTTTGCTCAGACTCATGTCCATTGAGTCGGTGATGCCAACCACCTCATCCTCTGTCGTCCCCTTCTCCTCCCGCCCTCTATCTTTCCCAGCATCAGGGTCTCTTCAAAAGAGTCAGCTCTTCGCATCAAGTATCCAAAGTATTGGAGCTTCAGCTTCACAATCAGTCCTTTCAATGAATATTTAAGGTTGATTTCCTTTAGTATTTACTAGTTTGATCTCCTTGTTGTCCAAGGGACTCTCAAGAGTCTTCTTCAGCACCACAGTTCAGTTTAGTTCAGTTCAGTCCAGTCGCTCAGTTGTGTCCGACTCTTTGTGACCCTATGGACTGCAGCACACCATGCCCAATCCAATGGCATTTATTGGCACACAAAACGCTTCACCTCCAAGTATCCTAGTCAGGAATTTTTTGTTGTTTAAACTTGCTGCTTCATGTCAGACTTGACCTATGGCTGATTCAGATGCATCTGTTCAGAAGACATCATGGATGTCCACCGGAGTCCCTAATTACTGTGTGTGTGTGTGTGTGTGTGTGTGTGTGTGTGTGTGTATCACCCGTCTGTAGTCCTGTCATTGGCTCGCAGCTTAGGTCTGTGTGCATCCGCTTTGCTCTGACCCACCTTATCTGATGTAAACACATCAGTCACCCGTGCTGACCTCCCAGCCAACCTGCCACCTGGCTAGGCTGGGGAGGGGAGGTTGAAGCTTCACTAGGTTTAAACTGTGAGCATCCAGCTCCCTTCTGTTTAGATAACTGGGATTTAGAAAGGAGAAAGCAATGTAGTTTTTCCTTTCAGCAGAAGTGAGTGAGTATACTGTGTATTTTCATAACATAATAAAATTCCCTGTTTTAATTAACTCTTTTACACAATACAAAAACTAACATTTCCCTTTTACTGAAGGAGAATTCCTGAGAACATTGAAGAAAACTGAAGAAACAAAGGCAGAACTCGTAGAAAGAAAGAAAAGCTTCGAAGCCAGAGCCACCAGATCACCGAGACTTCCACGGCACGTGGATGTGTTTTATTGTGAGAGCAGCAGCCACAGTTGCCAATTTTGGGGCGGCCTGAATTACTATTTCAGATGGATGCAGGCTTTAAATTAGTCCCTGGAGGATACATTTGTTTAAAAATTGAAACTTGATTGAATTTTTTTAAAAGCTTGAATTAAATAGAAAATTAAGGGCTTTTTATAAGAGATGGTACTATATATTTAACTTGAGTGATCAATTACCTAAGAGAACTATTTCTATCCTATTACTATTTTAAAATATTAAATGCTTGACACCAAAAGCAGAAGATATTCTATCTTACTAGAGAAATCTCTTTAATTCCTGTGTTAGGGGGTCACAGACTATTCTGAATAGGCTTTGGGATGTGGGTTGAATGAGAACCTAGTCACTGTGCTGCCAAGTCGCTTCAGTTGTGTCCGACTGTGCTACCCCATAGACGGCAGCCCACCAGGCTCCCCCGTCCCTGGGATTCTCCAGGCAAGAACACTGGAGCAGGCTGCCACTTCCTTCTCCAATGCATGAAAGTGAAAAGTGAAAGGGAAGTTGCTCAGTCGTGTCCGACCCTTAGCATGGACTGCAGACTTCAGTTAAATAAACAATATCAATTTTTCATTAATTCAAAATGAGAACTTTTAGAATTATGAATATAAATCTTTTATACCCCTTCTGTTCTAAAGAAAATACATTGTTTCCTCATGTGAAAAATTTCTGTAAGAGTTCAAAAAAGTTTTAGCGCACAGTAATATTTTGAATGGAATTGTTATCTTCCACTTAGCCAGAGTGGCCAAAAATACTATTGTAGAACAAATTCATTCCCATTTCTGAATCTCCAAAGCAAAAGGACATTTAAGAATTCATTTCAACTTGGTTATTTATAAGAAGAAAAAACTTTTCTTATGATATAAAGAATAGTCCTAAATAACAAGTTATAAGCTAGAAATATTTACTTAGAACTATTGGATACACTAACTGAAAAGAGATCTAGCCTGTGTTTCCTTAAAAAAAAAAAAACAAAAAACCAAGACAAAGATCTTTCATAGTAAGACACAAATTGGAAATAATATGACTAATCATTAGTGTGAAACTTAAATGAAGTAAGATGTATCTGCCTGTTGAAATATGTTGTAATTGTTAAACATGTTTATGGAGATGAATGAAGTGCTATGGAGAAGTGCATACTGAGTAAGAAAGAAGCCAGTGAGTTTTAAAAATATTCAGTTCAGGTCAGTTCAGTTGCTCAGTTGTGTCCGACTCTTTGCAACCCCACGAACCACAGCACACGAGGTCTTCCTGTCCATCACCAACGTCATCCCCTTCTCCTCCTGCCCTCTATCTTTCCCAGCATCAAGGTCTTTTCAAAAGAGTCAGCTCTTTGCATCAGGTGTCCAAAGTATTGGAGTTTCAGCTTCAACATCAGTCCTTCCAATAAACACCCAGGACTGATCTCCTTTAGGATGGACTGGTTGGATCTCCTTGCGCTCCAAGGGACTCTCAAGAGTCTTCTCCAACACCACAGTTCAAAAGCATCAGTTAGGCGCTCAGCTTTCTTTATAGTCCAACTCTCACATCCATACATGACTACTGGAAAAACCATAGCCTTGGCTAGATGGACTTTTGTTGACAAAGTAATGCCTCTGCTTTTTAATATGCTATCTAGGTTGGTCATAACTTTTTCCAAGGAGTAAGCATCTTTTAATTTCATGGCTGCAGTCACCATCTGCACTGATTTTGGAGCCCCAAAAAATAAAGTCTGACACGGTTTCCACTGTTCCCCATCTATTTCCCATGAAGTGAAGGGACCAGATGCCATGATTTTAGTTTTCTGAATGTTGAGCTTTAAGCCAGCTTTTTCACTCTCCTCTTTCACTTTCATCAAGAGGCTTTTTAGTTCCTCTTCACTTTCTGACATAAGGATGGTCTTATCTGCATATCTGAGGTTATTGATATTTCTCCTGGCAATCTTGATTCCAGCTTGTGCTTCATCCAGCCCAGTGTTTCTCATGGTATACTCTGCATATAAATTAAATAAGCAGGGTGACAATACACAGCCTTGATGTACTCCTTTTCCTATTTGGAACCAGTCTGTTGTTTCATGTCCAGTTCTAACTGCTGCTTCCTGACCTGCATATATATAGGTTTCTCAAGAGGCAGGTCAGGTGGTCTGGTATTCCCATCTCTTTCAGAATTTTCCACAGTTTATTGTGATCCACACAGTCACAGATTTTGGCATAGTCAATAAAGCAGAAATTGATGTTTTTCTGGAACTCTCTTGCTTTTTCCATGATCCAGCGGATGTTGGCAATTTGATCTCTGGTTCCTCTGCCTTTTCTAAAACCAGCTTGAACATCTGGAAGTTCACAGTTCATGTATTGCTGAAGCCTGGCTTGGAGAATTTTGAGCATTTCTTTACTAGCATGTGAGGTGAGTGCAATTGTGTGGTAGTTCGAGCAATCTTTGGCATTGCCTTTCTTTGGGTTTGGAAAGAAAACTGACCTTTTCCAGTCCTGTGGCCACTGCTGAGTTTTCCAAATTTGCTGACATATTGAGTGCAGCACTTTCACAGCATCATCTTCCAGGATTTGAAATAGCTCAACTGGAATTCCATCACCTCCACTAGTTTTGTTTGTAGTGATGCTTTCTAAGGCCCACTTGATTTCACATTCCAGGATGTCTGACTCTAGATGAGTGATCACACCATCATGATTATCTGGGTCATGAAGATTTTTTTGTACAGTTCTTCCGTGTATTCTTGCCACCTCTTCTTAATATCTTCTGCTTCTGTTAGGTCCATACCATTTCTGTCCTTTTCTTGTTTTTTACCTTTTTTTAGCCGCACTGTCCAGCGTGTTTGATCTTAGTTCCCCTACCAGGAATTGAACTTAATCTTTTTGTGTCTGTGATTACTTATATCTTTTTATAGCTTGATTTCCCCACCCCCACCACGCATTGCAGTGCTTTCGTGGTTAGGAAAACAAGACATGTACTGAGATGTGATGGGTGGAAAAAAATATTTTACATCTTGAATTTGATAAGGCAGAAATAATTGTAAATTTTTGTTTATGAAATAGATATACTTCCTTGATACTAGAGATTGTTTTCTTTGGGGAGCCATTTCAGGAGATCCTTTGATTAAAGGTGTTACTGACTATATTGAAGAAATGATTAAATAAATAATGATTATAAAAGTTGTTACTTTTTGTGAGCTTAGAATAAACAAAGATAATCTAGCATGGTTACCACATATTTAATAGGTGTCCAAGTTTTTATCCTGGACCACATCAATGAAAAAAATCTGAGCTCATGCCCTCCATATTTGAGTTTTTATTTATACATTTCATATGTGTACTACTACATTATTTCATGTTTTATAATATGCAGATGTTTTAAAAGGCTGCACTAAAGATAAAATAAATTTTAACAGATAAGAACTTGCTCCAGTTAAAAATAACATTAACATGTTGTGTGTGTGTGTTTTTTTTAATGAAGGTACTATGGATGAATTTATATTATGGTTTTTTAAAATCTTGGTGAATACTTTGCAGTAAAGCAATTTGAAAGTCTGTTCCTACATTCAACTTATTTTGCTGTTTGTTTTTAAAACTTAGAATAGCTGAAAAAAGAAAAAAAAAAGGTTACTTTACAAAGGTTTATTGATCCAAACGGATGAAAAACATTATTGAAAATTTTTATTATCTAGTGATTCTCATTTTCAAACCATCTACCAGCTATGCAAGAGTTTTGGTTAAAACCTATCATATAAATTTCTATGTTCATAGGTATTAGAGTTTATATTAATAAAGATGGGGGGTTCAAATTAAAAAACCTTTTTATATTTATTGAAAATGTTAAAAGAGATTAGAAAGTATTTCTAAGTTTTCTGTAGATACAGAAACACATCTCTTTTCAAAATGTTTTCTCCATAGCATGGTTGTTTCTTTCCAAAAGGCAACTATTTTCTTCCACTAGTTAAAAACCTCATCTTTAACTTGAAGGGATTGATTTAGTAACCTCACTAATAAAGAAAAATCTGCTAGCCCACTTGTGATCATAGAATAGGTCAATAAATTTTAGAACAGATTCTTCTATGTATTTTGCCATAAAGTAACTATAGCACCTCTATTTTGTACACAATGTTTTTGTGGTCACTCTTCACCTCATTGCTTAAAGGTTTTTTTTTTTTTTTTTTTTTTTTTTTTTTTTAATAAAACCACAAAGATGACATCCTACCATAAATAAACCAAATGCTTAACATAGGGCCCTCTAACATGCAAACCCAAGTGAGGGTGCTGATGTTGATATAAGATGCATTTCTTTCCTTTTAAGGTAAAAAGAACCATAAACTGATGCTCTGGTCTTTTTTTTCCCTTGCACCAGTAGATTGTCTGCTCACTCCTCCCCTATACACATGTCTTAGGAGAGTCTTAGAGTCCCTTATGTGAACGAAGGAATGGAGGGGGACTCCAGATATACTCCTCTTTCATTAGATTATTTTCATTTCTTAGGTTCCATCTCAAAAATCATAAAATGTTAGAACCAGAGAGAATTTGTGACTTTTTTACCCCTAGTGACAAGGAATGTAGTCTTGACTCCAGTTCTGAAATGCTTTCAGCAGCTCTTCCTTTCCAGTAATTATTAGAAATGTGACAAAGAAAACTCACTCGTTTCTGAGACATTAGAGATGTGCTGCTTCGAAGTGTGTTCTCAAGTCACTTACGAAAGCCCTGTGGGTCCAGTGTTTGCTGAGAACTGGGTTTCCCTTCTGTCAGGAGCTCACAACTGAAAACACAGGAAATAACATCCAACAGTCGAAGTCATGGACAAGCCCCCTCATCCTTCGTAGCACTGAGTGGGGCGCACAGCAATAAGGAACAGCTCTAAGTCCCAGGGGGCGCTAGTGGTAAAGAACCTGCCTGCCAGTGCAGAAGGCATAAGAGGTGTGTGTTCAACCACTGGGTCAGGAAGATCCCCTGGAGAAGGAATGGCAACCCACTCCAGTATTCTTGCCTGGAGAGTTCCATGGACAGAGGGGCCTGGTGCTACCATCCATAGGGCTGCAAAGAGTCAGACATGACTGAAGCAGTGTCGCGTACACTATACTGTATTAGACTACTTGCATTTTGCACAAATGATGGTGTAGGGACTTATATTTGATGATGAAAAGTAAGGAGTAAAGCAATTTTAAAAACTCAGTATCCAAAAATTTCTGTAAGTCCTTCTGGAGGAAATAAAAGCCCAGTACTCTATTTCCCTTGTGACAATGCATCTACACAGAAATACACTGAGACAGAAATCAGTCATCCTGAGGAGGAGAAGAATGTGTGGGAGAATAAGAAGAAACTTGGGGCAGGGAGGACAGGACTTTCCTGCTGGTGCAGTGGTTAAGAATCTGCCTGCCAACACAGGGGAATGGGTTCGATCCCTGGTCTAGGAAGATCCCTCATGCCACGAGGCAGCTAAGCCTGTGCGCCACAACTACTGAGCCCATGTGCCTAAAACCTGAACTTAGATTCAGTGAAAGAATCACTTAAGGGTTTATCCATGTCTGTCTACAACCCCCTCCCCTGCTTCTCCTTTCTGGGCAAGGTTTTCCTTCTAGGAGAGTTCACAAGGCTGGGCTTGCTTGAACCCTTCCCGGGGCTGCTAGGGTGGGGACCCCCTGACCTTAGGTCTCAATGAAGAGTAGCCCCCCCTCCCCAGCTCACCGCAACTGGAGAAAGCCCACGTGCAGCAACAAAGACACAGCATAGCCAAAAATAAATGAATAAAAATATTTTTCAAAATACTATTAAAAAAGAAGAAAAAGAAACCTGGGGTTCTGTCACATATAGATGTGAAGAAAAAAGTGACGGGTCTAGAAAAGCACTCCCGGTTCTGGACCTCTAAGCTCCTGGGAGACAGTGCAGGAGGGAAGATGACAAGGACGCCGGAGGGCACAAGATTCATGTCACCGGGCTGAGGGCAGGTTCGCCAGAGGACCTCTGGGATAAGCTGAGTCATAGCCACCGTCCTGTATGCTGCTAGTGAACAGCGTCATGGGCAGTGTGGACAGCTGCAGTCACCTGGGCACAGACACAGAGCACCTTTCGTGGTATTCATGGAGGAATGCCTGTGTGTGTTCCATCTGGGGGATAGGTGACATTGCAGACCAGTTGGCTTGTTGACATTTCTAGATGGAGAGGCCTGAAGCAAGTTGGGGAGGGGAGGGGAAAGGAAGGACCCAGAGCTCAGGGGGTCCCCATCCCAGCAGTCCCCTGAAAAGTTCCTGCAAGCCCAGCTGTGTGAACTCTCCTAGAAGGAAAACCTTGCCCAGAAAGGAGAAGAGCGTGTAGAGAGATACAGACGGATACAGACAGATATATACATGAATCCTCAAGTGATTCCTTTATTGAATCTAAGTCTTGATTGTAATTGATTATTTGGAGATGTGTGATAAATTATAGCAAGCCCAGATCTTTTGCTCTGGATTCCAGGCATGCACATATGCAAGGAACTGAATGGAAATAGGAATGCCTCAGCTTTTTTGAGTAAAAGCATGTGCCTCATGCTTTTTGAGACTGTGCAGTTTTCCCATCATATGCCAGCCTTACAACAGAAAACATATATATAAGTAAATGCTGTAAGGTGGTTTTTAACTTTGCACATGATATTTGAGACTGTGTATAGGTCGATTTGGTGCAGTCCTTCGTCTTAAGTATGTACAGAATCCTATTCCCTAGTGATAGCATATTTTAACTCTTTTTGTGTTATGTAATCAATTTCAAATTTTTCTATTCAAATTGCTTCCTTAATGTAGTCAGAAAATTTTCTTCTTTAAGAATATTTCATATTATTTTAATTTTTGGGCCCATTTACTCATAAGATGTGAATTGTATTCATTTTCAAATTTAAAATATTAAAATGGTATAAACCTACTCATTACCACACTGACCTTTATTCATGGATTAAAACAGAAAGAAGAGCTGCTTTCTTCAATTATTGATTGGCTCTTTACTCTAGGATAACTGCCAGGAAGGAAATAGTCCTTTTTTACACCTGTTAATATCACTTTTCAAGTCTGAAAGGAACCCAGGAGTTCAGTGTCCTCTCCCTCCATTCATTTGTGGGGTTTGATTAAGATATCAGTTCAGTTCAGTCACTCAGTCGTGTCCAACTCTTTGCGACCCCATGAATCGCAGCACTCCAGGCCTCCCTGTCCATCACCATCTCCTGGAGTTCACTCAAACTCATGTCCATCGAGTTGGTAATGCCATCCAGCCATCTCATCCTCTGTCATCCCCTTCTCCTCCTGCCCCTAATCCCTCCCAGCATCAAAGTCTTTCTAATGAGTCAACTCTTCGCATGAGGTGGCCAAAGTACTGGAGTTTCAGCTTTAGCATCATTCCTTCCAAAGAGCACCCAGGACTGATCTCCTTTAGAATGGACTGGTTGGATCTCCTTGCAGTCTAAGGGACTCTCAAGAGTCTTCTCCAACACCACAGTTCAAAAGCATCAATTCTTCGGTGCTCAGCTTTCTTCATAGTCCAACTCTCACATCCATATATGACCACAGGAAAAACCATAGCCTTGACTAGACAGACCTTTGTTGGTAAAGTAATGTCTCTGCCCTTGAGTATGCTATCTAGGTTGGTCATAACTTTTCTTCCAAGGATCAAGCATCTTTTAATTTCATGGCTGCAGTCACCATCTGCAGTGATTTTGGAGCCCCCCAAAATAAAGTCTGACACTGTTTCCACTGTTTCCCCATCTATTTCCCATGAAGTGATGGGACTGGATGCCATGATCTTAGTTTTCTGAATGTTGAGCTTTAAGCCAACTTTTTCACTCTCCTCTTTCACTTTCATCAAGAGGCTTTTTAGTTCCTCTTCATTAAAATATAAAACTATGTATAAAATAGATAACTAATAAGAACATACTGAGAACTCTACTTAATGCTCTGTGGTGACCTGAATGGGAAGGAAATCCAAAAGGGAGTTACATGCATGTGTGTTTGTATATGTGTATGTATATATATGAAAGTGAAAGTCACTCAGTCTTATTTGACTCTTTGCAACCCCATAGACTGTAGCCCACCAGGCTCCTCTCTCCTTGGAATTCTCCAGGCAAGAATACTGGAGTGGGTAGCCATTCCCTTTTCCAGGGGATCTTTCTGACTCAGGGATCGAACCCACATCTCCCACATTGCAGGCAGATTCTTTACCATCTGAGCTACCAGGGAAGCCCATGTATATGTGTATGTATATGTATGGCTGATTCATTTTGCTGTACAGTAGAAACACAATATTGTAAGGTAACTATATGCCAATAAAAATTAATGTTCAAAAAAAGATATAATACTTGGAGCTGATTAGATTTCCTGCAGTAGATAAGAACAACTGTCTAGGAGTTCAAGTTTTCCAAGGATGATGCAGTCAGCTGCCTGGGAAATAATGAGTTTCTTATTCCTGAAATTCTCTGACTCTCTGCTGTATCAGCTCATTTCAGAGTTGTGTCCATGATGGTAGACAAGACGCGTAAACATTCACACCCAGAGCAACTCCCACAGGCAGACTGGGCTTGGGCAGCCTTCCTGATTCCCTGGCTTTAAGCCTACCCCTTACCCCTCGGTCAAGAATGAGGCAGAGAGATACAATGGTCTTGAGTCTACTTACATTCATGTATAAAAAGTAATTTATTACAAAACCATGTTACAAAATTATTGTTGGTGTCAGATGACCAAGAACACAGCTGCTGACTGAATACTGTCCAGTTACCAACGTTGGAGCTGACAATGGCTACCCCCAAGGTGTGTCTTTATCCAGGAATGCCAGCACCAGGTGGGTGATGGGATTAGGTAGCTTTTAACTTTCTTTCCTTTTTTTTTTTTCATTAATGTATAGTTGATTTACATTATTACATTAGTTTCAGGTGTACAACATAGTGACTCAATGTTTTTCAAGATTATACTCCATTTCAAGTTAATATAAAATTTTGGCTCTATTCCCTGTTTTCTAACAGTCTGTCCTTGTGTCTAATTTTATATATCATTGTTTGTACAACTTTTAGCTTTCTTGACCCTGAGGCTTCCATTCTGTTTCAAGACCAAAAATTCACAAGGAAAATTTTATTTTAATGAAATTTATTACAGTTGACATTATGATTCAGAGAGGTAGACTGAGGTCCTCACCCATCCACCTGTGTACCTGTATAGCAGTAAATACTTGACCCAATATTAAGTATAAAATCACTGGGTAAATAAAAGTCAACTGAAAGATATGCACAGATACTCTGTTAAACCCCTCTTAAAAATTACAGGCATAAAATCTCTTATGCTGTGTAATTATACATTTTTCATTTTCATTCTACATCTTTTAATGCTCTCAAATGAAAGCAGAACCTTAAGAATCAAAACCCTATGGAAAATGTAAACCTTAGTATTCCAGAAAAAATCATACCCATGGCTGATCTGCCATAGTTGACATGAAATGACAGGATTGTCACCAGTAATGAGGGCTTTTTTCTTGGCATCTGTCATACAAGCATGAAAGTAATCCATGCTAACCCAGTGTTTTACTAGGCTGGACACTTGCCGAAACAGCCGACAATACGAGCAGTCAAGCAGCTGTACATGCTGGGCTAAAAAGAAACAGCTTCGAGCAAGACGGGTGTAAGAAATGCTCGAAGGACCCACCAGAGCACAACTTGAAATGATTTGGCCGGGCGGTGAAATGCTAGGAAACAGCAGTAATAGACTGGGCTTTTTCCCAGACATTTTCCAAGAACTTGAGGGTACTTTACCAGTGGTCCCTCTGCCATCCGCCTGAGACATCATAACGGTTTTCAGCAGGTGTCTCTGCTTCCAAGGATGATGCCCCAGGTGGCTCTGGTGTCTGTGGACCAGGGATCTTGTTGATAACAGGGAGCTTGAGCTGGTAGTATATATTAGGAAGGAGCTTCCGGCTTTCTTTTTTTTTTTTTTTTGCCGGTTTTCTGATAGCTGTAAATGGTGTTTCACTAATATAGTTTCCTTTTGTAGTAGGAAATACTTTTAAAGGGATAAGGAGAGCTGGTAGATATATATATAAACATATATATGATTATAATATATATTATTGTAAGCATATGCACACAGAAGAGTATAATGACATAAGCAAGTATCGTTCAAAGAATAATCGTAAACACATTGGATGTAAGCTGGGGCAGGGGGGTAGGCCAGAGAGAGAGACTTTAAAAGTTTTTAAAATAGTCTTTGATTCCACTTATATGAGGTACCTAGAGTAGTCAAATTCGTAGTCAGAAAGTACATCAGTACATGCCAGGAGACGGGTGGGGGTCTGGGGGGAGGGAAAATGGGACATAGTGTTTAATTTAAAAGGGAAAAAAAAAAGTTTTCAACAACTTTCTCTGGCAAAAGATGTGAAGGGTCTGGCTGTGAGAGATGGAACCAGGGGAGGGACAAAGGATACTTAGTGTTGACTTGTTAAGACCGCATATGTTGATGCTGGTTTTTAATAAAAGAAGACCCGGTCTGTGCTCTCTTTGAGGTTTCCTGAATGTATGTTTTGAGATTAAGCATTTACAGATAGGAAAACAGCAGACTAATAGGCAAGATGAAGCAAAAGATGATCTGCCCCAGATCTGAAACTGAAAGTGGGCAAGCCAGTCTGCTACCGCATGCATGTACAGAAAATTGTAAAGTAGTGCGTTTAGAACCACCACAAAGAACAAGTCTGCATTATACAGAGCACGTTACCGGGCTCCACACTTGTAGTTCAGGATTATTCATAGTGTTTCTAGCGCGTGTTTGGCTGATGTGCTGCCTGTTGTAGCTGATGACACCCAGGATATACGGGGTGGTTCTAGGACAGTTATGAATACTTGAAGATCTTATGCTTTGACCCATAAGCACACTTACGTGTGTATGCGTGTGCACTGTTTGGTAGAGAGCTACAGAGAACTGGAAAGGGTTAAGAGGAACGACTGAAAGACAGGAGAAGAAATTAAAGTCAAAAAGTACTCCAGTCTGGAAAGACAAAGCTGTGCATGCAAACCAAAACAAAAACCTAGGCTCAACTGACTTCTTTCCCAGCCCCTGCAGAAATGAACAAAACTTCACTTGTTGATACTTGAGGAAGAAGGTTTATGATAAAAGAAAATAACTTCTGTTTTAACATTTACAAAGCAGCTGTACCTTTGTCACTGGTTTGACCTTTACACAGCCCTGAAAGGTCAGGGCATGGGTCATCATTCATGTTTGATGGTTGAGAAAACAGCCCAGAGAGCAGTTGGCTGAGTGGACCCTGTTGGGGTGAGTCAGGAGCAAACTCAGCTCTGACTCAGGCCCCAGGCACTTGTCCCGCCTCTGTGTTTGAAAAACTCAGTGTCAATATGTCCCCTGTGTGAAGTCTGTCTCTTCAGCGACTTAACATGGGACAGCACACTCTTAAGTAATGAAGTACAAGTGTGAAACATGACTTGCGTTAAGATCCTAAAGGAAAGCCTTGGCTGTGGTGGTATTAGCATCGCTTTGGAAAGTCCAGGGCATAGACAGTAACCTGTCATCTCTTAGCTCCCCGGTGAGAGGCTGGGGACTGAATAGGATAAGGTTACTGACTTGTTCCAATATAAAGTCTCCTTATTTTTATTTGTACTGTACTATCATGTAAAATAAGCTTCCCCTCCTCCCCGCCCACCTTGATATCAGAGATGGCCTTTGCTAGGCCAAAAAAAAAAAAAAAAGCTGAAGGATCCAAAAGATCAGTCTTGTGTGAAAAAAGAACCACAGGTAACAGGGGAGATGATGAGAGGCTGCGTGTTTCCTGGGGCAGGGGTGATGCCAGTGTTTTCAGAGGCAGATCATGCATATTTAAAGATTATTGGACCATCTGTGCCTCTTCAGATGCCTGGTGAGAGGACCAAGTGTTCCGAACAAGGGTTAATGTGGTCCGTTGACCCCAGTGAACATCCAGTTAGAGTCGTCACTTTAGAGTCGTCACTCCCTGAATAAAGACTCAGAGCCAAATTCAAATATGAGGAGTTTGCAAATTAGGCTTAACATCAGAGCAGATACCCTTAGTCTCTTAGAGGCTGTCTTTCTCTCTGTCCTTATCAGCTTGATGCAGCCGCCACCACCACCACCAACAGTGTTGTCTGTTCCTTTTGTATGTTTTTAGCTAAACTGAGAAGTGTCTTGTTGCCTGCACTTTTTTTAAGGTTCCTGGATAGTGTTAATGTGATCATCAACATTTTTTTTCCAATTGAATAAAACACTACACTAGGAATAAAATGACCAGAATATGTAGTTTTCTAATTCTTCGGTACCTGGCATTTTCTAGTATGTGGGCTTACTTGAGTTTGGAAGGCTGGCAGAGGAAACAAACAGCAGTTTCTGTTGTCAGTAACAAAACAAAATTGAAGTAATCAGAAAAGTTGAACAGAAGGTAAAGTGGCACTTCAGTAGAGCTGTCTGAGGGCAGTGAGAAATTTGGTAGCTGCAGGTTGAATGTTCTACACAGGAAACCCATGTGGCTGTGTGTGTGAGGCACTCAGCAGAGTATTTCCTCTTTGGGCATTTTTATTACATCTTTTGAATTAACTCTAGCCCAGGGATTGGCAAAGTATAGCCTGTGGGCCAAATCTGGCCCCATTCCTGTTTTGTATGGCCCTTGAGCCAAGCATGGTTTCTACATAAAACCTAAGAATGGTTTAAAATAAAAAATTAAAAGAATATTTCATGATAGGTGAAAATGGTATGACATTCAAATTCCAGTTGTCCATAGATGAATTTTACTGGAACACAGGTACACTCGTTTCGTTTGTGTGCTCCCTGTAACTGCTGTTGTGTTAGAATTAGGCCGAGTTAACTAGTCAAAACAGAGACCGTTTGACCTAACCAGCCTAGAATACTATATGTCCCCATTCTAGCCAAATATTATTAAGGTCAGAAAGTAGAGCTTTTTCCTCTTTTTTTTCCTGTGATTTTTTTGGAATAGTTAAGTTTCAGCAAGCACTGTGATTTTTATCAGATGAAGGGGCCAACTTTTTTTCAATAGAGTGCATCTCTTATAAGAACAGGAGAAAACAGGAACCAAATAGCAGCCTTTCACCAAACACAGAGTTTGTCTGTTGTGTTTGTCTGTTGTGTTTCTTGCTCAACAGTTGAGGGCTGACTCTTTTGGAAATGGGTTTCCTCTGGGCGTGTCTCCAGGCTGCCTGCAGGCGGGTCCCCCAGTCTCTCCCCTTCTTGCGTCGCTGCTGCTCTCCTTGCAAGCCAGGGTCTGAATCTGGCCCTTCTGACTTGTTGTCACCAGTGGAATACCGGCTTTGTGATGCCGGGCGCCTGCCCAGTTTCGCCCTCTTGACTATCAGCTGCCAGGAAAAGAGGTCGTGGCTGGACTTCTCCTGTGATGAAGAGGGACGTGGTGAAGGAAGACCCTCTAGCTGAGAGCTGTCACCAAGACCCAGAAGTTAGAGTGGGGTCACCTTAGGGTGCTGAGAAGAGCCCTTCTTGAACTGTGAGCTGAGGAAACTGATGCTTTTAGGCCACTGTGCTTTGGAGTGCATTGTTATGCAGTATTAGCCCATGGAAAAAGTCGGGGCATATATGTAGGCTTTTTGCTATGAAAGATGAAAGGAAAAAGATATTCTCTAATATAAGATGCTAATAAAGGCTCTGCAGTTAGCTCCAATTGCATGCTTGAGTTCCTGGTACATGTGGGTTCGTCTGAAAAAGTAAATAACTTTTTATGACTGTAAAAATAATGTATACTTGTTGGAAAAAAATTAGAAAAAGGATAGAAAATCCTAAAGCGTGAAAATTAAATTACTCACCATTCTGCCATCTAGAGAGAAAATCCCTATTCCAGCTTTTTTTTTTTTTTACAATATATTCATATTTTATAAAATTATATGTTGTTTTGTACTCTGCTCCATTTCTGTAATATTATACTACCATTAAAGTACTTCAAAAACATGACTTTTAATGACCACAGCAGCTTGTTTAAATAGATTATGAAAAACTCACATAATTCAAAGGATTTACTATAATATCTTCATTTTCTTTTCTAGATTTGCCAGTTAGAGAATTTTTTTCTTAAACAGCTATACTGAGCTATAATTGCCATACCATACAAATGTACAACCTAAATACCATTTAAAGTATACAATTCAGTGTCTTTTAGTATATTCACAGGATTCTGTAATCATTATCACAATCTTATTTTAGAACTTTTTAATCTCCTCTAAAAGAAACACAACCTCATCACCCTCCCCACCCCTATCCCCAGCCCTTGTTGTTCAGTCACTAAGTCATGTCCGACTCTTTGCAACCCCGTGGCCAGGTTCCGCTGCCCAGCACTGTCTCCCAGAGTTTGCTCAGATTCATGTCCACTGAGTCAGTGATGCTATCTAACCATCTCATCCTCTGTTGTCCCCTCTCCTCCTCTCCTCAGTCTTTCCCAGCATCAGGGTCTTTTCCAGTGAGTTGGCTCTTCACATCAGGTGGCCAAATTATTGGAGCTTCAGCTTCAGCAACAGTCCTTCCAATGAATATTCAGGGTGGATTTCCTTTAGGATTGACTGCTTTGATGACTTTGCAGTCCGAGAGACTATCAAGAGTCTTCTCTAGCACTACAATTCAAAAACATCCATTCTTCGGTGCTTAGTCTTCTTCCCCAGCCCTAGGCAACCAGGAATCTCCTTTCTGTCTATACATTTATGTAGCCTTTTGTGACTGGCTTCTTTCATTTCAGTTCAGTTCAGTTCAGTTCAGTCGCTCAGTCGTGTCCGACTCTTTGCGACCCCATGAATTGCAGCACGCCAGGCCTCCCTGTCCATCACCAACTCCCGGAGTTCACTCAGACTCACGTCCATCGAGTCAGTGATGCCATCCAGCCATCTCATCCTCGGTCATCCCCTTCTCCTCCTGCCCCCAGTCCCTCCCAGAATCAGAGTCTTTTCCAATGAGTCAACTCTTCGCATCAGGTGGCCAAAGTACTGGAGCTTCAGCTTTAGTATCATTCCTTCCAAAGAAATCCCAGGGCTGATCTCCTTTAGAATGGACTGGTTGAATCTCCTTGTAGTCCAAGGGACTCTCAAGAGTCTTCTCCAACACCACAGTTCAAACGCATCAATTCTTCGGCGCTCAGCCTTCTTCACAGTCCAACTCTCACATCCATACATGACCACAGGAAAAACCATAGCCTTGACTAGACGGACCTTAGTTGGCAAAGTAATGCCTCTGCCCTTGAGTATGCTATCTAGGTTGGTCATAACTTTTCTTCCAAGGGGTAAGCGTCTTTTATTTAGCATAATGTTTTCAAGCTTCATCTTTGATGTAGCCTGTTCCTTCTTCTGGTCAAATAATGTAACTTTGTGTAGATACATCACATTTTATTTATCCATTCATCAATTGATGGTATTTGGATTGTTTCCACTTTGGGGCTATTATGAGTAACACTGCTATAAACATTCATATACAAATTGATGTGTGAACATATGTTTCTGTTTTCAGGTATTAATCTAGGAGTGGAATTTTTGGGTCATGATGGTAACTGTCTAAATTTATGAGGAATTGCCAAACTGTTTTCCAAGGCAGTTGCATCATTTTGCATTCTTGCCGCCAACATATGAGGTTTCTAATTTCACTACCTCTTTCCCAACACTTAATACCATATTTTTGATTACAGCCATCCCAGTGGGTATGCAGTGATATCATTGTGATTTTGATTCATACTTCCCTAATGGCTAATGATGTTGAGCATCTTTTAATGATTATTGGCCATCTTTATATCTTTTTCTTTTTTTCAGAAATCTCTTTTCAGACATTTTGCCCATCTTTCAACCAGGTTGTCTTTTTATTACTAAGTTGTAACAATTCTTCTAAATAACTCCCTTATCAGAGATGTACTTTGCAATCTTATCTTGAATTTTGTGGATTTTCTTTCCTTTTCTTGATAGCATTGTTTGCAACATTAATGTTTTCAGTTTTGATGTTAGACTGACTTACCTGGTTTTTGTTGTTGTTGCTTCTGCCTTTGGTGTCGTATCTAAGAAATGATTGCCTTCTAAGAAATGATTGCCTAAACCAAGGTTACACAGATTTTAGAGAATTTTATTCATTTATTTTCAACTTACAGCTAGTACTGCCAAGACTTTTGTTTTTAATGGTTACCCCTTTCAGAGCAATACATATGAAGCACATTCTTTTTAATTCTATGGTGGATGAATAGACTATTTTCCATAAACAAAGAGAGTGAAATTAATGCAGAAAGGTTTGGGAATAGCCACTGTGTGCCCCATCTTCCATTTGGATTTATCTGGGGGGACCACATGAAGATACCTGCACACCAGAGTATGTCCATGAATAAACTGATGGGAGTGCCCTGGGAAAGTGGAGCCCACACAGCTTCTTTGCTGAGGTTCCATAACTGGTATTTAAGTTCTTCTATATTGTCGAAAAGGGGGTTGGCAGAGCTAAGAAGGATGTACCTGATGTTTTTCAGGCACGTGTGACAAAATGAAGATATTTTAAAAATGAAAGTCAAGCAATTAAAGTCAAATATAATTTTTTGGTATCATTTATTACTACCAGTGTAAAAGGAATGAAAAACCTAGAGGAGTCTGAACTGACGTTCTAGCCCTGTAAAATCTATTTTAACATAATTACTGGTCAGCTTTTCATTTTAAAGAACAAGAGTGGCAGGGCATGTTTTAGTGTTTTTAGATTCTTTCAACAGTCCTTAGTGGCCCATCATATTTGATTGTATGATGGAACACACTTGGCCTCCTTTTAATAGATCTTCATATCATTGCTCTTATTTAGACTCCCATGAGAAGGCCACTTTGACACCTTAGTGACTGATTGAAAGTTATATTCTCGCTTCATTAAAATTTTTTTCTGATGGTTTTAGGATCTGTTATTCCCTGTTACATATGAGTTAAATTAAGTAAATAATTTGTAGTCAACTGGCGAATAGAGGTGATTTTGAGGGTATTTTTAAAAAAATCTTTCTATTAACAGAAACTTTAAGACTTTTCCAAAGTAGAGAGAACAGTGTACTGAAGCCCCATGAACCTGTTCCTCATCTTTAGCATTTAGCATCTCAGACCCAGTTCTGTCTTACTGTTCTGTGCAGTTCACCCCATGCAGCAGCCCTGAGGACTGAACACGTGAACTATGGCAAGTCCAGGGTGAGAAGCACTCACGTGCAAAACACCACCTACAGCCCCTTTGGACTTTCTGCCCTCCCTCCTTGCGGTTCCTCAGGGAATCCTTCCCCGCCCCCATATCTGAATCAACATCCCCCCAGCCCTGTTCCCTGTAAACCCCTTGTTTGTTTCCTTTGTAACCAAAACTTTACAACTGGTCATTAGTTAATTATTTGCTTGCCTGGTTAAGTTTCAGTCTGACTTTCCACCAGGAAAGTCAGGAAAGGCGGGCCTGGCGTGGACTCACTTGTGACTCACCAGTGACCACCTGGTGAGTGAGCACACCCACCACGGCAGGAACGTGCAACCCAGGTGGCTCCCACACCTATTTTGCAAAACACAGTCATCATCTCCTTTACTATCTTGATGTGAAATTCACAGATTATAGAAACTGTCGACACACATAATTATTTTTGAAAATGAACAGAATGCCCTAACTAGAATGTCAAAGAGAAATGTGAGTGATTTGTAATAAAATAAGGTACTTTTCTTTTTCTGTTTCTGATATTGGCAGTGTGACTTGTATCAGACTAACCCTCTGCCAGATATAATTCTGAACTCTGATTAATGTCCTTATAATATACATATACATGTGCATGCATACACGCAGTATTGACAGTCCTGAATTGCTTGATCCCTCAGTTACTTGCAGTCACCCTGAAAGAGTTACCGAAGAGGCCCGTCATGTCTGAGTTCCTTATACAAAAGCATAACCCTCATCCCCTCTACCCTCTTCCCCATCACTTAATACCATCTGACATTCTCTTTTTTAATTTTTAAATTTTATTATCTGTCTCTTCAACTGAGAACCTCCATGGAGGCAAGAGATTTTTCTCTTTTGTTCACCGTATACCCCCAGGACCTAGGTAGGACAGTGTCCTGCAATATAGTAGGTGCTCAGGCCGTTTTCACTGAACCGATGAGTCCTGTCCTTCTTGCTCTGTGATCTTTCAGCAAGAAGGGACTGTGAATAGCTGGACTGTGGGCAACTGTCCAGAAACAGTGTGCCCCTTATCAGCCCATTTTTGAGCCCTCTGGCTAACGTCTCCTCTTTGTTCTGGACATTGGGAAGTCTCTTTCAAAGTGAAATGATGTGTCAGATGGAGACTCGCTCGCTATTTTTCCTGCCACATTCCGGTGTTTCTAGAATACCTCTCTTGATCTGGCAGTGTGTGCATTCTGTGCCTTCTGGTTGAGGAAGTGAGCCAGATGGCTGAGAGGTGACCAGTCTGATGGTTGACCTGTAGATTCTGATTCAGGCTGACTGGTTCTTGACATCTAGGAGCCATCACATCGCCTGTTGGGAGCAATGCTTGTTAGTGGAAAGTTCTGTTGGTACTAGTTCCTGAAAGAGGGGGATATGTTTTGATTAATTTAGATGTGAACTTAACTTTTATTTGCTTTTTTTTTGTCTGTACTGCGTCTTTATTTCTCTAGTTGCGGGGAGTGTGGGCTCCTCTCCAGTTGCGGTGTGCAGGCTTCTCGGTGCCCTGGTTTCTCTTGTTACAGAGCGTGGGCTCTGGGGCACACAGGCTTTAGTAATCGTGGTGCATAGGCTCGGTTGCCCTGTGGCTTGTGGAGTCTTCCCAGACCAGAGATCGAACCCATGTCCCCTGCATTGGCAGGTGGATTCTTAGCCACTGGACCACCAGGGAAGTCCCTTTATTTGCTTTTGAATGCCACTTAGTGAAAAATTTTATCAAGTGGAAGAAACCTTGGTGAAATGAAAGCACACTTTGTCTGGACCGTAGTCTTTGAGCCGATACTGTCAGTGAAACAAGACATTGGGCAAGTGCTGTACACGGAACCTCAGGAGGAGAGAGGCAAGGCATGAAGAGAAGGGGCCCAGCTGCACACGAGCGTGTCACAGCGCGTGGGGATGGAGTGGTGGCGTGAGGGGCCACAGTCTGCCCATCTGCTTGTGAATGGTAGTTGGGAATACTGACCAGCATTCTCAGCGTATTTAAGTAAAAGATCATGTAAAATAAACTGTGCTATTTTACCAAAACGGAAATCAGTTTCCTTCTTCCAAGTCTTGAAATAAAGAAAGAGCATTCAAGGATGATGACCAAGACTCTAACACTGCTGGCCTTCTCTCTCTTCTCTGGATAGTATGTAGGATGGACGGGACAGCCCATCTATGAAATTGCAGCTCTCGTGTCATAAGAAATGTACTACAGTGCCCATTTAAGGGAACCCTCCTGCTTGTTACTTACGAGGGCTTGTTTATTGGCCTTCCTTCTTTAACGTTTTTCTTCTAAGAGTTAAAGCAAAGGTGTCGGGTAAATACTTCATCGTCATTGTGGCTCTTATACAAGAAGTCCATCTGCCTGTTACTTTCTCCGCTCTTGTATTAGTACTAATGTTCCCAATAACCAGTGTATTAATCAACATTGTGTGAATAATACAGTGTAAATTTTAAGAATGAAGGACCAGAGAGACATCTCATACCAGTGATGACCATCCTGAGCTGTGTTCTCTTGAGGCAATTAAATAAGTTCTCTTTGATTAATGGTTTCAACCTTGGTTATCTTTGAACAGCCCAAGTAAAGCATAAAACAAAACGTCTTAATAAAACAAAGCTGGTTGGTTGTCCCAATAAAATTTTGTCCTGCTACAAGGAATCTATAATTATAAAATTACATTTTCAGGAAATATTCCCATCTGTCCATTGTCAGCTGAGGCTTAGAGTAAGAGCTGCACCAGCTTAGTGACTGGCCCAAGCAGATGCGCAGTAAGGACCTGTGGAATGCATAGCTGAGTGTTGGAGGAGCAGAGTTTGAGTAGTAAAAGCAACTAACCTCCCCTTCTTTTGCTTCCAAGTCTGTCTACCGGCCTGTCTGTCTCTCTTTGCCGTAACGTGATTCTTAAGAGCAGAGGTGTGTGAGAGACATGGAAACTGCTTTTAATTAATTAATTATCTTTTTTGGCTGCACCTGGATGCGGCATCCTGGATCTCAGTTCCCTAACCAGGGATAGAGCCTGCACCCCTTGCGGTGAAATCACAGAGTCTGTGAAAGCACTTGACTGCCAGCAAAGTCCCAGAAACTACATTTAAAGGGACAGTTCACCAAAAGAAAGCGCTATGAGATGAAAGGGATTACTAGGGAGACTAGTGTTGATACTGATGTCAAGGCTAGTTAACATTTTGTAAATACCCACCATGAGCAAGACAGTATCTCAGTTGCCTGAAGATGTTAGGGAAAGTGAAAGTCCACGTCCCTGTGGTTACATGTTTGGCTGTCAGCATGCACGAAGGAGACACGACACCACGTTAGACACAGGAAGAAGCAGATGTAAAGATTCTGTGTTGAACCAAGAGGGTGGAGTAGAGAAGGCTTGCTTGCACAGCACATTTCTGCAGAAAATAAGCTGGTCTTTTAGTTGGTGAGATGACTTTTCATTTGGCTGTGCTATTCCTCTGGGATGGCTCTGTGAATTCAATAAAACAAAGCTAAAGAAAACCCTATTCTGTTTGAGGGAATGTATAATTAACCCATAGAAATTAGTGCCATCCAGTATATTACTGAGGAAAAAGGATTAAATACTGGTATGAATAAAAATAGTGTCTATTATTGTTCTCCTTGGGATAAAATTACAAAGGCTGTCAATCATCCTGCGTAAGGGTCTGGTTTATTACTGGCTGGCTTGGGAACAGTGCCTTCTGCCTCCCTGTTACATGATAGTCCACAATTGGGTGAATAGTGGGATCCCCCCCTCCCCGCTTTTCTTAAGGGTCTGGTGTGAGATGCTACAGGAACAGAAAAGGCAGTTGTGGTTGTTTTGGGATTGTGTTTGGTATGTTTCTGTGCTGTTAGAATGATTTGTATTCCTTTTAAAATTTCTTTGCGTGTATTGCATGCTAGCTTTGTGTTTAGTATGCCCTCGACTTGAACCGAGACCCCCAGGCCAGAACTGGGACACCTGGTTCTAGATCCAGGTCTGCTTTTGACTTTTGTGGGTCATGTTAGCTAATTCATGAACACTGATTGCGTTTTCCAGCATGACTTTCTGTGAAAACAAAGGAATGGAACCCAGTTCCTGCCCTTAAAAAAATCTGTTTAGTTGAAGGATCATCCGCATAAACATAGTGATGATGTGTATGAACATCATTTGTGACATAGGGAAGGAACCCAAACCACCCTTGATGGGGAGCAGTGAGGAAAACTTCCTGAAGGAGGTCATGTCTAAGTTCATTTGAAGTTTCCACCCTGGGGGATCAAGTGATTTGTAGGGCATTTCGGCTAGGATCTTCCAGTCTTGCTCTGCCCTGGTAGCTACACCTAGAACTTCTCAAGTTGAAAACCATCCATACCGTTGCTATTCTCTGAGCTATGACCTCCTTTCCAGCAGGAGCTTTGCCTCTTTCTACCACTAACCTTGTTCTAACTCGGTGGAGATGGATTATCCAGCCAGAGTTGTCCTTTCTCCTTCTTTCGTAACAATTTCCACTTTATAAAGGTTTCTTTTTTTTATCATTTATGCAAATATACCTCCCCTTCCATCTTTTATTTTGGTCTTCAACCTCTCCTCTTTTCCTTTTTATTCCTTCTCTCTGTGTACCAAAAAGATCTCCCCTAATTATAGCTGAAAAACACTTGTTAACACTTTTGATAACCATCAGAGAATTTCAGAACAATACATTTTGAACTAAAGTGAGACTTAAGCCGAGTCCTCTATCTTCAGAGCTCTTGAAAGCTCCATGAGTACATGTGTGCATGCTAAGTTGCCTCACTCGTGTCCAACTTTTTGTGACCCCATGGACTGTAGCCTGCCAGGCGCCTCTGTCCATGGGATTCTCCAGGCAAGAATACTGGAGTAAGTTGCCATGCCCTCCTCCAGGAGATCTTCCCGACCCAAGGATGGAACCCATGTCTCTTACATCTCCTGCATTGGCTGGCAGGTTCTTTACCACTGAGCCCTGAAAGCTCCCTCAGTTCTGTTCAGTTCAGTCGCTCAGTCGTGTCCGACTCTTTGCAACCCCATGAATCGCAGCACGCCAGGCCTCCCTGTCCATCACCATCTCCCGGAGTTCGCTCAGACTCACGTCCATCGAGTCAGTGATGCCATCCAGCCATCTCATCCTCTGTCGTCCCCTTCTCCTCCTGCCCCCAATCCCTCCCAGCATCAAAGTCTTTTCCAATGAGTCAACTCTTCTCATGAGGTGGCCAAAGTACTGGAGTTTCAGCTTCAGCATCATTCCTTCCAAAGAAATCCCAGGGCTGATCTCCTTCAGAATGGACTGGTTGGATCTCCTTGCAGTCCAAGTCTCAAGAGTCTTCTCCAACACCACAATTCAAAAGCATCAATTCTTCGGTGCTCAGCCTTCTTCACAGTCCAACTCTCACATCCATACATGACTACTGGAAAAACCATAGCCTTGACTAGACAGACCTTTGTTGGCAAAGTAATGTCTCTGCTTTTGAATATGCTATCTACGTTGATCATAACTTTTTTTCCAAGGAGTAAGCGTCTTTTAATTTCATGGCCGCAGTCACCATCTGCAGTGATTTTGGAGCCCAAAAAAATGAAGTCTGACACTGTTTCCACTGTTTCCCCATCTATTTCCCATGAAGTGATGGGACCGGATGCCATGATCTTCGTTTTCTGAATGTTGAGCTTTAAGCCAACTTTTTCACTCTCCTCTTTCGCTTTCATCAAGAGGCTTTTTAGCTCCTCTTCACTTTCTGCCATAAGGGTGGTGTCATCTCCCTAGAAATGTTTAAATCATCTTTCTCTCCAGTTAAACATGTTTTTCCTAAATAAATGTAAACTGATAATTTTCTATATAACACTAGTGTATTATCAACTAGCAAGAAAAGAGTGGGTATTGAAACCAGGAATGCTTCACTAAAAAATGAAATATATAGAACAGATAATAGAGTTAACAGAAGCTAGACTTGAAGATACATCCCCAAAGTCCCAAAGTATGCTATTAAATTTTTGCTATTAAATTATCTCATTCGTTTGTTTTATAAAAACAGCCCAAACTATGTTTTTGCTTCAAACACCAAGAGGAGTAAAAATTTCTTACATAATTTCCATTAGTGTTTTGTTTTTGTTTAATGTTGAGTGTTGATGATAAAATGGATATTGCAAAGGAAATTATTTTCTGATATTTTTCTGCCCTGAAACTGATAACAGTATTTCATTTACAGATGAATTTCATTTGCATAGAATTTTGTGGACTAGTTTAGAATACCGACATCTGTTTGTGACATTAAATTTTAGAGAAAATGTATTCTGAATTGGGAGCTACCTAACTTGTAAAACAACAAAAGGCTTTCACTTTCTAGCATAATGAATGCAATCCAGAAACATCTAGTTCCTCTGGCAGAAGGAAAGCTTTTTTTTTTTGCTAATTAGCCAGGAAAGACTAATTTTCATTGAAATCAACCTATTGTCTTTTAATTAGTGATAGTTGCTGATGAAAAACACCTACTGAGAAACTTTTAGAGAATTTTGAAAAGTTTTAATGCAGAGATTTTAAAAGAACAATTTAAAAATATTACTAATGTAAGTCCACTGACAACTTGAGGATTTTCCATGGCTAAGAGTCATATCAATCATGAAAGCATGACCTACTTTTAAAATAGTTCAGAGGGGTTTTAAAACTGGGGTTCAAAGTTTTCTTTCCCGTGTTCTTTGTACAGGTGAGAAGTGTCTGAAAGACACATATATTTTCTAAATAAGAAATACAAAGTAAAAGAGTCGCTTTTAGAAGAGAGTTTTAATCATATAAACCCACCCATATTAATGTTTTGGTGTGAAAATGTGTGTTCAGCGAAACACATGTAACAAGAGAGTTCATTCCTTTGTTAGGTGTTAATTGTTTTTATGACCATTAGTTTTACAAATGATCCTTTGTTTGTTGAAGAATGATTAAAACCACATCAATGTGACTTTCTCACTTAAAACTTTTGGATGAAAGCCAGCACATTCAAAGCCAAAGAGCTTATAGTGAGATCTTAAGGTATTTGCTACCATAATTGTAATTTCATTTTCTGTGAAATAATCACACAGTATTTCAAGAGTAGTATGCTGTATTTGAATACACACATCAAAATTTTCTTTTTCCTGTATGGGAAATTTAATTTAAGGCCATTTAATGGAATGAAATTGAACTCTATGGTTATTTTATTTTCCTTGCTACTTGATGAAGATCTTGCTCTTTTAAGCATTGTATGAAACCATTAGTACCCACATTCTTACTTGATAAAATAAGGTGTTTTACATGATGTGGAAAATATTATTCTGAATCTGATAAAGCATTTCTGTACTAATCACACGTTGTTATTTTTTTATTCATACGAAGTTACAGTCTGAGGGTTAGAAATATTAGTATTTTGTCTTCTCATTTTATTCAGTATAATTATTAATATTGTCAAAGTCTTTGTTTTTTAATTGTAGGTGATGTTTAATTTTTTTTCCACTTTTTATTTTATATCAGAATATAGCCAATTAATGATGTTGTGATAGTTTCCGGTGAACAGCAAAGGGACTCAACCATACATATACATGTATGCGTTCTCCCCAAACTCCCCTCCCATCCAGGCTGCCACTTAACATTGAGCAGGGTTCCCTGTGCTATTCAGTAGATCCTTGTTGGTTATCCATTTTAAATATAGCAGTGTGTACATGTCCATCCCGAACTCCCTAACTATCCCTTCCCCCCATCCTAACCCTTCCCCTCAACCATAAATTCCTTCTCTAAGTCAAAGTCTTATACTTTTTTTTAAAAAAATAAGTTTTCTTAAAGCAAGTAGTGAATTGTATCCACCTGCCGTTTTTTACAAAAGTTTCTTGGTGGCTCAGGCAGTAAAGAGTCCACTTGCAATGTGGGATCCCTGGGTCAGGGAAGATCCCTGGAGAAGGGAATGGCAACCCACTCCAGCCCCTTTTACATACGGCCCATAGAATGGCATCAGCCAATGATGAACTTTCTTGTAGAGAGGTGAACTCTGGTTATTCTGATGCCGTACTGGCATATCACCCACCCATCAGTATAGAACTTTTAAAACCTTTTTGAAAGTTAATGGGAAAACGTGTATCTGGGGAGCAAAGAAGTGCAAGCGACCACTTAAGAAGTTCTGTTTCAGCTGGGGCTTAAACTTCATGTCAGGGCCTGTAGAAAAGTAAGTGCCTGGAAACAGTGCAGTAAGCACTTAGGTCCTTAAGAAGAACCACAGCTGGGGCTCTGTGGTAGCTGAAGCAAGTGGTTGATGATAAACCAGCTGCAAGATGTTGGCAGAAGGCTGTGTTGGCCTTTGGGTTTGGAGTTGCCTTCTGAGTAGGATTTTAGAGCTGCTCCTTGTCTCTCTCTAAGTATTTGATTATATCTTTTTGGACTGATAGAATTTCAAAAGAGACTTACTCAGTGAGTGCTTCCTGCTGCATAAAAAAGCTACCCTTAGGTAAATTGGGGAAAGAGGCTTTGAAAGGTCCTGGTTTCCTTTATGACTTTGGTATATATGTAGTTTTTTCCCCGTCTGTACTTTAGATAGCCAGCATAAAAAACTGGTTGATAATCAGTAAGTTAGTCAATGTATTTGAAAGTCTTTATAGCACTCCACATTTTTGAGATGTTCATTTTGAAATCAATGGTAGAAAATTTTGTATTATTTTCTGTCTTCCTTAAGTAGTATGAATAATTAGATACAAGTATTAATGGGAAGCAAAGTATTAAAACTAGCACAAATGATATCATTAGGATTTGGGGAGAATGATTACAATGTGGTCAGTGGGAATTTAGTTTTCTTTCTCAGGATATAAATGATAAGTCAATCTTCACACGGTCAGGTTTATTAGAAACCTATCTCAAACATTATAAGAGAATGTTACATGTTTATACTCTTTCTGGAAAATGATCTAGAGATATCTATCAACATTAAAAGTGCATATTGATCAAAGGCACACTCCCAGTCCTGATCATCCCTCCCCTAGAAATAAAAGCACTGGGTGGGAAGGTTTTATAAACCAAATACATTTTGGCAGCACTGTATTTTGTGTCAAAATATTGGAAACAAAAAGTGA
This sequence comes from Capra hircus, assembly GCF_001704415.2. Lineage (NCBI taxonomy): Eukaryota > Metazoa > Chordata > Mammalia > Artiodactyla > Bovidae > Capra > Capra hircus. The sequence continues at coordinate 23,169,787 of NC_030820.1, read as the reverse complement.
ATAACCTTCAGTAGTGGAATGGCCAAATAAATCGTAGTACATTCATACTTTGGGATATTAGGCAGCTATTAAAAGTGAGTTAGCCCAGTAGGGTGAACTCTGTGATGTATTTTAGGGAATGGAAGTGTCAGCAAAGTATATGTAATAAGAGTCCGCATTTTAAAAACACAAAGTATTTGTCTGCATTGCTTTTAAAAAAAAGTTCTTTTTTTTTTTTTTCTTCTCTGCTTTGCTTTACTTTGTCATATCTTCCAACCAAGCTGTCAACATTGGCTGTGAGGTTTGGGAGGGGCCAGAAGGTTACAGGGAAAAAGTGAAGTTTTTCTTTTCTTTTCTGATAAGACAGATACATAGTCAGTTGTTTAAGTAAAAGTAGACATGTGTGTTGTTGCTTATTTGCTAAGTTGTGTCCGAGTCTTTATGACCCTGCGACTGTAGCCTACCAGGCTCGGCTGATGGGATTTCCAGGCAAGAATACTGGAGTGGGTTGCCATTTCCTTCTCCAGGGTATTTTCCCGACCCAGGGATCGAACCCTTATCTCCTAACTTGACAGGCAGGTTATTTATATCTCTGAGCCAATATAAACCCAAAACCTTTAATGAAATGTGCAACCGTTCAAAGAAATGCAGAAATACATTTCTTTACAAATTAAAATAATCTGTGGCCCTGGGATAGCAATTTGCGTATATCATAAAGCCATTTTCTCTTGTGTTAGATCTATGACATTATTAGTACTAAAAACTAAAAAGGAAAAATTTCAAAATTGTATAATTTTTGTTTAAAAACACATAGACACCAAACCAAAAACAGAAGGTGAAAGACTTATATAGTGTATACATACACGCGAATATGCATATCTCTGACCCAGTAATTCCACTCCTAGGAATTTATCATTATTTAGCTAATTAGAAACATCTTTCAAAAAACATCATGTCCAGTGATATTTATTAAGCAGCTTTGTTTATAATGGCCAACTATGCAGATTATAAATGCATAGTAAGACTGGTTAAATTATGATATGACTATACAATCAAGTCTTATTAATACTAATGATGTAACTATTTATATGGAAAATTAGTAAAAAATATTGCAAAATAATATATAGTATTATTTCCATTTTTATAATATATATATAGAGAGAGCATTGCCTGGAAAAAAGTCTGGAGGAATATATGTCAAAACATAATGACATTCCTGGGATGATGGAATTTTTTATCTTCTTCTCTTTGTATTTTTTTTAGCATTCTGAGATAACCTCCAACTTTTGATGAAATAATATGTTCACTTTCTACAATGAACATGTATTACTTTTATAGTTAAAATAAAATGACTTTGTTCATTTGATAGATTAAGAAAACGCCAAACAGAAATTCACCCACATGGAAAATAAACAGAGTTCAAAGTTAGAGAAGAGGAAGGTCAAAGTAGTAAACATTTATTAAGCACCAAATGTGTGCTAGTTTTTTATATACATTATTTCAGTTAAGTAGTTCTTTTATTTACTAACTTAGCAAATATATATTAAACACCTACTATTGTGTTACAGTCACAACAAACAGACCTCTTTGCAGAAACTGGCTCCAAAATATATCCTTGTAGATCACACAGCTCGTTCACTGGAAAGCCAAGGACTTACATCCAACTAAAAGTGCCAGGATCCTCTCAATTTACTACTGACCCAAATCTGGGATGGTTAATCTACCAGTGATCCTGGACTTTTGGTAGGACTAACGGAAAATGCATCCTAATTGTAGGCCGATCCCAGAATATTGGAGTTTACCAACTCCTCCCCTCCTCTCCTCATCCTGAACAACGTATTCTGGATGTTGGAGAACCACATGTGGGCTGACTGCTCGTGCCGTACCTTCCTCCATATGTGCGTCCCACCCACGTCCAAGCGTGCAGACTCCTAGCATCGTCAGATGGTCAGGTTTGAATCACTGTCATCAGATGTCCCTGCCACTGGCTTTTAGCCATTAAACCTCCCCCACCTCCCGGCCCGAGTGCAGATATGTGTTGTGTTAGTGGCTCAGTCGTGTCCGTGCTCTTTGCAGCCCCATGGACTGCATCCTGCCAGGCTCCTCTGTCCATGGAATTCTCCAGGCAAGAATACTGTGGGAGTGGGTTGCCATTCCCTTCTCTAGGAGATCTTCCCAATCCAGGAATCAAACCTGGGTCTCCCACAGTGCAGGCAAATCCTTTACAGTCTGAGCCACCAGGGAAGCCCCTACTCTCTTACTATTATTTCTGCATTTCTTGTGGGGGCGCTGTGCGTTTCTAAGCCATTCAAGTGGTCATCAGATCAACCAAAGATTCCTTATGCATCACTTGACTTCACATCTTGTCAAATAAGCTTTTAATCTAGCTCAGGAGTTTATTTTTCCCCTGGATAAACAATGATGTGCCTTGCATATTAAAGGGCAAAGCTAAACACTGGAGGCCAGAATCCTTAATTACATGCAAAATGTTTTAAACTGCATCTCCTGGCATGCTCACAGGTATCAAGTTGAGGTTGCCTTTTGGAAACCTTGTGGTATGACATTTCAGAAATCCTCTTCAGCCTTCGGCACAATCTCACTGAGATGTTGAACCCAAATCAGAGAGAACCCTTCTGATCTTACAAAAGGCTCCTGGTTCTCTGGGTTATATTTAGAGAAGTGGGAAAAGGAAGGGTTTGGAGTGTGGGAAGAGAGGAGATAGAGCTGATGGAACAATGCAGTCTGATAGAAAAACCAGATCAAACAATTTCATCTGTGTATAAAAATGAAAGTGTCAAAGAGGAGATAAGAAGTAGTGCAGACCTGATATTGACCCCGCATTGATCTGATGCCTGGACTAGATCGATTTTCATCTCTGCTCCCTCCGGTATAATACATGGTTACTTACTGGGGTTTTCTTGTTGTCATGCCTCGTGCCCAACTTTTCAGAGTCACATGCTGTTGTTTCTATGAAATAATTTTTTTTAATAGTTTTATTTATGTATTTTTTGGCACTGCTGGGTCTTCTTTGATGTGAGACCTTTGGCAAGTGGAGGCTCCTCTCTAGTCACGGTGCTCGGGCTTCTCATTGCCGTGGCTTCTCTAGTAGCGGAGCACAGGCTCCAGGGCATGTGGGCTCAGAAGTTGCTGCCCCCAGGTTCTCGAGCGCAGGGCTCAGCAGTTGTGGTGCACAGGCTTAGGGGCTCAGCGGCATGTGCAGTCCTCCTGGACCAGGGATCAAACCTGTGTCTCCTGCACTGGCAGGAGCCCACCTGGGGAGCCCAGTTATTAGGAATTTTTATTCTCATACACCATGAGCTCCATTCTGGCCTCTGGCTGAACTGCACAGGAGAGTTCCCACATCCCATCCCCTTTCCTCATCTTCCCCGGTGTTCGTCTGTGCTTTTCCTCTTGTGACTAGTTCTGCCATTTCAGCCTCTTCTCTCTGGTCCTCACTCTAGATTCTGCTTCAAGTATCTGCTCAGAAATACCTATGTATATATATATATATATATACTTGTTTATTGACTGATTCATTCAGACAGCACTTGCTGTGTACATACTGCCAATTACCAGATATTGAGGAAGGGGAAAAATAGCACTAAAATGCACTAAAAGTTCTTTGCCCTCAAGGAACTTACGGTTTAATTTTAAAGCTTATGGTTTAATTTAACTTTAAGGTTTAAATTAAAGGAGGGTGAAGGGAGGGATAGTTATTGAGTTTGGGATGGACACATACACACTGCTGTATTTAACACTGATAACCAACAAGGACCTACTGTGTAGCACAGGCAACTCTGCTCAACATTATGTAGCAACCTAAACGGGAAGCTGAAATTCCAATACTTTGACCACCTGATGTGAAGAACTGACTCATTTGAAAAGATCCTGATGCTGGGGAAGATTGAAGGCAGGAGGAGAAGGGGACGCCAGAGGATGAGATAGTTGGATGGCATCACCTACTTGATGGACATGAGTTTGAGTAAGCTCTGGGAGTTGGTGATGGACAGGGAAGCCTGGCGTGCTGCAGTCCATGGGGTCTCAAAGAGTTGGACACAACTGAGCAACTGAACTGAAATGGGAAGGAATTTGAAAAAGAGTAGATACATGTATATGTATAACTGAATCACTTTGCTGCACACCTGAAACTGTCACGACAGTGTTCATCAATTGTACTCCAATCTGAAATAAAAAGGTAAAAGAATTAAACTTATTTTTTTAATTAAAAAAATTTTTTAAAAAGCACACATCAATTTAGGCCACTGATGTAGATGATTATAATGAGGTGCAAAGGAAAGTGTTCTAGAATACAAAGGGCAGCGGGCTGGCTGCTTGTAAACCAGCAAGGGGGCAGCTGCGGAGAGAGAGAGGGCTGAGTGTCTGACGGAATTCTGTGAGCCTTGAGCTTGTGTCCAGCTGTGATCTCCTCACGCTGTTGGTGGGATTTGAGTGTCTGACGGCATTCTGTGAGCCATGAGCTCGTGTCCAGCTGTGATCTTCTCACCCTGTTGATGGGATTTTTCCCTTTCTGCAAAGGAGCCCTTTACTGTCCTGGCACACTGCTTCTCTGTTTCCTCCTTTGTATCATCAGCCCTGCTCTTCCAGTGTTAGGGCACATCACTGTTACAGTTGCTCCCTCTTTCCTTCCGACTGAAACTTGGATTAAAATGGTCTCTTCCGAAGGCTTCTTGACTGGTTCTACCTCTGGGATGGGGCGTGTCTGGGGAGGAGAAGGCATCCTTGATAGTGGGGTTCCATAGCCCACTTCAGAACAGGAGACATTTTTTTTTTTGAAAACAAGAACTCAGTTTTTTATTTTATCATTTCTTGCATTTGAAGTACTGCTCGATGACATCCTTGGCCTGAGATTCTTTCCTGTAGTCCTTAACCACCACACAACTGCAACCAACCACGTTATGGGGTTTTCCCTCTCTGTCAATTTTACAGAGGCTTACCCATTCCCCTAGTTTCTTGTTGTCCTCAGCCTTAATCAGGTTGATTTGATGCTCAGCACAAAGGGCCTCCACCAACTTGACATACATAGGCTCATCATAGCTGGATGCAAGCACACATAGATGGGCTTGGCGCTTATCTAAAGCTTTCGCAGCTTCGCGAATTCCACTCGCTAAGCCATCGTGGATGAGGGCGGTCTTCAGCACCTCTTGCAGAGCAGTATTAACGTCCATTACACCTCCAGCAGCAATGCCTTCCCCGGCCATGGCAGTGGGTTACGGGTGGAGATGAATCTTGAATGCACCCGAGCCTCCACCTCCGTGCGGCTCCGTGGCGGCAGGGAAAGAGCAGAACAGGTGACATTGCTTGTCTTTGTTCTTGTGTATTAAGAGCATCCATACAGATAGGTATAGCCTAATATACACAAATTGAAATTAAAAACAAGATGAGTTTGGAGAAAAACTAGGTATCTTTCATGGGAAAAGTCCATCTGATTCGTTTTAGGTGCTTGCACATGCCAAATGATTTTGTCATGTTGTGGCTTGTAACTGGAGACATAAACAAAGGGTCTGTGAAGTTGCCCAGTTGTGCCTGACTCTGCAGTTCTGTGGACTGTAGCCCACCAGGCTGCTCCATCCATGAGTTTCTCCAGGCAGGAATACTGGGGTGGGTTGCCATTTCCTTCACCATGGGATCTTCCCAACCCAAGGATCAAACCCGGGTCTCCTGCATTGCAGGCAGATGCTTTACCCTCTGAGCCACCAGGGAAGCTTTTTTCTTTTTTTAACAAAGGGTCTAAGTTGTATAAAATACTCAAGTCGTTAACAGTGTAGATTAACTGACGTTGGTATCCAGATTCCATGGCATTTTTTTTTGTTTTAAAAAAAATCCTGCAAATTTTCTTGAATTATAGAGAGGTTGTCAAGTATATTTAAATATTTATTGTTGTCAGGAGATTGGAGGATGTCCAGATTATTAAAGAAAAATGTAAGGAAATGCTGCCTGAAAGTAAGATTAAAATTCTTGGAAATCATTAGCAAGATGCGTTCAAGGTATAAATCTCCTTACTTTCAGGAATAGGTCTTTTGTACAAAATGAGGCTGGCCTGTATTTGGTGTGGGTTGAATGGGATCCTGTGAGTCATAAAGCATATAGATCACCTAGATTCTTTTCTCTCATCTGCCTTCCTGTCTGCCTTAAAAAAGAAAATGGAATATTCAGGTGAACATTCATTGACCACTGATTATGTGCCCAGCATTGTAGCAAGGATTGGATGTAGGGGTAAGTGTAACTGTGTTCATGCCGCCAAGGAGCTCACGTCTTGCAGGGCAGACAGTCACGGAAATAGCAAAGCTTGTGAGGTATGATAAAGACACAGCACGTGCACTCTGCGGCTGGGAGGAGCTGAGCTCTGCTGTGGGTGCTAAGTGCGTGGGCTGGAAGGGTGAGCTTCAGAAGACACGGGACGATTCAGCTGCATGAGATCACCAGCTCTACCACAGCCCGTCACATGAAAGCAGCTTCTAGAAAGATCCCCAATAGATCTGTCCGTCATGGTTTTCTGTCCAGTTCTGTCCATAATTGAATCATTTTGTGGCTAAAAAGTGTACAGTGACATGTATTATATGTGAGTATGTTGGGTTATGGGCTTCCCCAGTGGCTCAGCAGTAAAGAATCCAATTGCAATGCAGAGGCCACAGGAGACATGGGTTCGATCCCAGGGTCAGGAAGATCCCCTGGAGAAGGGCTGGCAACCCAATCCAGTATTCTTGCCTGGAGAATCCCATGGACAGAGTAGCCTAGCCGGCTATACAGTCCATGGGGTTGCAAAGAGTAGGACATGACTGAAGCAACTTAGAACGCATGCAATATTGGGTGACATATGCTTAAGAAAAGAAAAAGAAATCATGGACACCTGGTTGAAGCTAGATCTCTCAAACTGAATTCCACTATTAGAATGAGAAGGAGCCAAGACTCACCCAGCCCAGCCTTCTTGAGAGCAGAGGCCTGAGGGCTGGTGATCTGGCCCTCTCCAGATCTCTGAGATTCTGGTTGGTGCACATTCCACAGTGCTGAGCTGCCCCAGGCAGCTTCCTGGGAGCCTGGGGAACTGCTCTGGGGCCTTCTGGAGCCCTTATCAAAGGGACCTGAAGAGCTAGGGGTTTTGTTGCAGGATTAAATACGACTTTATGATTTGGGGCGAGTTATTTATCTTTTCTGAACTGGATTTCCTCTTCTTTCAAATGGAGATAAAAATTCATATCTAATGGAATTGTTCCGCAGACATTATGAGATAATATATGTAAAATGCCTAAGATATTACTGGGTTTAGGGTAGCGGCTTAAAGTTAATTAAAAAGGAAGACATTCTCATTTGCATTCCTTTGAGATCTTTTGCTACATAGCAACTCTATAACCCCTGTGGGTTGATGAGATAGAGGAGAGTTGGTAAAAATCCACTGAAAGAAGCTTCTCAGTTTATTTTTTTTGAACAGATAGGTATGGAATTTCTTCTAACTGTGGTTCTTGAATTTGAGTTATTTTATCTGTCTCACTGTATTTTGACCTTTCTGTGGTTTGCACCAACTCTCCTTGTTTTTCTTCCATTCAACATAAATTTTAGAAAGTTCTCAGATTTCTGTTTGTATGCAAAATGTGAATGTATCATGGCTGATTTCTCCACCAGAGCATGGACTTCAAGGGTTAATGATGGTATTTTGTTGCAATTCCTTCTGGGGAAAAAAGAAAATCTTTCCTTGCACTTTATGTCACATTCAATAATTGGAGTCATTTTTCAGAACTTGTTGCATTTTCTAATTGGCAATATTTTTCTAAAAATGATTTATATTGTGGCATGACATTTTGTTGCCATGTGTTCAACTTAGAGCAAACCTTTGCAAGTCTAATTCTGAAAAGATCAACAAACGTTGACAGAAAACAGTTTCCCTCTAGGGTGAGTTAAGTATCGATATTTTTGCATTTCACTCGTAGACGGTTGCTTAGAAAACAATCACAGGTTTCTTTTTCTGTTTGTACTTTTGGTGCCACATATTTCTGTAGTACTGACCTCAGCATGGTTTGTAACCCCCAAAATAGGTTGATCCCTTTTGTAAGTCCATTTGAAAATGATTTCCCAGTAGTACCAGCTTATGGGACTTCCCAGGTGGCACTAGTGGTAAAGAATCCCACCCACCAATGGAGGAGACACAAGAAATGTGGGTTCCAGTCCCTGGGTCGGGACGGTTCCCTAGAGGAGGGCATGGCAATTCACTCCAGGATTCTTGCCTGGAGAATCCCATGGACAGAGGAGCCTGGCAGGCTATGGTCCATAGGGTTGCAAAGATTCAGACATGACTGAAGTGACTTAGCATACACATCAGCTTATATCCATCAAAGAAAAGAAAAAGTACTGGTTCTGAAAGTTAGCATGATTGCAGCCATTTAAAAAGTCATAGTGGGGCTTCCCCGGTGGTCCAGGGTTAAGAGTCCTCCTTGCCATGCAGAGGATGCAGGTTTGATCCCTGGTCAGGGAACTAAGATTCTACATGCTCTGGAACAACTAAGCTCACATTTAGGCCAAAATTGCTGGGCCTAAGGGCCATAACTAGAGAGTCTGAAGATCCTGCATGCTGCGATTAAGACTGGACACAGACCAAAAAGAAAAATAAAAACATAGGAGACTATCTCATGCCTAGGCCTTTAGCTCTGCAGGTTGACAGGCCAGCTATGCTATATACCTTTCAAAGAGTCATAATGCGGTAAAGAACACATTTCCAAAATTCAAGTCTTCTTTTCCTTGGTGGGTATATTCTGTTAGAACACATTTATGTAAAGAACAAAGAACAGGATGACTTAGTTCTAGAGATCTGTTTTACACCACTGTGCCTGTAAATTAATGATACTGTATTGTACACTTAAAAATTGGGTAGATCTCATGTTAGGTGTTCCTTCCACAACAAAAAAAGAAAGGAAGAAGGACACAATGTTTAGCACTGTAGACTCTAAATTAGTTTTAGTTTTTAGCCTTTTTTGGTTTTGTTTCTGTAAAAATAGTCTTTTCAGTGATGTGATGGGCCTTTTTCTTTGCTTTGGAGTGTGGAGATCAAAGTCAATCTTTTGAGGGAGTTTTCTGGTGGTCCAGTGGTTAGGAGTCCATGCTCTCACTGCCAAGGATGTGAGTTCAATCCTTGCTCGGGGAACTAAGATCCTGAAAGTGGAGTGGCCAATAATAATAATAATAATAATAATAATAATGAAGACATCCTTTTGGGATCCTTCAGGTGAAGAGAGAAATCTGAAATTGCTCTTGGAGGAATTGTTATAGCCACACAAAAATAAAAAAGAAAATTAAAAACCTTCCTTGAAAAGGCAAATATTAGTCCATTGAAATTTGGAGATGTAGGTGGAAGACTGCTGCTTTGTTCCTAAAAAATCACTCATCGCCCTAAAGTGATTTTCGGTTATTCTCACCTGTTCTTCCTGGATGTCCAGAGGGATGGGCAGAGGACAGGAAGCCCAGCGTTACCATCAGCATTGTCTCCACCAGCACGCTGTGATGGGAATGATACTTAGGAGAGTGTCTCATTCCATTTGGAATCCTGTGTTCTGAAAAGTAACAAACAGATGTTTGATGCACCCATCGCAGTATTACATGCTGGGACAGAAACAAAGCAAAATAAAACATGATCCTAACGTGTACATTAAGCATCGAACACCATTCTCGATATTGTTGGTAATCAAAGGACACTTATTTGGGCTCAGGGAGTTTAAAATCCAATTGGTAAATCATTTAGGACTCAAATTGGTTTTAATAGCTCAAGTTGGCTTGATCAAGAAGGGAGCTTACTGACCCACATGTACAAAATCCAGGTGTCATTCGGCCTCCAGGCTCCTGGGGTTTACCATTCCCTGCCATTTCCTTTTTGTCTCAATGTCATTCGCTTGGCATTTGCTTTATCTTCACCCTCGTGGTGGCAAGATAGCTTGAATCACTGCAGCTCTACATTGTTCATCATTGAATCCAGCAGGAAAGTGTCTCTTACCTTAATACAAGTTTGAATAAAAGTCTTGGGCCTGACTCTCACTGGTTCAGACTGAGTCCTGTTTCTGACCCTGATGGAGTTCACGTGTTCCGCTTCCCGGGCTGGGCTGGGAATCAGAGAGGGGCTGGCTTCCCCAGGTAAGGACAGGGGACATTGTCACCAGGGGCTGGCGAGAACAGCAGGTGTTCATCACTGGGGGACAGGACTAATCCAAGAGGAAAAGAAGAATAGCATGACACTGAACAGTTAGGGGTGGTCTTGTCATTATTTCATTAAACGTGCTGTGGAAGTTGAGAGTAGCACGCAGTGAGGCTAGCGTGATGAGCGCATGCGAGCTTCTTAGAGCAGATGCACGTGAACTTGGTCCTTAGGATGGGCAGGATTCTTGGTGCGACTCTCCCAAGACCCTGATGAGGCTGATGGCAGGGATGTTCATGTTGCCAGAACTGATGGTGTCCCTGCCAGTCCTTTGCGAGTCTCCAGTGGAACCAGGCAACACTCCATAACAAACCCAGCCCTTAGCCTGATAAACGGACTGAGAAACCAAACCCTCCACCTGAGCAAAGCACGGGTGTGACAAAATACAGGGATCAACAATATTTTTTTGAGAAAGGAAAAAATAATGAGTTATGGTTCAGATGCATGTTAGAATATTTTCTAACCATCTAGTCACCTTTAGCTTGCAACAAATAGTTGCTGAGTACCTATGCACCAAAATATTTTGAAGAATTTTTTTTTTTTTTTTAATTTGGCTACCTTCAGTCTTAGTTGTGGCATGGGGGATCTTTTCCTTGTGGTGCACAGACTCTCTAATTATGTTTCAAGGGCCCAGTAGTTGCTACACACAGGCTTAGTTGCTCCAAGGCGTGTGGGATCTTGGTTCCCTGGACCTGTATCCCCTGCATTACAAGGTGGATTCTTAACCACTGGACCACCAGGGAAGTCCCCTGTTCTGAAGAATCTTTAAAGGAGAAAAACTAGGCTGCAGAACGGTTTACTGTAGGGGCTCAGCCATCTGCAAACGACTGAAACCAAAAAACCTAGAAGAAATCCCTCACAATGGTATGTGGTTGCCTCTGTTCTTGAGAGCCCCTCAAGAGACTTGAGGGTCTCTGTTCTTGAGACTGCACAGCTGTGAACTGATGGGCTAAATCAAGAGACGGTGGTGGCGTCTGAAAATATGGAGCGTCAGGCTTCTGCAGAGATAGAGCAGGAACCACCGTGGTTGTGAAATTCAGGGCAGCGGTCACAGGCAGGCCCTCCACTCTGCGAGGGGCTCCAGCCTGGAGGATGTCGTCCAGGTATGCAGACACAGGTGCGGTGTTAGCGGACAGTGCCTGACCCGCTGGCTTAAGAACTCCTCCTCCCCTACCTAGGGAGCGCTGCTTCCTCTGTGTTGTTGTTCAGTTACCAAGTCGTGTCCGACTCTTTGCGACCCCATGGACTGCAGCACGCCAGGCTTCCCTGTCCTTCACGATCTCCTGGAATTTGCTCGCTTGTGTCCATTGACTCAGCGATGCCATCCAACCATCTCATCCTGTTGTCCCCTTCCGCTGCCCTCAGTCTTTCCCAGCAGCAGGTCTTTTGCTCAGTGTTGGGTCTGATTATTTTTCCACCTGGTAGTTCCCCAAGACCTCCATCACTTACCTTGCATGTACCCCATCTCCTCCTTCTCAGGAGGTACTTTTTTCTTCATCCACTCATTTCTTCCCCCTGCCTTTTCGTCAGTGGAGCTCTAGACCCACTCCTGCCAGATCCTTCCTCTTTGCCTTTAATTTGAAGTGTCACAGGCTTAATCTTTCCTAGTGTTCTCACACAGCACGTCAGATACTTTGTGAAATAGCTGGATGGAGTTCTAACCTCTATTTCAAAGTGTGAGGAGAGGGTCAGGGGGTTTGCACCCTCCTGGAATTACCTAAGCAGGTCATGTGGCTCCAGATCACTTTGCTTTCTGTGACAGTGGGCTGATCCAGACTTTGGGGAATGCCTTCATCTCACCAACAGCAGGACCGGATTCTTTGCTGAAAATGACATGATGCCCACCCTCGCATCTCTTTATAACTTACCTTTCTTTGAAGGCTTTGCTTCTCAGAGACAGCTGAACTAGTTCTGTTCAGTCTAGCTAAACCATCTTCCCTCCCACCATCCTTTTGTTTTTGTTGTTTTTGTTAAATCAAATTTTTTTTATTAAGATGAAATTCACAAAACATAAAATTAGTCATTTCAAAGTATACAATTCAGTGGCATTTAGTGTATTCACAATGTCATACAAACAGCACCTCTATTTAGTTCTAAAATGTTTTCATCACCCCCAAATAAGACTATGTCCAGTAACCCATCATTTCCCTCAGCCCCTGACAACAAACCACTCTTGTTTTCTGTCTCTATGGATTTGACATTCTGGACATTTCATGTTAATAAAATCATATGTGATGATCTCTTGGTGCACATGTAATTTTTATAAATTTCAGAAATGTTGCTTAATTGCCTCCATAGAGGTTGTACCAATTTTTTTTTTTTTATATAATCTATTTAATTTTTAAAAAAAATTTTACTGGAGTACAGTTGCTCTACAGTGTTGTGTTTCTATTGTACAGCAAAGTGACCGCCACCTTTTAAATTCTGAAATCTTAGTCCATGTCAAGAATGCCTTTCACAGGTATAGTTGTTACTTGTTTAGTCGCTAAGTCATATCTGACTGTTTGACGACCCGCCCACTAGGCTCTTCTGTCCATGGGATTTCCCAGGCAAGAATACTGGAGTGGGTTGCCATTTCCTTCTCCAGGGGATCTTCTCCACCCAGGAATTGAACCCAAGTCTCCCGCATTGGGCAGTGGATTCTTTACCACTTAGCCATCAGAGAAGCCCTATGTAGCTGTAATAGAATTCTCTAATTTGTAGGTTTTTATACTTTGTGATTGGAATCATTTGGCCACTCTAAGGCTCTGCATTTCTCCATTTTCCCCCTCACCTTCACACTGTAAATTCTTGGAAAGGGAGGGCTGTGTTTTCCATTTCCTTAATGGTTGATGTTTCTCCTAGGGAAAGTTCAAGAAGTGCTGAGTGACTGACCGGCTGACCTTGAGGAAATAAAATCATTTTCATCCTTCAGAAATGTTTTCATGGCATTTCTGGAAATAATTATGGATTAAATTTTCCTGAAAAATTTACTGAAACATCTGTTTTCCAAAATTAAATTGGAAATGGGATGGCCTTGGGCATCTTTGCCCAGCAGAAAGTCATTTACCATTCCAGAACCCCCTAGCTGGGGGATTTCCTTTCTTCCCAGTTATTAAAATCTATGGCCCTTGGCAAGAAGGGACACTGATGCACTTGCCAAAAACCCTCCCTTTACGGAATGTACAGTCACTTCACAGGCTACAGCTGATTGGTCTCGGCATTAATACTGACCTACATATCATTCTCACCTACAGTTATTCAGATTGCAGACTTTCACCAAAGTCTCCACTAACTTTGGGAGTATCACAGTGATATCTGTTGGAGTAATTGTAGGAATCTCAGAGCACTGCCTCCCTACAGGACTCTCTAAGCTGACCAAGGAGGTGTCCGTGCAGGTTTACCCTCAGCGCATCTCTGACCACTGGATATTAGGAGCTGCTGATGGGCACGCAGTATCTTCCCCTTTTCTCTCTGTCTCAGGGCAGCGTGCAGTTTATCTGCTGAACTGAGCCACTGAGAAACGATGAAGATTAGTGGATGGAAGCTGGAGTGTGTTGATGCTAACAGCTCACCTCCCCAGTGACACTGGCCAGTGCAGAAAAGACAGGAGTTAGAAGTTTGAGAGTCAGTTTTCCCCATCAGCCTGGCTCAGGGTCTCAGGGGACCCCCTCACTGGGACTGGGTGGGGAGAACAAAGAGGAAGTGGCTTGGCTTTGCAGAACATCATCTGCCTGCCTATCCCTCCTTCTCTCCCCCATGTCTGGGCCTAGAGGGAGGATGCCCCTCCTTTTCCATACCTTCTTATCTGTTTTTCCTCCTCAGATTTATCCTGAGTTGCCCTGAGTTTCTTTCACATCCAGTAAGATTCATACCCCCAGGCATGGCCTTTCTCATCAAGGTTTTAAAGCAGCATTGAAGTAAGGCACAGAGCAGCATTTTCCACTGAGAATTATTTGTTCATTGTTCATTGAACCAAAAATCATTTTCCATTTCCCTGTGTTGCACATAATACATATAACCTGAGTTAAGACTGAACTTAGACAGAGTAATTGACTTTTTCTTTTCTAAAACGAAATTTTTATTGGAGTATAGTTAATTTACAATGTTGTGTTAATTTCTGCTGTACAGCCAAGTGGTTCAGTTATAAATATATATATATGTGTGTTCTTGTCCTTTATGGTTTACGGTTTATCCCAGTATATTGAATACAGTTCCCTGTGCTCGGCAGCAGGACCTTGTTGTTTATCCATTCTCTGTGTAATAATTTGCATCTGCTAACCCCAGACTCCCAGTCCATCCCCCCCTAACCCTGCCTTCCCCTTGGCAACCACAAATCTGTTCTCTCTGTCTGTGAGTCTCTTTCTGTTTCACAGATAAGTTTGTTCATCCCATATTTAGATTCCACATATAAATGATATCATATGGTATTTATCTTTCTCTTTTTTATAGCATACCATGAGTCACATACCTAAATGAGAAACTATACTTTTGAGGCCAGAAATCCAGATTATTAACAAAGTCCGGCTCAAATAATGGTCTCACACTGGTAGACACACTGTTAAAGTGTGTCCTGATATGTCACGGTGCCTATTTCCATTTTACAGTTAAGAAAACTGAGGCTGAAAAAAAAAAAGACAGAGTAACCTGACAGCCAAACACTGACGCCCACTAGTAAATTCCTCTGCTGGATCATCAGGGCAGGTGTCTGTCACCTGAGAAGTCCCCAAGGGATAACTTAAAGTGAGACCGGGGGTGCTCTTCTCCACTTCCTGCAGCCAATACTGGGGACCTTTTGTGACCAGGTGAGAGGGGAGGGTGGTGTAAATGACCTTGAGGGAAAGAAAAGAAGAGACTGGTGGTCCTTTGCTGAAGAAGAGATCTACTTAAGCATTTTGTTCTGGCCCAGCCCTCCCTCCTATACTGCATAAGGGGTCATGTTTTGTTCCTCTGATCAAGTTAATCTTGTGTTCCGTTGTATAGCCATGGGCTCCCTGGCCAGACAAGGTACCAGACACAACATGGCACTTGCGTAGAAAAGAAGTGGCAATTTGGCTCGTATTTCAGCTCAGAATATTTTCTCACATTCAACAGTGACCCCTGTCACTGGCCTTTTTATGTGGAGCATGAATCATTTGATAGCCAAGTTAATATTTTCAAAATATGGACCTAACAAACTTTTCTTGAATTGAAAAATTATAGTCAAAGGAGAAAGAAACTTAGAGACATCTTAGATCCATCTGATAGTAGAATACAGGAAGATGTTAAATTATTCATAAGTTGCTTGATAACTGGTGAATAAATGCATGACGGAACATTTAGAGTTTGGCAAAGCCTTCTAGAGAATCCATTAAACAAACGCATGCATGCTCAAGCTTGCATTTGCAAGAATTTCTGGAGAAATTTTCTGAAAAAAAAAAAAAAAAAAAAAAAAACAAAGAATGACATATAAGCTAAACTCCAATTAGCGCTATGAATGAAAATATTCCAGTGCCTATGTTAGTGCTTTCTCTTTTTAAATTCGAGGCTTTCTGACTTGTAAAAATGAGACTTTTGAGGGAAGTCAGATTGAGTGCTTCTTGATGGTAAGGTATTAATATCAAAAATGTGCTTGTTGCCCCCAAGCAAATATCTCTGGGCTACATTCTCATGATCAGAAACATCTCTCTGCTTTCTGATTTCAGGAATGCGTATCTCCAGCTTTTATTGGCTACATTCATCTCTCATAGACATTGTGGTCTGGCAGAAGCACTTCTTGCTAGTTAGTCTTGGAGTAGGTTTTAAATCATTACATTCAATTATATTTGTTGCCTTGAAGCATGGGGAGAAAACACGCCTGTTTCAGACCACAAAGAGCAAGAGATTTTTGTAATGTTTGGTTGTGGTTAATCAGTTTTCTGTTCTTCCTGGAGGTAAACTGCACTGGAAACAAAACAAAACAAAACAAAACAAAAAAAAACAAACAGATAAGTGTTTCATGGTCCCCTCCCATAAACTCTGAGAGATGTAGGAAAGAAAAGAATCAACCCAAATTAATGAGTGTTTTTCAATCTGTGGGGAAAATACTTAGAAAAGGCAGAGAGTTCATTGTCTGGAACAAGTGGTTAAAGATTTTCAAAGATATTCATAAAAATGTGAACGGGAGGAATAATGAAAAGAAGCTGTTCCATGGAAGAAATTTCTGTGGTATTACTTTCCCTCTTCTTTGATACAGTAATAACCTGCCTGTTGCACGCATGCCAGGTTGCTTCAGTCGTGTCTGACTCTGTGACACACAGCCTATGGACTGTAGCCCACCACACTCCTCTGTCCATGGGATTCTCCAGGCAAGAATACTGGAGTGGGTTGCCATGCCCTTCTCTAGGGGATCTTCCTGACCCAGGGATCGATCCCATGTCTCTTACGTCTCCTGCATTGGCAGGCAGGTTCTTAACCACTGGTGCCACCTGGGAAGCCCAGAAATAACCTAAGGGCCGTTTGATGTTGGCTGACAGCATACAGACAGGATGACTGCACTGTGTTGATTTACCCCTTAATTTAAATGAGTGCTAGTTGTTGTGTTGTCTGCGTATTTTCTATACATAGAAAATTTATCACTCATTATTTTTTGCCTAATTTTTTTTTCTTTTTACTTTACTTAGTCTATTTTAAGATACAGCTTTGCAAAGAAAGAGAAAGAAAACTGTATCTATAAACACACAGATGGGTCTGTTAATATCCTGCAGAGGCTCAGTAACTGGCAGAAAGATGTCAGACTGGGACATCCTAGAATGGCACTGAGGGGGAAGAGATCAAATTTGACTACCCTTGGAAGATGGGTAAATGTAGGAAGGGATTCAGGAGGGTTTTTAGATAAAAATGATTCACCATGAATAAAAGATATGGTTGAGATGTTCCTCTTGATATTTTATTTTTACCTTCTAAATGTTTTTCTTGGAACATAAATAATTCTTAATTATTTTTCTCACATTGTTTTTGTTTTGTTGTTCTCAGCCCTCTGTTTCCAGGGCTGACTTTGCCATACTACTCAGTGGAGGATTTATTGCACAAAATCCCAGAGGGTCACTCCACATATACTTGTTGTCAGTGGCGTATTTTCATACGCTTACTCACTGTGGCTTAATTTGCCAGCTGCCTCCAGGGACCCAATGCACAGAAAGTCTTCACAATCCCATCCTCCATGACCTTTCAGGGCAGTTCCCTGGTTACTTGGAACGCAGATGCAATGGCTGATTGTGGGAAGAACCATTCTCACACCAGTCACTTTATTATTATTTTTTTTCCCCTATAGTTGAAGACGCACCGAATACTTGCCATTTTTTGGTTTCTGTTATTATCCTTCACATTGTCTAGATCAGGTGGGTCTCGGGTGAGGCTTGAGAGGGGATATCTCAAACACGAAATCTCAGGAGTGCGTGTTTATCTCTAATGAAAGCCTCCTGATGTTCCTTTCATTTTCTTGTCTGTGTCCCTGCCTCTGTCTCCATCCCAAACCCTTGTACAGTATAATGGCGCCTCTACTTTATGACCAAACAGGAAAACACACAGCGTTTAGACACTGAATTATCTGGAATAGAATAATCATCTAGATAAATTATTTAGAATGTGACTCTCCCTCCCTGTGGGTGCTGCTGAGTGGCAGGCATTTGTGGACACACATACACACTCAGAGTTTGGGAAACAATGAGAAGAATAATGATGGTGGGAGTTATGAAACCTTGTGTTTTGTGTATGTTCGTTTATTTATTTATTTATTTTGGCCATGCCTAGGGGTTTGTGGAGTATTAGTTCCCTGACCAAGGATTGAACCAGAGCCCTCAGCAGTGAAACTTTAGAGTCCTAACCACTGGACCATAAGGGAATTCCCAAATTCTTGTATTTTTGTAATTCTGCTTTTGCCAGAGAGCCATAGAGCCTCTTTTAGAAAGTGGGTTTCGATCCTGGTTTGAAAAAACATTGTAGTGTAAGTCAACAATATTACAATATTGCTTATTTATTTTAAGGAGAGAAAACATCTATGAGGGTCAGCCGAGTGGACAACTTGGTCAAATTCCCCCATGCCTTTTTTTTTTCCTGCTGATTCTTTTCTGTAAGGAGACTCAGTCTA
Organism: Capra hircus; assembly: GCF_001704415.2. Classification (NCBI taxonomy): domain Eukaryota; kingdom Metazoa; phylum Chordata; class Mammalia; order Artiodactyla; family Bovidae; genus Capra; species Capra hircus. Next base: position 23,151,530 of record NC_030820.1, on the reverse strand, counting down.
TATACGTTGAAGTCAGTAGTTAAAGACTATATCAGCCAATATATCTTGAGAATGATCTTGCTAGATAGTCCTCATCTTTCTTTGATGTCTGCATCTAACCCTGGGTTTGGTCCTCACTCTGCAGGGGGGTTGTAAAAAGTAGCTTCCTGGAGATTCTTCTAGGGAGACTGCTTTGGCTCCCACCCCTCCCCGGGTTCAAAAGGGGAGGAGAACGTGTCCCTCGTAAGTTAGAAACTCAGTGTAGAGAGGGTAGCTTTTACTCTGATAAACAGATGGCATTCCCAACAATTATTCTCAGCAGAAGTTAGGGTGGTCTTGATTTCCTGCCATCCAAACTCCTCTGCTTCCTGTCTCTCAGAGCCCAAGGCTGTTTGTAAGAAAAATGTGTGTACTTAACCCACCACCTATTAAATGAATGAAAGATACCTAGAAGCAAAATGTAAGCAAAATACAGTTCTTAGTTAAGTTCTTTTGTGTGAGGTGGAAGAATAAAAACACAGTGTCAGACCGCCTGAATTATTATTTTTTTTATTTAAAAAAAAATTGTATTGGAGTAGATTTACAAGGTTGTGTTCATTTCCTCTGTACAGTAAAGTGACTCAGTTACACACAGGAGCGCGCACACACACGTATATATATTCTTTATCTTATCCTTTTCCATTATGGTTTATCACAGGATATTGGATATAGTTCCCTGTGCTCTACAGTGGGACCTTGTTGTTTGTCGAATTATTTTAAAAGTAAAAATAGAATTGGAACTTCAAGAAAATCTTAAACCCTCCCTGCTCTGGCTCTTTCTCCAGCTGCATTTGGGAACAGGCCCTGTCTTCACTGAGAGAAATGTCATGACCCCAAGGTGGGGCCCTCGTGACCTAAGAGCCAGCCTGCAGAAGTAGTTTCTTCAGAGTGCCTCTGGACAGCTGGCTTTCAGACATGTCCTGTTTGTTGATCTGCTGTGCTCTGCCAGGGCTATCGATTTCCAAGGGGAGCTGATCATGAAATTAAAAGCGTTTTACCTGGGTCAATGATTTCCCTAAATATTATACCCAGCTTACCCCGTTCTAGCTGAGCAGAAAGAGGGCTCCGTCTCCAGGACACTAGGGTGCTTTCTGGAGGCCTGCAGCATGGTGGGTACCAGTACTGCCCTCGCTGTGAGGACCTGTTTCATTTTCCACTTCAGCCTCCTCCAGGCCGGATTGTGGAGGACAATGATGGCCTCCATCCTTTATATCCTATTTGTCAGCTGTGGGGAGAGGCCAGGGTGAAGGTCCCCAGTCCAACTCAGGAAAGAAGATTCATTGCGCCTGCATGGGGCTGGGGCCAGCCCTGGAGCAGCTTTGGAAGGGAGTAGAGAACTCTGATGACCAGGGAGTCGGGTCCCAGTGTATAGACTCCTGAGCTTCCCAGGTGACTCAGTGGTAAAGAACCTGCCTGCCAATGCAGGGGACACAGGAGATGTGGGTTTGATCCCTGGGTGAGGAAGATCCCCAGGGGGAGGAAATGGCAACCCAGTCCAGTATTCTTGCCTGGAGAATCCCATGGACAGAGAAGCCTGGTGGGCTACAGTCCATGAGGGTCTCAGAGTCGGACACAACTGAGCACAGACAGATGTAGAATCCTTACTCCTGTGATAACCCAGGTGGGTGTGGGGAGGGATGTGAGTGGGGAGCAGGGCATTCTAAAGAGAGGGCTGATGTGCGTTAAATGAGTAAATATGAGATTTCTGCAAGAGAACATCCTCACTTTTAATGCCAATGTCACCACCTTAATGTGATCTCTGAGGATCCATTTCTGAGACAGACTGTGTTTGTTGTGATAGAATGGGCTTGGTAATCTCAGGACCACTTCAAAAGGTTGTAGGCAAAAGCAGAGGCCTCTGGGCAGCAGGAGCCTTTGGGAGAAAGCCTCTTTCTCCCAGGTTTCCCACAGATGCCCTGAGCCTGTTGTTTCATTTATAAAATGAGGTGGAGGGGTGGATAAGGGGGTCTTGCAGGGTACTAGGTACCCTCCGAGTCTAAAACTGCTTTTCTGCCTGCAGCGTCATTTGTCATAGAATACAATACATTTTACGGTAAGATTTGACAATAGATTTTAAAAGCACTGCTGTCCTCCAAGCATATGCTCCACTTGTTTATTGATAAGGTTTGATGATCAAAGACAGAGGCGTTAAAATATTTTTTTCAAAATGGAATGTGAACCATATTATGTATTTTTCCCCCAAATCTTTCTCTTGCTTCTTGGAACTGTGTATTGCCGTTTTGCTGGATCATTTTTCCCTAGATCGCGTCGGGCGCCACATCTTTGCTACATGTTTATATCAAGTATTGAATATCGTTCTCTTTCATCTGTCCTCTATCTCAGCCCCACTTTGTTTCCACTTTGCATTAGGGAATAGGAAACCAAGCCGTGTTTAAGTAACTTAGTTTCAATCACTGGGGTCTAGATTCCATTTTCCCACAGGCTGAATAGAAGGTAAATAAATTGGATCTAGCAAGAAGCCAGAATATTAGGATGTGCCCATAATTGTCTTTTTCAGCAGAACTCCATGAAGAGGGCTGGCAAGTCCCCACGGGGGCGCCCAGGTCACTGGGAGCGCTGCCTTATTACACAGCATCAGCGTAATCCACTCCCGGGGCCCTTTGCGGGGTAGGGGGTCCCTATCTGCCCGCCGCAGCTGCCGTCCTGCCAGCCAATTCTGCTGCCCCTTAAACCCTTTCAGTGTAATTTTTTATTCCCAAGAAAAAGACGTATTGGCCAACAAGCTGACAGATCTACGGCTTGAATCTCATTTTGCCCCACCCCCAGACCAGGATGCTCTTGTGTCTGTAGAAAGAGCTCTTGATTGTTGCCAAGGCTTCTTTTGGTCCTAAAATACCTAGTGCTGCTTCCCCGGGGAGAGACCGGAGTCGGGAATTTCCCAGAGGTAGCACCGTCGTCATTCTTCCATGATTTATGAGTCCCCATTGTGTTAAGCCAAATAAACATTTTCTTTCAGTATTCTAGAACTAATAAAAAAAAATCCAGTGAGCTTCATGTAAAGGATTGTGTTTTAATAAAAGTGGTAATTCAAAACACCTGTTTAACTCGTGACTCTCAATTCTAATCAAAGCTCTGTTAATCCTTTGCATGGGAGATCTTGATTTTTCTTTAAAAAAAAAAAAAGATGACATACCCATTTGATTGAAATTTGATTCCTCTCAGTAAAACTGCCAGTTTTAATTAAGTTAGAGAATTGGAATACGACTGTGAGCTGGATGAAATTCAGCATAATAATTTCCTTCTCGTGTTCTGCTTGAAGAGACTATGGATTTGTAATGAAGACATTACATGTCTAATTGTTTCCTCTTCTATGAATTAGATACAACTTTTTATTTCTTCTAAGCTTGTTTATTTATTTGTGACCGTATGGGTCTTCACTGCTGCGTGCAGGCTTTCTTTAGTTGTGGGACACAGGATTCTCACTGCGACGGCCTCTCTTGCTGTGGAGCATGGGCTCTGGGGTGTGGGCTCAGTAGTTGTGGTACCCGGGCTTAGTTGCACCTTGGTGTGTGGAATCTTCTCAGACCAGGATTGAACCTGTGTCCCCTGCATTGGCAGGCAGATTCTTAACCACTGGACCACCAGGGAAGTCCCGACTTTTTAGTTTTGTTGATAGTCATAAAAGTTCTTTTGTGTGTATTGAAGTAACAGATCACTTAAAAAGATGTTCAGTTTTAGGCTATAGCTACTGCTTTTTGTAGCTATAGCAAATAAGGGTTTTGACTGGGAAAATTAAAGCAGTTTGGGGTTGTGAAAAATGGTGTCCTAATTTTAAAGATATTTTAGACAGGGTATTCATCTGTGATGGTACACACTTTGTTTTTACTAATTTGCACTCTTGAGTGTATTATCTGCTTCCCCCGCTGTTCATTTCCCAGTCTGTTTGGACCTGATAAAAGCTGAGGATATACATACTTCTTTTTAAAAAAAAGTTCTTCATCATGACCCTTGAATGCTTCAAGTAAGAGAAATGCATTTATTTTGTGCCTCTCAATTAATTAAAATCTTAATTCTTTTAAAAACCTCTGTTGATTTCTCTTAAATATAAACAGGGGAGCCCAGGGGGAGGTGTTTTTGGCAAGCTCAGCCGTGATTTCTCTGAACACTTTTTGGTTTGCTTACTTTCATGGTAAAAGCTGACAATGATCTAAATGTGCTTCAAGTGTTATTTCCTCGTCTCAGTGGATTATCTGTATTTGCCTTTTAGTTTACTTTTTTTTTTCCCCTCTGAAATCTTTGATTTGGAGGGTGTCCTTTTACTGAGGCTCCCCTTCCTTCCTGATCACGTGTTTGAGTAAATTGTTTTTCCTATCAGTATAATCAAACTATTTATTTATTTGTTTTTGAAGAATAGTTGATATACAATGTTGTATTAGTTTCTGGTATACAGCAGAGTGATTCAGATATGTATATGTTATTGCAAGGTATTGAATATAGTTCCCTGTGCTATCTAGTCATCACTGTCATTTATCTATTTTATGTATAATAGTATTTATCTCTTAATCCCATGCTTCGAGTTTATCTCTCCCAACACACACTCACACCTTTCTCCTTTGGTAAGTGTAAGTTTATTTTTTTCTGTATATTAATCAAACTAATTTGATTTTCCTCCCTCTGATTGAAGGTATGGGCTAGTACCTCTGGCTCTGGCATCAAGAATATATTAATGCCTTCCAGCTTAACCATCCTGTTAGTCACAGCACACCCTCAGAGTGCTGTTAACAAAAATACTTTATTTATTTGAACCGGGTGCCAGAGAGCAGTCAAGATTTTAAAATGTGAATAGTAACAAGAAAGATTCTCACTTGGGTATACTACTGCTAATCTTTTAGAGAAAAACTGTAATAAATATGCCAAGACACAGTGATTTGTAGACCATCTCCTTTGAACATCAAGGTCCCCCAAATTCCTTTAAAACGAAACCAAAAAAGTGTGTCAGAGAATTTATTGTGATTGAATATAGAATTAAATAATAGAAAAGTGTCTTTTCTATTAATAGAACATAACAGAAAAGTGTCTTGCCTTCCCCTAAAAAAATCCTGTTCACTTAGGGAAATGGTAGAAGACAACTTCTATTTTAAATGTTTACTTTTTAGTACTTATTTACTTACTTGGCTGTGTTGGGTCTTAGGTGCAGCATGTGGAATCTTCTTGCTTTGGAACTTGGGCTCTAGAGTTTGTGGGATGGATAGTTGCATGGTGGGTTTTGTTGCCCCAAGGCATGTGGGATCTTAGGTCCCTGACTGAGTCCCCTGCAATGGAAGGCCCATCCTTAACCTCTGGACCACAGGGAAGTCCTTAAATGTTTATTTTGAAAAATATTTAGATGGATCAGGAGAAAGGAGGGGAAAAAAGAAGAGGGAAAGAGAGACAGGGGGTGTGGTGGACTCTTCCTGCCCTTCCTTTTGATTTCACACTGAAATATGGGATACTTTCAAGACATTCTTCAAGGATAATTGAAAGCAGGAGGTCAGGAAAATTGATTCTTGGGGAAGGGAGGAGAGGAGTTACTGAGAGAGCTTGTAAGTTTAAGTCAAATTAACCAAAGGCCACGGCCACCCATATATTGGTGCTGTTCAGTCTCTCAGTCGTGTCCTACTTTTTGTGACCCCAGGGGTCTCACCCCAGGCTTCCCTGTCCTTCCCTGTCTCCCAGAGTTCACTTAAACTCATGTTCATCGAGTCGGTGATGCCATCCAGCTATCTCATCTTCTGTCGTCCCCTTCTCCTCCTGCCCCCAATCTTTCCCAGCATCAGGGTCTTTTCTAATGAGTCTGCTCTTTGCATCAGGTGGTCAAAGTATTGGAGCTTCAGCTTCAGCATCAGTCCTTCCAATGAATATTCAGGACTGATTTCCTTCAGGATGGACTAGTTGGATCTCCTTGCAGTCCAAGGGACTCTCAAGAGTCTTCTCCAACATCGCAGTTCAAAAAGCATCAATTCTTCGGTTCTCACCCTTTATGGTTCAACTCTCACATCCATACATGACTATTGGGAAAACCGTAGCTTTGACTATAGAGACCTTTGTCAGCAAAGTAATGTCTCTGCTTTTTAATACGCTGTCTAGGTTTGCCATAGCTTTTCTTCCAAGGAGCAAGCACCTTTTAATTTCATGGCTGCAGTCACCATCTGCAGTGATTTTAGAGCCCAAGAAAATAAACACATATATAGAAATTGTATATAAAGCTATATATACCCATAAAGAAACTATAAAGAAATTATTCAAGGAAAGAGACAATGGAGTTCATTTAATATGATGTGCTTTTAATATTCCGCCACTGTAGTTCAGCTGGTAAAGAACCCACCTGCAATGGAGGAGGCCCCAGTTCATTTCCTGGGTCGGAAAGATCCCCTTGAGAAGGGATAGACTACTCACTCTAGTATTCATGGGCTTTCCTAGTGGTTCAGACGGTAAGGAATCTGCCTGCAGTGTGGAAGACCTGGGTTCAATCCTTGGGTTGAGATCTCCCGGAGAAGGGCATGGCAGCCCACTCCAGTATTCTTGCCTGGAGAATCCCCATGGACAGAGGAGCCTGGCGGACTACAGTCCATGGGATCATAAAGAGTTGAACGTGACTGACCAACTAAGCTCAGCACACCAATTTTTTTTTATTATATAATATTTTTAAAATCAAGACCTAATGCTTTTTATTTTAATATTAACTTATTCTTAACAAGCACAGTCAGCCAGGAAAATGAAACCTGATTCAAAACTCAAGTTATTACTCAAAATGAAACCCTCCTGAAGCCCCACTGGGGATCATTAGTGCAAATTCCACTGTAGGTTTTGGTCCCCGGGGACCGTTCAGGAGAGGGGCGAGGAGAGAATAAGGCAGCCAAGTTGCGGAGCACTGGGCCTCCAAAGGGCAGGTTTTCTGGAGGTGATGTTTGTAGATCCATCACCAAACTGCCTTCTTGCTTATTTTCAGATTATCCATTCAAGTCATCCTGTGAATGAGGAATGCCTGTTTCAAAGTGTACTGCAAAGCCCTCTCAGTAAACAAGCACTGCACATCCTGGGACTAGTGCGCATCAAGGCTGACTGTTGCAGCAGCGTGCTTTGCGATCTCTCTGGTGCTGATGGCGGCCGGAGTCCTGGGCTTGTCTCAGCCCCACGGTTACTGCCACCCTCTCGCCTGTGCAGTTCGTGCTCCTTACCTGGATGATTCCATCCAATCACTGCACCTGACTTGACAGAGAGGAAAAGACCATGCACCCCGTGTGCACTGGGGCGTGAGAAAGGCTGACCTTCTCGAGGACAGTGAGTCTATGAATAGAATCCTTATGGGCTGACCTGTACCAAGAGTGTAGCTGGGACCAGGCTGGTTTGTACAGCCCAGAGCACATCAGGCTGAAGGGTGGCAGTTCTGCGTTCTGGTTTTAATGTGAAGAGGAATTAGTTTGCGGTTCTTTAGAGAGGAATCACTTCTTTAGTTTTAATTTCCTTGTGTTTTGGTCTCTCTAGGGCCTTTCTGCTCTTAAATTCTGAAATCTGTATTTGTAGATTATTAGGGGTGGAAACAACAGGTAAGAATATAACCGTTTACAAAGAGCCATCTGAGAATTCCCTGGCGGTTCCTTGGTTAGGACTCGGCATTTTCACTGTCCAGGGCATGGGTTCCATCCCTGGGCAGGGAACAACGGTCCTGCAGGCCCTAATAAAAAGTAAAAAGTGCCACCAGGAAAAGGTGCTCAGAGGGATGAACCCCTATCTCAAATCACGGGGCCATTTTCAATTTTCTGTGGGTAGAGAGTCAACTTTTCACTCTGAACCTCAGACTTCTTCCACTTTTGCTTTCTCGATCCCCCGCATATACATGCTTTGCCCCCATGTTTAAAATGTCTTGCAGCACTTAGTTATTGCTATGCAATAAATCACCCCATAACTTAATGGCTTAAAAACAACAACTCTTTATCTGGTCATGATTCTGCAGTTTAGGGCCAACCTCTGCTGGACAATGCTTCTGGTCTCACGTGGCTGGCCCTGAGGACCCACCAGGGCTGGCTGATCCCTGATGGCTTATCTCAGGGGTCTAACAGTCAGCTAAGGCTGTTACAGTGCCAGCAGCCCAGAAGGAGAAGCCCAGGACCCAGAAACTTGTCTTGTCAGGCTTGCGCCTATGGTCCTGTCTCCTCTGCTGAGGTCCCACTAACTGACACAGGCCTGATGCATGACCAAGACCAGAGTCCACGTCAGGGTGTGGATGCAGGAGCTGGGATTCACTGGGGATACCAGTATGCAGTCTCCCACACATTTATCCCCTTGTTTTGGAAGTCTTTACTTCAGATTTGAAGTACACATCTGTATTCCTTGTTCTAGATATCAGTAAGCTTTCACAAAGTAACAGTGTAGTTTCTGCTTAACAGATTATTGACCAGAGACGTAGCAATCGAGAGAGTGATACGATTAACCCCGCAGTGCGAAGTTGTTAGAGCTTAAAATTGATCTAGGGTCCATTGTACAACAATGATTGTCATTATCATCCACGTTTTGCTCCATTATGTTTTTGTTGCAACCTTGTGTATATTATAAACGTAAAATTTTCAAAAACGATGCACTGCAAAATTTGAGTGAAGAATTTATCAGTGAATTTTATGCAGATACTTTCTGTCATTGTCTGAGCAATGTATATACTAGTATCTCAGGGGGTGATAGTTCTTCAGAATATAGTTCTGATTCAGACAGTGTGAAGATTAGACCAACCGAAAGACAAAAACCTTAGTGATTGACTCTGATATGGAAAATGAAAATGAAACTCACGGTGCTAGAGGATGCTTCTTCGCTTCTACAGACAAGTGGATGGAAGACAACATTTCATGAAAATTAGAAGACGTTACAGGTGTCCGGTGCGACTATTGAATATAATAACCAGCAAAGTGTTAGTTTAGTAACAGAATTTATTTCTGGCCAGCCAAAATAAAAATTGCTGACCATGGGCCTTAGTTTCTGCTGAAGTCTCCCAGTCAATATTAACAATATATATGCTCTGCAGTGACATGGGGAGGGGTGTGATGAATGATCTGTGATGGTAGGGGTGGGTGTCTGTGCCTCTGAGTGGGGCCAGGAGGGAACGTGGGCTGCTCCTTCTGGAACTTTTGTCTCTAAATACTCCTTTTCAGACTCCTTTGCCAAGTCCTCTTCCTGAAGATTCTTTGACCATGTTCTTTTTTCCCTTGGATTGAGTCCCTTTGCAACATTATCAGTTTCTACAATGGCAGCCCTTCCTGAGGCTTTAATGACCCTCTCTCTCTCTGCAGGTTTACTTTGAAATATTTTTGGCCTCAGAACCACATTTGTAGCTGCGTGCTAGACTTCTCCACATGAATAATCTGCACACACCCAAAATAAGACATCTTCTATGTACCCCAAATCTACTTCTCTTTCTGTATTTCCTATTTTTGGTAGCGACTTCACTGTTCTAGTCTCAAAGGCTCGAAACCTCTTAGGCATTCTGAGCTCCCCGCCTTCCCCCTTCTCTTCTGGGTACCCCCCTACCACCACATCCTGTGCCCCAGCCCGTTGTCTCAGGCCCACACTGTGGCCTCCAGGCTTCATCATCCCTCCAAATTCCAGTCCACACAGCAAGGAGCTAAATCCCTAGATGACCCTTGTCTAATAAGCCCCAGCTCAAGACCTTCTATAACACCTCACTGCCCTCAGAACAAACACCAGCCAGGTCCACCTGGCACTCAGTCTTGTCAGTTGATCCCATGAAGTCTTCCATGTGCCTGGTAGTCAGTCCAGTGGTTAAGATTCCACGCTTCTACTGCAAGGGGCAGGGGTTCGATCCCTGGTCAGGGAACCAACATCCCGCATGCCGCCTAACCCCATCCAAGATCCATGCCATTTCCCAGGTTAGTAACCTGTTCTCTTATGCAAACTCAAGTCCCTTCCCTCCTCCAAGGTCTATCTCCAACATCTCCTTAAACTCTGTGGATAACAGTCTCTTCCTGCTAGATGCAGATAGCACTTGAAAAAAAAAAGTCATAGACTATATATTTTAGAGATGTTATAGATTCAGATAAAAATTGAAGGAAAGTTACAGGGAGTTCTCCGCCCACCCCCCACCACCATCAACATCTTGCACCAGGCAGTACGTCTGTTCCAATGATGAACCAACATTGACACCTCATTACCAGGCAGAGTCCATAGTTTACACTAGGGTTCACTCTACGTTGTACATTTTATGGGCTTTGACAAATGTATGATGACACTCACCCACCATTAATTATCATCCAGAGTATTTTTCCTGCCCCCCGAACCTCCTGTGCTCTACTTATTCCTCCCTCTCTCCCCTGAAAGCTGCTGGCAATTTTCACTCATTTTATATAATGTCTGTTTTCATCACTTGGTTTTTTGAAGCCCCCTCATCTTAGTCTTGGGCTTCTCAGATGGCACTAGTGGTAAAGAACCCACACTGCCAAGGCAGGAATCATGAGACACAGGTTTAATCCCTAGATAGGGAATATCCCCTGAAAGAGGGCATGGCAATGCACTCCAGTATTTGTGCCTGGAGAATCCCGGGGACAGAGGAGCCTCACGGGCTATGGTCTATAGGGTCTCAAAGAGACAGACATGACTGAAACAACTTAACACACACACACACACACACACACACACACACACACACACACATGTTAGGTCTTCATTACATAGGTCTCTAAAAAATATGGATACATAGATTACATATTTGAAATCTCACTTCAGAACTTCCCTGGCAGTCCAGTGGTTAACACTTTGCCTTCCAATGCAGGGGGTGTGGGTTTGATCCCTGGTCAGGGAGCTAGGATCCCACATGCCTCACAGCCCAAGAAAAAACCCAAAACAGAAAAAATTTTGTAACAAATTCAATAAAGACTTTTAAAAAATAAAATCTCACTTAAAGAATAAAATCTCAGTAAATATCTCCTATGGAAGGTCTGGAATTTTACTCAAGTTAGAATTTTTTGATGGGGCTGGGGCAGGGAGGACATAGCACCAATTTTAAGAGGTTGTTTTTGGAAGAGAACAATGAACCTTGATAGTTAGGGAGACATTCTTCAGCTTAGTTCAGGTCAACAAGTATTTGGTGAAATCAAAGGTGACTTTGGCTTCATGTACCAGTTGTCTGTGCTCCTTCCTAAATGGTTCCTCCATAGACCGAAAAAAAATCTATACTTCCGGAAAAACTTTGCACTCTGCTGAATGGAGAGACGGCGAGTTGGGTGGTAGGAAAGAACACTTCATTGAATCCTTCTTTAGAGTCATCTCCTTTTCTGATGTAGAATAACTACCTCTTGATTTTCTAAATTCGGACTTTTTAAGGATGCTCTTTCATTTTAATTAAAAAGCAAGTACATGCCAAACAGGTTAGCAGTAAGGGGCCACAGAGCATGATACTGTTGCAAAGAGCTCAACAAAATCGCATACAGTGCTAAAGCTGTATGAGCAGCCCTGTCAGCAAGTGTCTGTATGTTCTGCAGATCTGCAACCACTAAGGAAACGAAGGCGCACGGTACACAAGAGGTGCTGTAGGAAAGGAAGGGGAGACACCAGAGAAAGACATCATCACGGTTTCTCAGCACAGAAGCTGTGATGAGCTGTTATCTTAGGTTTCCTAACGGTCTTGAAGGAAACGGGCAGCGCTGCTTCTGGAATACAGTCCTGTTCTGATCACGCCTGCTCCCCCCACCCCCCATCCTCTGGGGCTGGCTTCTTTGGTCCAGGCTGCAATTTGTGGCCAGGTGTCTTCCAGGCACTCAGGGTTGCCTCGGACTCTCGGCTGCAGTGCATCTGCTCTGTGGAATGTCAGCTGTAGTTTCTCACTTCAGTTGCAGGCTCGTCAAGTCTCTAAGCCAAATAAGCATTTCTTTTTCCCCCTAGTTTTATTGAGAAATAATTGACATACAGCACTGTATAAGTTTCAGACGACTTGACTTACATCATGAAGTGAATATCACAAGTTTTGTGACATTCATCATCTCATATAGATACAAAGTTAAAGAAATAGAGAAAAGTTATTTTCTTGTGATGAGAACTCTTAAGATTTACTCTCTTGACAACTTTCGTATGTAGCATACAGCAGTGTTAATTATATGTATCATGTTGTACATTACATCCCTAGTATGTATTTATATGAATAATCACATTTTGATGTAACCACATTTGTTTTAAATGAAAGTCAGCAAAGATTTACTAAGGGTTTTCTCTGGGACAGCACCCTAGGGATATTGACAGTGACAGCCAGGCTCACTGACCAAGTGCCAGGCAGTGTTGTGGACTCAGTGCACGCTCCCAGCAACCCCAAGCACATAGGCTCTGCTCTAAACACTGCATCCGAGATGCCTTGAAATATACGCTGTCTTCATCTACGTGTGGAACTTTCACTTCTTATGGCCAGTCTCCTCCAGGCTGGGGCAAGGGTTTGAGAAAACAAAGCGACCCTCAAGTGCTTAGGATCCACGTTTGCTGTCTTGCTTCTTCAGTTGTCGCCTGTATGAAGTGCTGTTGGAATGTCAAATTATGAACTTCTGGGTGTGGCCTCATGGAATGGCAGCCCAGCTGAGAAGGATTCAGCACCAGCTGGGAGTGGGAAATAGCCCCCCTCCTCTGTTGAGCTCTTCTGGCTGCACTCAGAATAAAACTGACAGAAGACAGATTGACCAGAGGAACAGCAACATGTTTTAATTCATGGGCACAGAGATGTCATGGAAATGGGACCTTAGGAGTGGGACCAAAGCAGGCAGTTTTTACATGTTGTAGACAAATAGATTTTTGAGGAATTGATGGGACAAAGAGACTTAGGTTTGGAGAACCCAATTAGTGAAGAATTTAGACAGAGTTTGGGCTTGTCAATTAAAGAAATAACCAGGCTTGTTTATATAGGCTTCTGGCGTGAATCCCCTGTCTTTGATGATAAGGGTGACTGCCTGTCTAATTGCAGAGAAGGCACCTATCACTTGAAATCGATTTCTTGCTTTCCGGCAGACAGGACAGTCAGAGCGTCCCTCCTCCTTTTATGATCTATGTATATAATTTTATTTATTTATTTATGGCTGTGCTGGGTCTTCGTTGTTTCGTGGGCTCTTCCCTAGTTGCGAGGAGTGGGGCTGCCATCTAGTTGCGGTGCGTGGGCTTCTCATTGTGGCGGCTTCTCTTACTGCGGAGCGCGGGCTCTCAGACAGGTTGACTTCAGTAGCTGTGGCCTGTGAGCTCAGCAGCTGCAGCTCCCAGGCTGCACAGGCTCGGTGGGTGTGGCACATGGGCTTAGCTGCTCTGTGGCCTGTGGGGTTTCTCAGATCAGGGATCGAACCCGTGACTCCTGCATTGACAGGTGGATTCTTTACCACTGAGCCACCAGGGAAGCCTGGAATGTCCCTCTTGGGCTGGCTATTTCTTAATTAACTTTAGTTCAGAATAATTACTATGCCTCAGAGGCACATTTTGGGATGGGCTACCCAACAGCACCCCTTTCCCCTTGGGCTTCTTGCCCCATGTCCCTCTGTACCCCAGCTCCCCTCTTCTCCCTATATCCTTTCCTGCAGGCTCAGAGCAGCACCCAGAAACCACAGCCTATGCTGAATAATGAAAGTGACATTGTATTTTCCCTCTCAAACCAGACAAAGCTGGGGTTTCTTCCATGAAGAATTTTTACCATGGGTAACTGGGTAAACCAAAAAGAGCAGAAAGCTGTAGAAATTTAAAGTGGACAATTGTACTTTACGTGAGTGTTTGGTTTGCTTTATGTAGTAGTCATCTGCCCCTTAAGCAGTTTTCCTCTGGTTACTTTAAGTAACTGGACAGGTTTTATTTATTTCTTTTTAAAATTTATATCCTTTTTATTTATTTATGAGTATAAGACAATTGGCAGTTGACTGCCATGGCTGAGTGCCCAGATTCTGGAGTTGCTCTGACCAGGTGAACAAAATCAGGCCACACTGTGTAGAGGTCACTATGACCTTGAGCCAGTCACTGAACTGCTTGCAGCCTTGGTTTTCTTATTTGTTTAGGGCTGGGAGTGAAACAGTCCTGTTCATTTCACAGGGTTGTTAAAACAGTTGCCTAAGAAAGAGTGTAAAACAGTTTGCAGATACCAGACTCATTTGTTTGTTATTGTTTAGTCCCTAAGTTGTGTCCAACTCTTTTACGACCCCATGGGCTATAGCCCACCAGGCTCCCCTGTCCATGGGATTTTTCCCAGGCAAGAACACCGTAGTGGGTTGCCATTTCCTTCTCCAGGGAATCTTCCCAGACGAGGGATTGAACCCACATCTGAATTGGCAGGTGGATTCTTTACCACTGAGCCAGCAGGAAAGCCTATAGTAAGTCCTACATAAATGTTAGCCTTGAGGATGTGTTGTTATTGTTAATTTTTAGAAATGATGAATGCCAAAGACAAAAACGTGCTGTGTAGATAGAAAACCAAATAAATAAAAGAAACATAGAAAATAAAACCCAGCTGCTTTCCAAAAGTAAGGCACCCCACCCCCCGCCCCCATTCCTTGACTGGGAATTATTCATAAAACTTGACAATGAAACAGAGTCTAGAATATTTCATGTCCTATTCTCCTTATTTCCCCCCCATAATTTTAATTAAAAAAAATAAGCCTTAAGGATTCATTCATTCATTCAGCACTGAGCCTGGTACCTAGACTATAGGTATATATCCTACCCCTGAGGGATATGCTTCTTGCTCATAGAGTAGAACAGATGGTACTCTTATCCCTATGGGGCATGAGAAAAATATTCCAGTTAATACTATATAAGATGCATACGTGGCATCAGTTCACTTCAGTCACTCAGTCATGTCCACTCTCTGCAACCCCATGAACTGCAGCACGCCAGGCTTCCCTGTCCATCACCAAGTCCCGGAGCTTACTCGAACTCATGTCCATCGAGTCAGCAATGCCATCCAACCATATCATCCTCTGTTATCCCCTTCTCCTCCCACCTTCAGTCTTTCCCAGCATCAAGGTCTTTTCCAGTGAGTCAATTCTTCGCATCAGATGGCCTAAGTATTGGAGCTTCAGCTTCAGCATCAGTCCTTCCAATGAATATTCAGGACTGGTTTCCTTTAGAATGGACTGGTTGGATCTCCTTGCAGTCCAAGTGACTCTCAAAGTCTTCTCCAACACCACAGTTCAAAAGCATCAACTCTTCGGTGCTCAGCTTTCTTTATAGTCCAACTCTCACATCCATACATGACTATTGGAAAAACCGTAGTTATGACTAGGTGGACCTTTGTTGGTAAAGTAATGTCTCTGCTTTTTAATATGCTATCTAGGTTGGTCATAGCTTTTCTTCCAAGGAACAAGCGTCTTTTAATTTCATGGCTGCAATCACCATCTGCAGTGATTTTTGAGCCCCCCAAAATAAAGTCTGTCACTGTTTCCATTGTTTCCCCTTCTGTTTGCCATGAAGTGATGGAACCAGATACCATGATCTTAGTTTTCTGAATGTTGAGTTCTAAGCCAACTTTTCACTTTCCTCTTTCACTTTCATCAAGAGGCTCTTTAGTTCTTCTTCACTTTCTGCCATAAGGGTAGTGTCATCTGCATATCTGAGGTTATTGATATTTCTCCCAGCAATCTTGATTCCAGCTTGTGCTTCATCCAGCCCAGCATTTCGCATGATGTACTCTGCATATAAGTTAAATAAGCAAGAGGACAATATACAGCCTTGACATACTCCTTACCTGATTTGGAACCAGTCTGTTGTTCCATATCTAGTTGTAAATGTTGCTTCTTGACCTGCATACAGATTTCTCAGGAGGCAGATCAGGCAGTCTGGTATTCTCAGCTCTTGAAGAATTTTCCACAGTTTGTTGTGATCCACACAGTCAAAGGCTTTGGTGTAGTAAATAAAGCAGAAATAGATGTTTTTCTGGAACTCTCTTGCTTTTTCGATGATCCAGTGGATGTTGGCAGTTTGATCAGTGATTCCTCTGCCTTTTCTATATCCACCTTGAACATCCAGCTTGAATTTCATGGTTCATGCACTCTTAAAGCCTGGTTTGAAGAATTTTAAGTATTACTTTGCTAGCGTGTGAAATGAGTACAATTGTGTGGAAGTTTGAACATTCTTTGGCCTTGCCCTTCTTTGGGACTGTAGTGAAAACTGACCTTTTCAAGTCTTGTGGCCACTGCTGAGTTTTCCAAATTTGCTGACATATTGAGTGCAGCACTTTCACAGCATCATCTTTCAGGATTTGAAATAGCTCAACTGGAATTCCATCACCTCCACTAGCTTTGTTCGTAGTGGTGCTTCCTAAGGCCCACCTGACTTCGCATTTCAGGATGTCTGGCTCTAGGTGAGTGATCACACCATCGTGGTTATCTGGGTCATGCAGGTCTTTTTTTGTATAGTTTTCTGTGTATTCTTGCCACCTGTTCTTAATATCTTCTGCTTCTGTTAGGTCCATACCATTTCTGTCCTTTATTGTGCCCATCTTTGCATGAAATTTTTGCTTGGTATCTCCAATTTTCTATTGTTTTCTTCTATTTCTTTGCACTGATCACTGAGGAAGGCTTTCATGTCTCTCCTTGCTATTCTTTGGAACTCTGTACTCAAATGGGTATATCTTTCCTTTTCTCCTTTGCCTTTAGCTTCTCTTCTTTTCTCAGCTATTTGTAAGGGCTCCTCAGACAACTATTTTGCCTTTTTACATTTCTTTTTCTTGGAGATGTCTTGATCACTGCCTCCTGTAAAATGTCATGAACCTCCGTCTGTAGTTCTTCAGTCTATCAGATCTAATCCCTTGTATCTATTTCTCACTTCCACTGTATAATCTTAAGGGATTTGATTTAGGTCATACCTAAATGGTCTAGTGGTTTCCCCCCCTTTCTTCAATTTAAGTCTGAATTTGGCAATAAGGAGTTCAAGATCTGAGCCATAGTCAGCTCCTGGTCTTGTTTTTGCTGACTATCCATCTTTGGCTGCAGAGAATATAATCAATCTGATTTTGGTATTGATCATCTAGTGATGTCCATGTGGAGAGGCTTCTCTTGTATTGTTGGAGGAGCATGTTTGCTATGACCAGTGCATTCTCTTGGCAAAACTCTATTAGCTTTTGCCCTGCTTCATTTTGTACTCCAAGCCAAATTTGCCTGTTACTCCGCGTATCTCTTGACTTCCTACTTTTGCATTCTGGTCCCCTAAAATGAAAAAGACATCTTTTTTGGGTGTTAGTTCTAGAAGGTCTGGTAGCAGGTCTTCATAGAACCGTTGAACTTCAGCTTCTTCATCGTTAGTGGTTGGGGCATAGACTTGGATTACTGTGATATTGAATGGTTTGCCTTGGAAACGAACAGAGATCATTCTGTCATTTTTGAGACTGCATCCAAGTACTGCATTTCAGACTCTTCTGTTGACTCTCACGGCTATTCCGTTTCTTCTAAGAGATTCTTGCCCACAGTAGTAGATATAATGGTCATCTGAGTTAAATTCACCTGTTCCAGTCCATTTTAGTTCGCTGATTCCTAAAATGTCAATGTTCACTCTTGCCATCTCCTGTTTGACCACCTCCAATTTGCCTTGATTCATGCACCTAATATTCCAAGTTACTTTGCAATATTGTTCTTTACAGCATCTGTCTTTACTTCCATCATCAGTCACATCCACAACTGGGTGTTGTTTTTGCTGTCGCTCTGTCTCTTCATTCTTTCTGAGTTATTTTTCCGCTGATCTCCAGTAGCATATTGGACATGTACCAACCTGCAGAGTTCATCTTTCAGTGTCCTATCTTTTTGCCTTTTCATACTCTTCATGGGGTTCTCAAGGCAAGAATGCTGAAGTAGTTTGCCATTCCTTTCTCTAGTGGACCACGTTTTGTCAGAACTCTCCACCATGACCCGTCCATCTTGGGGGGCCCTATGTGGCATGGGTCATAGTTTCATTGAGTTAGACAAGGCTGTGGTCCATGTGATCAAATTGGTTAGTTTTCTATGACTGTGCTTTTCATTCTGTCTGCCCTCTGATGGAGAATGATAAGAGGCTTCTGAAAGCTTCCTCATGGGAGAGACTGCCTGAGGGGGAAACTGGATCTTACTCTGATGGGCAGGGCCATGTAAATCTTTAATCCAATTTTCTGTTGATGGGCGGGGCTGTGTTCCCTCCCTGTTTGACTTGAAGCTAAACTATGATGGAGGTAATGAAGATAGTTGCGACCTCCTTCAAAAGGTCACATGCACACACTGCCCCCAACCCTGCAGCAGGCCACCACCGACCCACACCTCCACCAGAGACTTCTGGACACTCACGGACACGTCTGGGTCAGTCTCTTGTGGGGACACTGGTCCTTTCCCTTAGGTCCTGGTTGTGCACAAGGTTTTGCTTGTGCCCTCCAAGAGTCTGTTTCCACAGTGAGTCCTGTGTAAGTTCTGGCGGCTCTGCGGTGGGGTTAATGGCGACCTCCAAGGGAGCTTATGCCATACCCAGGTCTACTGCACCCAGAGCCCCTGCTGACCCATACCACCACAGGAGACACTCAGACACAGTCCTGGCTCAGTGTCTGTGGGGTCTCTGGGTCCTGGTGTGCACAAGGTTTGTTTGAGCCCTCCTAGCATCTCTGGCCAATTTGGGGTTTGATTCTAAACACAATTTCGACCCTCCTACGGTCTTGCTGGGGCTTCTCCTCTGCCCGTGGACATGGGTTATCTTTTTTTGGTGAGATGCAATGTTCTCCTGTTGACAGTTGTTCGGCAGCAAGTTGTAATTTTGCAATTCTTGCAGGAGAAGATGGGCGCACAACCTTCTACTCCGCCATCTTGGATATATCTTGGCTTTGTGGCATAAGGGCTGCAAACTGACATGTAAGACCAAGTTAATTTCAGTGAATAGAGTACAGATGATTGGATAGAGGAACAATGATGGATGCTCTCTACTAAAAGCACAATTTTAATTTGTTTTAAATTTTTATTTTGAAATAATTTTAAACATATAAAAATATTGCAAAAAATAATACAATGAATTCCCATATACCTTTTATCTAGATGTTACCATCATACATAGCCAAGAATACATTAATAAAATCAGAACATTAACACTGATACAATATTATTATGAACTGATAGATCTTATTCACATTCCTGCAGTTGTCACATTTGTTTTGGTTTCCTTTCTGGTTCCGGGATCACATGTTGCATTTGGTTATCTTGTCTCCTTAGCCTCCCTTCATCTGGACCAGTTTCTCTGTCTTTATATATCTCTCTGGATCTTTGCACTTTTGATGAAGAACACTGACTGGTTGTTTTATGGAACGGCTTCAGTTAGGGTTTGTGTCCTAATGATTGGGTTCAGATTGTGTGTTTTTCATCAGAGTGCCAGATTATCAGAGCGGTTTCCATCTCAGTGCATCATATCAGAGGACACATGATGTTGATTTATCTCATTAGTGGTGATGTTGACTTTGATCTCTTGATTATAGTGGTATCAGCTTCCTCCACCCTATGGTTATTTTCCCCTTTGTTCTTAATAAGTGTTTTGTGGGGAGGTACTTGGAGACTATGTAAATATCCTTTTTCTCACCATATTTTTGCTGATTAATTTTAGCATCCGTTGATGATTCTTGCCTGAAATAGTTATTACTGTAAATATTTGCCAATTGGCAATTTTAAAATATCGCCATCATTCCTTCTACATTTATTAGTTGGAATTCTATTGTAAGGAATCACTTCCTTTCCTCTTCTTTCTGTCTTAGCACGAACTCATAGGTTCTTATTCTATGGATTACAATCTATTATTACCATTATCTACAAAAAGGTTATTAAAATCTATCTGGGAGCTGCTGCTGCTAAGTTGCTTCAGTCGTGTCCGACTCTGTGCGACCCCATGGACTGCAGCCTACCAGGCTCCTCCATCCATGGGATTTTCCAGGCAAGAGTACTGGAGTGGGGTGCCATTGCCTTCTCAGCTATTTGGGAGAGGGATTATCAATACCACATGCAAATGCATGTCTGTAGGGCCACACCATGGTCTTACTGTGCTGCTTTCTGGACAGCATACAGGACTTGGCTCCTGACCTGTGAGAAGCTGGCATCTTAGTTACTGCCAACGTTCCTACCATTCACTGGTATTTACTCTTGTAAAAAGAGTGAGAGAGCTGATGTGTTAAACTTGGCCCAAGTCTTCTGGCTTAACTGGGATGGAGGGCAGAGGAAGGTGAGAGGACTCAGAACTCAGGTACGGCCCAGTAACTGGCAGGTGATGAGTCAGACCTCAAATTTGCACATCCCGTTTGAGTTTTGGTGGGTGTTGTGGTTTCTAAAACTAAGACTTGTAGAACATGAGTTTTCTGTTAGTCATTTTGAGTTTTTTACTCTCCTCTCTGGCTCATTCTAAAATTTTGCTGATAATCACACCCTTGCCAGTGTTTTAAAAAAGAATACCCCAGTCATTGGTGTAAAGTGAACAAATACAGCAGTTCTAGAAGCTGCTGACTCGGTGGACTCACATTTACAAGGTAAAGCAGTTTCGCTCTCGGAGCCCTATTCCATGCTATCAAGATCAACCCTATCCTGTTAGACTTTTAATAGTCATTTAGTAACTCTGTGTTTTAATATCTAGTATCAGTGTGTAACATACTCCAAAATGGCTACAAGATAGAGCATTTGAAGCAATCTTTGGAGCGTCACAGTGTACGATACAGTCTGTCAGGACTCTCAGTTTTAGTGTTCTTTGTCATAGGGTTAGAGGAAAGAATATAAGCTGCATAATTAAACCATTATTGCAATCATCAGGGTACTGTAAGTCATTGTTAAAATTGGCAGTTGGAGGAAGTGGTATGGTGTCGTTAACAGCTTCCTATCAAACAAGAAGGCAGTCTGTCCTCTAGACTTGATTCATGCTGTGGCCTCTGGTTGGAAACCTACCCTAGTGGGCAAGCAATTAGTCAGGAGGAACCTGCTTATCAAGTACAGAGCATCATGTACATGGTCCAATCAACTGAAAGGTCAGACTTTTGGGGAGAACATCTGTCTCAGCCCATCTGGGCTTCAAGATCATAACACCATAGACTGCATGGCTTTTAAACAGCAAATGTTTATTTCTCGTGTTCTGGAGGCTGAAGTCCAAGATCAAGGCCCAAGCATGGTCACATTTGGGTGAAGGCCCTCTTTCTGGCTCATAGCTGGCTGCTTTTCTCCATATTCTCACTTGGCAGGAGGATGTGGCCATATCTGTGGGTCTCTTGTAAGGGCAGCAGTCTCATCCCTGACAACTTGTGCACCTCCCAAAGGCTCCCCTCTGCTACCTTATTTAGGAATTAAGATGTCAGCATACATATTCTGGGGCTTCCCTGGTGGCTCAGAGGTTAAAGCGTCTGCCTGGAATGCAGGAGACCCAGGTTCGATCCCTGGGTCAGGAAGATCCCCTGGAGAAGGAAATAGCAACCCACTCCAGTACTTTTGCCTGGAGAATCCCATGGAGGGAGGAGCCTGGTAGGCTACATTCCATGGGGTCGCAAAGAGTCGGACATGACTGAGCGACTTCACTTTTACTTTCTATACGTATTTTGAGGGGACACAAATATTCAGACTATAGCGATACCTAACGCCTGTGTTTTCCATCTTTTAGTGAAAGTAAATATCTTTTTAAAATCCCACTTTGAAACAAATCTTTCAGAAAGGAAGGTTTTCCCCCCACTCTCTAGAACTGAGCGTATTTATCGCTTATCATCAGTGGGCTTCCCGGGTGGCTCAGTGGTAAAGAATCTGCCTGCCAATGTAGGAGACTCAGGAGATGCAGGTTCAATCCCTAGGTCGGAAATATCCCCTGGAGGAGGAAATGGCAACCCACTCCAGTATTCTTGCCTAGAGCATCCCATGGACAGAGGAGCGTGGCAGGCTGCAGTTCAGGGGGTCACAAAGAGTCAAACACCAATGAGTGACTAACACACACACACACACACACACACACACACACACACACACACACTGCTATCAGTAATTACAGGCTCTGTCATCTTTGTTGTGAAGTAATACTGTACATAGGAAGTATATATCCTTCTAGGGTATTTTAAAAAAGATAAGAGGAAATAGTAAGACTGGATTAACAAATCAACAATTCGGAAAATGTCATTTTCTAAAGCTTTGGTGAGGGTAGGCCTATCTTCTCAGTGAAAATTGTAAACCACCTCAAATATCATGTTTGGCTATTTTATTATTTGTATTTATCTGCAGTGCTGTTTACATATTATCTAAATACCTTTTGAAGTAAATCATAGAATGTTTTTCTTTTATTTATTTTTCAAAATGTTTATTTACTTATTTAGCTGTGTTGGTTTCAGTTTGGCGTGTGGGCTCTAATTCCCTGACCAGGGATTGAACCCAGGCCCCCTTGCATTGGGCTGCTTGGGGAGGTCCCTGTCTTTCTTTTAAACTGGCAGCCTATTTTACAGTTAATTTGGTTGGTATTTTGCTTTCCTTGAAATAAGAAGTCATCCGCTTCTAGGTTGCTGAGCCATTTGGAATATCACTGTCTTTGTCTTTGAGTCATTCTGGGTCTCGGCAGCTCTCTATGAATTCACAAGTTTAAAGAACACGGTAGGTAACATTTAACCCCGTGTAAGTAAGTAAGGTCCATAGTGTTTATTTAGAGATGGTGAGATTACAGGTGCTTGTGTATTGAAACAATACATTCTTAAGCTTTATTGAGCTAAGTCTGATTACCGTTCTGTTCTGTTTCATCAGCTGTCAACAAATTATATGGGAGTGGAAGAAAGGCTTTGTTTTGTTAGTATGAGTTATTGTTTCCTTAGTGTAGAGCAGTGCTTTAAAACACTCAGGATATCATTGTTTTTGTGGTTTCTGGGCCTTCGGATGGTGTCAGAGGTTTGATGATTTCAGTAAGGAATATGGACATTCTTTGTAAACTTGAAATGCTATGCAGATGTACAAAAACAAACATCATCTTCTCAAGAATAGCTCAGCTGGTAGAATTAAAGGCCACTCCCTAGGTGTTTTGGGCTTCCCTGGTGGCTCAAAGGTAAATATAGTGTTGGAAAATATTTAACTTACTTTATTTAATACCAGTCAGTTAATCTTCCCATAAGTCATCTTGCATGCTATCAGCCCAAACTTTGGTAACTTGGGAAATAGGAATTTAGTAATTGGCTTTGTAGCTTTTGGTGTTCTGAGCAATTGATACAAATATCAGGATTTATCTTTGCTAGATAAAATAGTCAAGTCCCTTTTAAGTTTATAAGCAAAGGATTTAGCTTACAATTTGTTTCACAATTGTTTCTTGCTGTTGGTCCCTTTGGTGGGCAGGAATATACAAAGATGAATAAAATCTAGTTCCTACTCTTAACATGCGTATAATCTATTAGGGAAAAAAAGATAACTATAGGCCAGTTTTTCTTATCATGAGAAATTTTGTTTTATTCTTTTGTTACAGCAAATGCCTAGAGTCTCCTAGTCTTCTTGGTTTGTCTTTAGATAAGGGGTCATTAGTGCTCTGGAATAATTGCTATCAATGTATATCATGGGGATTCTTTTTGAAAAAATATGTATTTACTTTACTGTATTTTATTTATTTGGCTGCACTGGGTCTTAGTTTCAGCATGCGAGATCTTTCTGTCTTTGTTGCAGAATATGGAATCTTTAGTTGCAGCACATGGGATCCAGTTCCCTGACCAGGGATTGAGCCCAGGCCCCTTGCATTGGGAGTGCAGAGTCTTAGCCACTGGACCACCAGCGAGGTCCCTCACAGGGAGTCTTAAATTCAACAATAAAAGGCCTTGTTTGTAGTTAAAGGGCAGCTGTGGAAGCACAATTTGTCAGGTATCATAGTAGGGCTTTACATGACTTTCCTTCTTTTTGTCCACATGTTTGACTTTAGTTTAAAAAAATGCAGATTTATTTCGAATATTTTTCAGTTCTCACATCCTTGATGGGCAGAAAAAGGCAGTGTGGTAGCTTTTGACTGCCTTCCTGTTCATGATCTACCACAGAGAATCTGATTTTTGTTTTCATTTTTATCTTGAATTGGTAGCAGTGAGCGTAAGTAAAAGCTCTCATTCTTCACTTTCAAAGGTATAACTGGTTCCTGTGTGTCACCACTGAACGTTTCCATCAGATCGAAATGACTTATTCGTGACCAAAGTCTTCTCTCCCCTTCAGTATTTCCCAGAGTTGGCTAGATTCATGTCCATTGAATCAGTGATACTATCTAACCGTCTCATCCTCTGTCACTCCCTCCTTCTTTTGCCCTCAATCTTCCCCAGCATGAAGGTCTTTTCCAGTGAGTCAGTTCTTGACATCAGGAGCCCAAAGTATTGGCGCTTCAGCTTCAGGACCAGTCCTTCCAATAAATATTCAGGATTGATTTCCTTTAGGATTGACTGGTTTGATCTCTATGCTGTCCAAGGAACTCAAGAGTCTTCTGTAGCACCACAGTTTGAAAGAATCAATTCTTCAGTTCTCAGCCTTCTTTATAGTCCAATTTTCACATCTGTACATGCTAGGAAAAACCGTAACTTTGACTATACGGACCATGGTTGGCAAAGTTTGATGTCTCTGCTTTTTAACAGGCTGTCTAGGTTTATCAGTGCTCTCCTTCCAAGGAGCTACCGTCTTTTAATTTCATGTCAGCAGTCACTGTCTGTAGTTATTTTGGAACCCAAGAAAATAAAATCTGTACTGCTTCCACTTTTTCCCCTTCTATTTTCCATGAAGGGATGGGACCAGATGCCATAATCTTAATTTTTTGAATGTTGAGTTTTAAGCCAGTTTTTTCACTCATCCTTTCACGCTCATCAAAAGGCTCTTTAGTTCTCTTCACTTTTTGCCATTGGAGTGTTGTCATCTACATATCTGAGGTTGTTGATATTTCTCCCCACAACCTTGATTCCAGCTTGTGCTTCATCTAGCCTGGCATTTTGCATGATATACTCTGCATAGAAGTTAAATAAGCAGAGTGACAACATAGCCTTGTTGGACTCCTTTCTCAGTTTTGAACCAGTCCATTGCTCCACGTCTGGATCTAATTGTTGCTTCTTGACCCACATACAGTGTTCTCAGGGGACAGGTAAGGTGGTCTGGTATTCCAATCTCTTTAAGAATTTTCCACAGTTTGTTGTTCCACGGTCATAGGCTTTAGCATAATCAATGAAGCAGAAGTAGATGCTTTTCTGGAGTTCTCTTGCTTTCTCTATGATTCAATGAATGTTGGCAATTGGATCTCTGGTTTCTCTGCTTTTTCTAAACCCAGCTTGTGCATCTGCAAGTTCTCAGTTCATATACTGCTGAAGTCTAGCTTGAACAATTTAAGCATAACCTGACTTGCTGTGATTTAAGTATAATCAACTTCCCTGGTGGCTCAGACAGTAAAGCGTCAGCCTCCAATGCCAGAGACCCGGGTTCAATCCCTGGGTTGGGAAGATCTCCTGGAGAAGGAAATGGCAACCCGCTCCAGTATTCTTGCCTGGAAAATCCCATGGACAGAGGAGGCGGGTAGGCTACAGTCCATGGGGTCACAAAGAGTCGGAGCGACTGTGACTGAGCGACTTCACTTTCTTTCTTTCTTGACTTGCATGTGAAATGAGTGCAATTGTATGATAGTTTGAACATTCTTTGGCATTGCCCTTCTTTGGGATTGGAATGGAAACTGCTACTGAGAAACATAGGCAAATTCAAGTCCTTTGGTCTCTCCCAAGATACTGAGATGACAGGTGACAAAAGAGGGGAAAAAAGAGAGCATGAGAAAAATTAATAATTAACAGCAAAACAATAAAACTTTGGTCTTCCTCTACTAGAAATAAAAAATATTCATGATTCTCATCGAGTTTCATGCAAAATCTCCCTGGTTTTACCTTAAACGGGTTCAGAGGTAGAAAACCACAAGTCATCAGAAATGAACGTACTCAGAGCTGACAACACGTCAATCTGGAGTTTGCTATAAGTCACATTTCTCTCTCGTAAGTGTGTCTTCTACCTGAGAGGTGACTGATAAACTTTGTTCAGCTCTTTAAATCATGTTTTCAAAGGCAAGCGTGCTTCAGACACTGAACCTTTAGGCTTCACGATCAAAGAGGAAGATATATCTGAATGCCAAAGTGGACTCCTGAAGTTAAGGTAAAAAAGACATTCCTGAGAAAATATTAAGATATTAACGCACTATTTAAAACCTGCCTTACCACACACCTTACCTTTAGGGGAGCCCTGTGTCCTGTATTGTCCCTGAAAATGTACTTGTAATGCTGGTACAAGGAGAGGGTTAAATGCTCATCCACAGTCTATTCCTTATCATAGTGAATACTAGTAGCTTCAAACGATTGAGAAAAAAAAAAGATGATTGAAATAGAATGATGGAGAATTCTCCCGCATTCCAGTGGTTAGGACTCCATGCTTTCATCTCACTGCTGTGGGCCCAAATTCAATCCCTGGTCATGGAACTAAGATCCCACAAGCTCACCTTCTGGCCAAACGTAAAAAGTCGAAAAAGGAATATAATGAGGAAAGAAACATTTGGATCTTTTGTAACAGCTGAGAGTACAGTTTCCTGTGCAGCCTTTTAGACGTTTCCAGGTTTAAAATCCAGTGAGAAGTGCCTAGATTAAATCTGGTGTGTTGCAACCTTAATTCATGTTTATAGCATATCAACATTATTTGATCCAATTAGGAATTAAGATCCTCTGTCATCTAATTCTCTGGAGGTTTTTGCTAATCTGTTTTTATACCTGGTAGAACACATAGACTGTAGTGGGAGGAGATGGGGAAAGGAGAAATTCGTTTATGCAAAACTTACGTTATGGTGAGTGCTCTTTTTCCTAAAATAATGAAAACAAACAGCATTTTTTTTTCTTTTGATAACTTGTGAATTAGGAGTATTTCTGGATAGGAGATCTATACTCATTGGTGTGACAGCTTTTTCGAAATTAATGAATGATGAAATGGTGACAGTTCTTTTTTAAAACCAGGTTTTTAAAAGTGCTTGTTATTTGCATTGTTTGTAAAATATTTCAGGATGTTTACTTGTGAGTATATATGCATATAAGTAAAGGATTTAAAAGATCCTTTCAGCCATGACAAAGAAATTAGCCTAGCTAAAGACTATTTTTTAAACCACACCCCTGTGCCTAACAGCAAAATAGAAAATACATTTGTATGTGTACAAAAAAGTGATTTTCTGCATTTCAGTGGGATGGAAGTGTAGGAATTTTAACTGAAATCTAAGTTGAGCTTATCCTCAAATTTCAGAAACATTTTCAGGGACGAAAGAAATTTATGTAAGAAATGTAGTTTGGTATGTCTCAGAAACAATCTCCTCTTGTTCTGAATAAAATAGCTTTGGACTATTGTTTGCTAAACAATTATTTCTCTTTTGGACAAAACTTGAGTTGCCTGTTGGCTTTCATTTTTTAGAAAGTGCATTTACACATGCTTGAAATAATCTTTTAGGCTAAAGAATGTAACTCACCAGGAAAACATGACTAATTCAGCATATCAGATAAAAAGGCTCAGAAACAAGTCACTCTGAAGTTTTGGAACAAAATGTGTTTTAGAAGTAGGGGAGGGAAGGAGAAATTAACCTAGAAGATTAGATACTAAAAGTGCAGTTAACCCCTTGCAATCATTTGATATAAATTTATATTCCTAACTTTCAGTGGGCTTCCCTTGTAGCTCAGTCGGTAAAGAGTCAGCCTGCAATGCAGGACACCTGAGTTTGATCCCCAGGTCGGGAAGATCCCCTGGAGAAGGAAATGGCAACCCACCCCAGTATTCTTGCCTGGAGAATCCCATCGACAGAGGAGCCTGGCAAGCTACAGTCCATGGGGTCACAAGGGTCAGGCACAACTTAGCGTCTAAACCACCACCACCAACAGCTTTCACAAGTTGACTCCTGGCATGCCACCTCCCAGCTGTATTAACCTGGCACGTCCTCCTGTAGACCCGCAGAATGCTCAGCCAGACCCCTGCTTCCTTGTAAACTATGGGCCACCGGGGCGCTGAGGTGTCTCTTTCCATAGGGCGCCCCCTGCAGGACTGCAGGGTCCAGTGTCAGAACTGGGTGTGTGATGTGGGTGCAAATGTAGGGCTTCTTAGCATGGAGCAGTCGGTAACTGCCTCTTCTCATGGTGCAAGGGCAGCTGCTTAATGTCTCTGCTGAGTTATTTACCTTTATTTCTCATCTGCCCAGTGAGAATAGTCCTACATCATTGTTATGAGGGAAATAGCAGGTATCTAAGAAAGTACTGGGGGTAGGGACAGTTTTTAAAATCGGCTGTTGCCCTGGCTAAATGAATACTGTATGGTATGCCCACCTCCGGTAGCATGAATATGTGAGGATTAAGTTTCCTCCTCAGTAGTGACCGCTAAGGGCTTCCCAGGTGGCACTAGTGGTAAAGAACCCACCTGCCACTGCAAGAGTCAGAAGAGATATGGGTTTGATCCTGGGTCAGGAAGATTCCCTGGAGGAGGGCATGACAACCCACTCCAGTATTCTTGCCTGGAGAGTTCCCATGGGCAGAGGAGCCTAGCAGGCTACAGTGCATGGGGTCTCAAAGAGTGGACACAACTGAAGGGACTTAGCATGCGCGTGCGCGCGCACACACACACACACACACACACACACACCCACCCACACACACACACACACACACACACACACCCCGCTAAATGCTCTGAGCAGCAGAGGATGCACTGGCTCCTGGGGGCAGGGTTGGGGGAGCAGATGGGGAGAGGATTCATGTTGAGGTTTGACAGGAAACAACAAAATTCTGTAAAGCAATTATCCTTCACTTAAAAAATAAAATGTAAAAAGATCCCTGGGGACTTTTTAATTCTCCAAAATAAAACACACAGCCAAATTCCTGTTTGCCGCCACAGGGCTAATAGGGTATAATCCACTCATTTTGAAAAGTTCCCCATAGAATGATAGACTCCAATTATTTTTGATCACACATCATGTGGGTGAAATTTAGGCATGCTAACATGTATGAAAAATGGTAAGATTGAATATTTTAAAGTAATTTTAATATAAAAGTCTTTTGCCCTCATTACAAATGATGATTACAAATATTTTCTTGGGTTCCAAAATCACTGAAGATGGTGACTGCAGCCATGAAATTAAAGGATGCTTGCTCCTTGGAAGAAAATCTATGACCAACCTAGACAGCTTATTAAAAAGCACAGACATTACTTTGCCAACAAAGATCCATCTAGTCAAAGCTATAGACATAGCATTCCAATAGTCGTGTATGGATATGAGTGTTGGACCATCAAGAAGGCTTTGCATGGAAGAATTAATGCTTTTGAACTGTGGTGTTGGAGAAGACTCTTGAGAGTCCCTTGGACAGCAAGGAGATCCAACCATTCCATCCTAAAGGAAATCAGTCCTGAATATTCATTGGAAGGACTGATGCTGAAGCTGAAGCTCCAATACTTGGGCCACCTGATGTGAAGAATTGACTCATTGGAAAAGACCCTGATGCTGGGAAAGATTGAAGGTAGGAGACGAATGGGACGACAGAGTTGATGATGGACAGGGAAGCCTGGCGTGCTGCAGTCTGTGGGGTCGCAAAGAGTCCAACATGACCAAGCGACTGAACTGAACAAATGATTTATTTTTTAGTGAGAGCAGTATGCTTTGTGTATTTGAAGAAATTTTTGTTTTAATATTGATTTTTTGAAAGCTACTTCCAAGATTCTATATATTTTGATTCTTGGGTTTTTAAAAAAATTTATTTTACACTGGAGTGTATAGTTGATTAGCGCTTCCCTGGTGGCTCCATGGTAAAGAATCCACCTCACAATGAAGAAGACAATGGTTCGATCCCTGGGTCTGAAAGATCCCCTGGAGAAGAAAATGGCAGCCCACTCCAGTATTCTTGCCTGGGAAATCCCGTGGACAGAGGAGCCTGGCAGGCTACAGTCCATGGGGTCGCAAAAGAGTCACCACCAAGGAACTAAACAATGACAACATACAGTTGATTAACAGTGTTATGTTAGTTCCAAGTATACAGCAAGTGAAGTGCTGATTCAGTTATACATATAGGTGTGTCTGTTCTTCTGCAAATTCTTTTCCCACTTAAATTATTGCAGAATATTGAGTGGAATTCCCTGTGCTATATCCGGTAGGTCCTTGTTAGTTATCTGTTTTAAACATAGCAGTGTGTACATGTCAATCCCAAACTCCCAATCTATCCCTCCCCACTGATTCTTGGTTTTAATGGCTTTTGTTTACTGGCTGAAAACTATACTTGCAAAGATTTTAAATGTAAGTAGAAAGAGTGTATCAGTGGCCACTTTTACTAAATCCTCACATGCCTCTTCTCAGCCCATCCTGCCAGTTTCAGCTGACTTAACAACACTTTTAGTTCACTTTCAGATGGTAAATTTTGGTGGTGGTTTAGTTGCTAAGTCGTGTCCAACTGTTACAATCCCATGGTCTATAGCCTCCCAGGCTTCTCTGTCCATGGGATTCTCCAGGCAAGAATACTGAAGTGGGTAGCCTTTTCCTTCTCTAGAGGATCTTCCTGACCCAAGAATTGAACCCACGTCTCCTGCATTGCAGGCAGATTCTTTACCGACTGAGCTATGAGGGAAGCCCTCATAAATTTTAGCTTTCCTGAAAACTGCATTTACCGGAAGCTATTGTTGTTTTTAAAGTTTCCACAACTGGATTCAAAACCCAGTGACATGAGCTTTGAAACTCTTTGGCAAGACTTCTAATAGGTGAGAATATTCTATTTCTGAGTGTTTGAGTGTGCTGATATTGGAGTTTTCAGATGACACAGTTACACTGTTCTTGGCTAAAGATCACAAAACAGTGGATACATTCCCCAACATCTGTTTTCTTAGAATCCTCTCTTTTCAAAGCTTTGGTTTCTCTTAAAAAGTAGTGATTTTCTTACATGATGTTCAGTCTCACCTTTACTTTGAAAGGAAGCTTAACGTGTGTGTGTTTGCTCAGTAGCAAGCTACTGACAGTCACCTCCGACCCTTGCAAAGGCCCAAGAATTTGGAACACGTGTTTTTTGCAAAGGAAAATTACATGCCTCATGTTTTAAATTCCACAACTTTTGAAGTTGTGGAATACACAGTAGTTCTTTGAATATGTGGGATAATTTAGCAAATACATAATTCTAGAAACATGATAGAAACCTCTTCACTTTGATGCAACTATAAAGCCAGTCACCTAGGCTACATAATTTCTTCTCAACCTCAAGTCTTCAGATGTTGACCAATGTTTTCTATGTATCTGCCGGTAGTATTCACTGACAAAGAAGCTCATTAGAATTTGGTGCCATATTGGTTTTTCATGTCCTTTTGGCTATTTTTACTTTAAGTGGGAATAATGAGTGGTATGAGGTTTTTGATAGCTCAGTTGGTAAAGAATGCGCCTGCAATGCAGGAGACCTGAGTTTGATTCCTGGGTGAGGAAGATCCTCTAGGGAAGGGATAGGCTCCCCACTCCAGCATTCTTGGGCTCCCTTGTGGCTCAGCTGGTAAAGAATCCGCCTGCAGTGCGGGAGACCTGGGTTCGACCCCTGGGTTGGGAAGATGCCCTGGAGAAAGGAAGGGCTACCGACTCTGGTATTCTGGCCTGGAGAATTCCATGGACACTGTAGTCCATGGGGTTGCAAAGAGTCGGACACGACTGAGCGATTTTCATTCATTCATTCGTGTGGTTTTTAGTCCTTGGCTGTTGAAGGAACCTAGAAAGAAGTGTCTGTATGTTAATCATTAAATTAGTAACATTGTGTGGAGTACTAAACAGGTAATTAAGTATTACATGATGCTGAACATCACTGAAAAAACTATAGCAGTTTGATTTTGGCTGAGTGCTTAGTTTTTAAATGACGTGCCCATTTTGATAGCTGTCCACCCATCAGCAGCTAATGTCTGAGGGTACAATGTCCTAAGACTCAGGGAAGTGTATTCATATCAGTTAACCAAAATGGATGGGAGTCCATATTTTAAAGTCTTCTCAGTAATTTCAGTTGTTCTTGAACTATTCTTGTCCTATCTGACTAAATCATCCATTCTTTAAGAGAATGTATTAATACTAGAAGCGTAGCTGTTAGTACTGCTGTATTCTTGTTAACTGGTGCTTATGTTTTTAATATTAGCTTCACTTGGTGATTTCTTTTCAGGTATCCTGTTAAGCATGGGTCCATTTTTCGAGGGTTGATTTATTAATAGCTTAGTCAAGTCCAGATGGTACCTTCTGTAAATCTACCCAGATGCGGACGTGTAAAATGCAAGCCATTATACACACCAGGCATAGAAAGAGCTGGGGGTGTTTTCCACTGCCAACCCCTCCAAGACGTGAGTTCCTGCCATTTCTTCAGGTTATCTTCCCTACAGTATAGAGCTCAGGACTGTTTGACATATGAAGTGCTGAGGCCATATGTCAAACTGTATAATAAGTTTTGCAAAGTTTAATTTTCTTAGATATATGATAGATAGAAATGCTCCTACCTCCTTGTACAGGAACGTGTACTCCTTACCGGGAACCATTAACTTGAAGTTATGTGATATGCCTCTGAGGTAGATACTTCTTGAGTGCTTTGGTTTTCACCTCCATCATTATTATGACAATAAATGTATGAAGAACTTTACCTCCACCCCAGGCCCCCAAACCTGCTCCTCCAGCTTTTAGGTACTTCCTGCAAGTTTCATATACAAATATATGTATACGTAACATTAAAAAAGAACTGAAGTGGGAACGTATTAAAGACATCTTGCTCTTTTCACTTCATACTGTTTCTTAAAGAATTATTCATAGCAGCACACACAGATATACATAATAATAATTTCCCCTGGTATTTAACCCTGTATTTCTAGGTAATAGGCTTATGCTGTTGTTTATGAATTTGTCAGTTATTGATATCACCTGTTGAGTTTCTGCCCTGATCTGTGATGCTATATAGCTTTACTACACCTTTCCGTTTCTCCTTTCATCCCTCCTTTTGGCTAAAATAATATACAGCTTTTGGTTGAAGTAATAAATGTTCACCTTACTATGCTGCAGGGGTTTTTGGTTTGCTTTTTGGCCACGCTTTGAGGCTTGTGGGATCCTAGTTCTCCGACCAGGGATTGAACCTGTGCCCCCTACAACGGAAGCATGCAGTCCTAACCCCTGGACTGCCGGGGAAGTCTCTGCCTCAGTTACTTCAACTACTTTGTGAAGTACTGAATTTGGTGATTTAATATTATGTGATGTTGGCTATCACTAAAAATTATAGACTTCATTCAGTCCTTTTCTTCCATATTAGAAACTTTCCTCCCGCATCTGCTGGTTCATTGTCATCCATTCAGATTTCAGAATGAGACGTGGGAAAACAGATCCTGAACTCTGGGCACATGGAGTGCTCAACCTGCCGGGCTTCTACCGAAGGCGGGTGGGGAGGGCCAGCCTGTCTCTGGGGCCTTTCCTCCTGAAAGTCATACTCCAGTGTCCCCGCAGGGAGTGGCCACCAGCTGCCAGTGTGCCTGGGGCAGAGAAGAGGGTAAGGGCTGCGGTCCCAGGGGTGAGAGTGGAGATCTCCACTCCTCCAGTGCCCCAGCCTGGCCGTGCTCTGGGCCTGCTGTTCCCAGCTCTGAAGCCCCATGGCTTTGGTTCTCTAAAGAATCCATCCTGTGTCAGGGGAAGGGAGGGTCAGCGGGGAGAGCAGGGGATTCAGGGAGGAGAGCAGTGATTGGCAATAAGCAATGTGCTTTCTATTACCTGAACCCCAGATACCAGGCCTCTGCAATGGTGAGGGCAAAGTGGCCACAGTGCTGAGTGGCATCTTTCTCTCCTCTTTTATTAGTTAATAATCATCTTTTTTTTTTTTTTTCTCTTGAAGATTCGTTGAAATTTCTCCTCTTCTATTATCTTGGGCTACAGTTTTCATTGTCATGCCTTTATTCCCCCCTTCATCTTCAAGCTTCTTTGATTGTCATCTTAGCAGAGTTTCTGGAAGGGAAGGAGATAAAAATGCATGGTCAATTCATCATTTGACCCAGGAATCTGGGAAAGTTACATAAACTGCATAAGGGTAACCTTCCTCACATTGTTCTTCCTTGTGCACTAAAACTAGCTGCCCCTCTGTTCTGTTGATGGAAAGGAAAACACAGGCTCAACTTTACCTGAATCAGGAATTCAGTGCTTCCCTTCTGGAGTCTTAATATAGGTCCCAACTGCTTTAACAAAAATAAATAAATAAGAGTCCTCTTTAAGAAAACAAAAATGCTGAGCTATATGTGTTCATCCCCTTCTCCGCCATCTGGTAGGCATGGCGATCTCTTGATTTTTCAGCAGATGTGGTCCCCTAGGTGTGCTGGGGAGATAGCCGTCTTCCCTACTGGACTCCTCCCTGTCTTCTCCGTAGCCAGCCAGGCCCCGCTCCTGGAAGGCTGTGGGATTTAGGGCCTCCTGCCAGAATCGCTGCCAGCACTGAGTCCTCCAGTGCCCTGTGGAAGCCTCTCTTTCACAGTCCACTTGGGGGACTCTCTGTTTATGGTGACCTCATTGTAGGATGAATGTAGAGAAAGCCATCAGGAAGTATGCAATTTCTGTGGCCTGTTAGATCTCTGACTGTGAAAAGTCAAGTCTGTTCATTTGTAACTTGGAAGGTCAGTGTTGTGTCCTTGCTGCTAGCTTTCCTGCCCCTCAGAGGAAGGAGGTTTGTATTCATTCTCCACTAAGTGTTGGGGTGCTATAGTTGGATGTCTTCAGCGGTGTCAGAAACCTAACTCCTGCTGGCTTAGAGGGTGGACTGATGCGTGTATCTGAGAAGGACGGCAGGACTGGACTGGCGTTAAGACCCACTGGGTCATCTCCACGTGGCTTTTGTCTCTCTTATCCCAACCCTCCTGTGTGTCCACCTTGATGTCCCCCTGGAGACATAAGCGCTGGCAGCTGCAGGCGTACGTCTCTGTTTAGCATCCCTTCCACATCTCTATGTTGATTTCAGGGAGGGCCCAAGACCCTGCCAGGCCCCTAATTATAACACTGGAGCTGTGGCTTCACTTTCTGTGTTGTCTCCGCCCTCCTACAGCAGTATTTACACCACACTTCACGAGGTCATCTGTTTCTTACAAGAATTAAGAGAAACTCTTCCGACAGTTGTTTCATGATTCATTTCTATTTGGGAGACTGTCTTCTGTATGCCAGGCACTGGAGCTCAGGGGTGTCTGAAACACGGGAATGAGCAAAGACATCAGGCCCAAGACTGCAGGGGACGGTGGGGCCTGTTCCTAACTAGAGGGTACATCCCCACCGCTACTCAGCACCGGTGAGTGGGGCCAGGCAGAATGCCAGGTCTTTCCGTTTTGCAAAGAGGAGCCAGAAATCTAAATCTGTATGTAAATTTTCTCCAGTCTGAAGAAAATTGGTAATTATTTCAGGCATTTTCTAAATCACAGTCTAGGCTAAACAATACATCGTTTGCAATCTCTCTATCTTCTCCAATTCCCTTTTTTTATGTATATATACTATAAAGCGAAATCAAGAGAGCTGGAGCGATTCGCTCAAAGGTAGGCTGTGATGAAGCAGCCCAAGCACCAGGGCTCCGGCTGTCTCCTGACTCCAGTGTCCTTCTAAATGGACCACTTTCACGTTGTGTTCATCACCAAATTTTTCTTGAATTTTCTTTAAAGCCTGTATTACCTCTGTAGCAACCCATAAATCTTTGGTTTATTTCAATCATTTCTTGTCAGATTCTTTGGGAGGTAAAATTTTAATGCGACTTCATTCTTTTGGTTGAAGTTGGCCAGAGGCCAGCCAGTGAGAAACACCCATCAGAAGTGTCTGATTGAGCTTGAAGATACCAGGTTGACAGATGGTCTCCAGTAGAGTATATGTCTGTGTTACAAATTAAAGATTCTATGCAAGAGTTTAAGTACTCCTGATGATGTTTTAATTTTAGTCAAGTAGCCATTAATCAAAAGATTGATTTAATGATCCTTGTTCACAGAAAAATCCCCTTAAGGATATTAACTTGGGCTTTTGAGTGTATCAATGCTGGAACCGCAGATCTTTGTGCTCAGATTCTCATCTCCATCCAGTTTTGCTATCAGAACACTTTTATTTGGCTCATCAAAATAAAACATTCATTTTCTAGACATCTGAAGGTAGCTCACATTTCTAAAGAAGGGTTTAATTAAAATATACTTGTTTTGTCTTAGCTGCACACAGAAAGAGACTGACTTTTAAAATATGGTCTTAGAAAATGAGTATGATGGAGCAGGTGTTGAAAGTTGACCCCTTGCCTTAAGACAGATAAAAATATAATTCGCAAACATTTCAACTGCCTGTTTTTTCCTGCCTCTATAATTGGTTCTAATTTGCCATGCCTGCCCCTTTGAAACCTCAGAACTTTCAAACTGCTCTTCAATTTACAATCTAAGTTGTAGTGAGAGCCACACCATTCCAAGAGCAGGCTTTGTGCTAGAATCATCAAGACATCAGCTTTGAAAATTCTGCATTATTTCAGCCTATATTTGTTACAAGATTACAAAATTGTTTCCAAATAAGAGCCAATATTTGTTAATATAAATATATTTTTTAATATATGGAATAAGAAAATAGATATCAGATAGTAAAAATCAGATACAACTTTTAGGTGATCTTCCCCCACGACCACAAACTTGCTAAGAAAATTAGTAGAGACAGTAAGAGAAAAGGTATAGTGCCTCTATCATATTCTT
Organism: Capra hircus; assembly: GCF_001704415.2. Classification (NCBI taxonomy): domain Eukaryota; kingdom Metazoa; phylum Chordata; class Mammalia; order Artiodactyla; family Bovidae; genus Capra; species Capra hircus. Next base: position 23,114,877 of record NC_030820.1, on the reverse strand, counting down.
CGTTATTAGAACATTAGGTTGCTACCACCATCATAAAATATGAACTTAAGTATATAAATTGGGGCAATGTCCCCATTTTATAAATAAATTGATGTAATACAAACAGTTCTTAGAAAGCTTGTTTAGAAGGTACTTGAACGGGGTGGTTATAGGTATTACACCTAATTTGGGCAAATCTGTATACTAGAGGCAGTCTACCTAATTTCTTTCTTTAAAAAAAAAAATCTTTATTTTACTTTTTAACTGGGTGTTTAAAATTTTTATTTATTTATTATTTATTTATTTTGGCCATACCAAGAGGCATGCAGGATCTTAGTTCCCCAACCAGGGATCAAATCCATGCCACCCCACTCCCTTCTCCCCCCACTGCAGAGAGTGTGAAGTCCTAACCACTGGACTACCAGAGAAGTCCCTACCTAATTTCTTAAAGTTTATTATTTTAACCCTCAATGTTATTATCTCTCTCTGCTTCCTGGCTCCCTGCAAGCTCTCGCTCCCCACCCTTTCCAGAAACAGTGAGGTCTGGACAAGAGCATGAAGAGACTTGTGCAATCTCCGTGACCTATTCTGGGTCACATTATGGAAAATATTTTCTTAGAAATGTGCCTGAGGCCATTTTGTACACCTTTGGGGGAGAACCAGGGAAAGTTCCAATTCACATTTAAACGGCCCCCCCGCACTAGACTGTCCAGCTGTGATTTGTCCCAGTCCATCCTGGAATACCCTTAACTCTTATCTCATGGTGGTAGTAATTTTAGTTTTCGACTTATTCACTTTCTAAAGCCAGTGAACTCTAGGGCAGAAATGTGCAGAGTAAATTATTGGTTGGGAGGAATCCTATGCTTATCAACCAGAGAGTCACAAAGGAATTTGTTTTAAAGGATGAGTCCAGTAAGTGGAAAGAATCTATTTTCAGACACTGATATGAGAGGAGGGGGGGAAAGAGGCTTTTTTGTTTTTTTATCATTAATGGTGAATTTGTATCCCTTTTTAAAGTTGTAAAGTCAGGATCCTTTTGTAGAAGCTGAAGCAATCGCAAAACTTGTCAAGTCTAGGGGATCTGGTATGACATAATTATTGTTTGGCTTCCCTAAGAAATCAATTAAAGTTAAAATAGTATCCAGAATTACATTCGTGTCAAGTCATGCACTGCAGTTCTTTTACCCCTTGGGTCTTTACTGATCTTGAATTCTGTGTGCTTATCTGGCCTGTTCTCATTGTTCAGCCTATCGACTTGATTGTTGTTATAGTTGAATTGTGTTTTAAAATATGCACTCATATTTAAGTGGTAGGAAATGTTCGGGAGATAAACTAAGCCCTCTTCAATCTGTGTCTTGAGATTTTGAGGAGGAATAAATAGGCCTTTTAAGATAATTCCCACTCTTGTCACGTCCAACTTGCCCCAGTCTGTGATGTGTTCTGCCCACCAGCACGCATACCTCCATACCCAGCACCATGCCCTGTGGCTTCATGTTCTGGGCACCTCTTTCATCTGAATATGGCCTAATTTGTGGTAAATTGTCTATTATAATCAGATTAAATATCTCAATGTCTGTACTACCTGTGTGAGATTTCCTCATCTGTGTTTTTTCAGTCCTTTTTGTTTAAGCTTGCCTGAATGAAAACCAATAGAATTCTGTATTCATCTGGGGACACAGTATTTAGAGTGAAATACATCTAAATTAATGAAGTGTCATTAATAATGCCTCACAATTTGTAAACATATTCTTGACTCAAAAAAAAAAGCTTTCTGAATTAGTGAAGTTGATGTTTCAGATGTCTCAGTGTGGAAACGCTGTGTGGGGACATGTTTGTATACCTTTACTTTAGAACCATTACCAGCTGGGTCTCACTTATTTATTTCTTGTCCAGTAATTGTTTATTATTCTCATTTTTGCAGCTTACCTGCGTCTTGGTTTTCTTGCCAGTACGAATTCAGTGTTACTTCTGCAGGAATGACACCCATTGCAATCAGCAGATTTAATTCACAAAACAAATAAGAAAACATACTTTACAGTGTCAGGTAACTTGAGTGGGATAGAAATTTGAATGTTTTGCTGAAGAGAGTGATCAAGATACCTTTTCTGAGTTGGGTCATATGGTATGTTACAAAAGGGAAAGTCACATGACTTTTACTGTACCATGTGTTCATCATATTTTTTCATAAGGGAAAACTCAACCATTTGCTTTAATACATAATTGCTTGAGAAATTGATTTTGTATCCTTTAAGGATACACTTTAGGATTCATTAAGGTTATGGAACATTGAGGAATATTTATTTTCCTTTTTTTTTTAAATTGAACTATACTTGATTTACAGTATTTCCCTTTTTTTTGAAATGATAAGGAATGTCAGAGAAGTAAGCTCAGAAATACAGGTCTTTCCAAATTTAGATTGCACTTATTAAAATTACAGCTGAGGTTAATTGTAGATTGTGGTGCATATTCAATTAAACATGCATTTAACCATTTATTCTAAACATCTATGTAATTACTCCTTAGAGGAAAAAAGGAAAAGACTCCTTTAGAAGCTTTTAACACAGTGAAGACTTGAGTTGTGGGTGGACAGCTTTGTCGCTTGCTCAGAGGCTGTCAGAATCTCCAAAGGATCTTAGGGCCTGCCAGCCTCGCTCTCTGACTTGCATATTTGAGGTAACTCATGTGAGTTGCATGACTGAAGAGGGTTTAGGCAGGACTAGTTTACCTAATCTCACTAAGCCTCAATTTCTTATCTGGAAAATGGAGACAATACTAACAGCACCTACTCCATTTGGTTGAAGACTGTTTGAGCTACTGTGTCTAGAGTGCTGAATGTGATGCTTGTCAGATGTCCACGAAGTGTGAGCAGCAAGGTTAATGCCAAATGTCAACAGGAGTCAAGGTCAGAGGGAGCCTAGAACTCACCAGCTCCTCCCATCCTCTTTTATCCACCCCCTCCATGTCAAAGGTATCTTTCCCCTCTACACACTCCTCCCCATACCACCACCCGCCCCCCAACAATCCCCCCTTCACCCCCTGCAGAACTGTAATACAATCAGGAACATTTGGACACTTTGAACTGATCCTTTTACTCACCCTCCCATCCCCGCTTTGCCCCTGTGTCTATTGAGGTTCACAACAAAGCCGCTTTATTTAATGTCTGATGCTGGGCCCCGGCACCGTCCACGCTGATGCCCGATGGCTAAGCAGAAAGTCTGGGCTGGTCCACACCAGCCTGTCTACTACACCGTGCCTGGCACAGTGTAAACATGAGCAAGAGACCCTTCCCGGGGCACCCAGCCTACTGCTCCTCTGTGAGGGTATCTGCAATAAACTTTTACAATCACAAGCATTATAGGACCGTGGACGTGACTGTCATTACAAACAGAAAGGGAAAAGCTATTTGCCTAAGTGGTTTGACAACTATTAACTACTTCACAAGAATAAAGTGATATTACACCTTTGTTGTGAGAGTTTGTTCAATATTTGTTACCCAAAGAAACCATAAATGCGGCCTTAATAATAGAACTTCAGTTTATTATTTAAGTAACCTAGTGAAAGTTTAATAAGTAAACTCCAAAGTACTTTTATCTCCATAAATTAAAAACTATTTAGATTTCATGATGTGTGCCTCTTCCTATGGAGGTGTGTTATTTTTTCCTCCAAAATAGTAATGGTTAAACCAAATATTTTTTATTTCTTTTATAAATACTATATAGCATATATAAATGAAACTATGTGTTTGTGTTTCCAGTATCTATGGAATAGCTATAAAGCAGAAACAAGTATAACTGCTTTGTTAAAATACTGATGCAAGCTAATAACGATAAACCGTTCTCTGCCAGTTCCCAGGTAGGCTATATAGAATGGTTAGACCAGGTAGAATGCCAAACTGAAGATTTTGAAACCCAAGAATATTGTTCTAAAGTCAAGATCACAGTCCCTCACTGCACATGGAATACAGAAGAAATAGAATCAACCCAACCTTATTCGAGTTGATATAGCTCATAGTCATGATCTGCATCAGCTCGTTCATGTGAATCAGAGACAAGAATATAGTTTAGTTTGTGTGATGTCACAGTAATAGGTTACAGGAGAGAATTATCCAGGCCTTTTATCAGGCAGTGCTGTAATGAATATATCTTGTAAAACTGATGAATGACTGGTGAGTCCCATATATAAAAAAATAAAATGTGCTTGTAGAAAAAAGAGGGGGCTCATGGACACACTATCGGAAAGTATCGTCTACTAATTAAGAGCTTCCTTTAAGCGTAGGTCCTGTGATTTGTGAAGTGTTTGTTTACAAGTCATTAAATCTAGCTACTCACCTGACTGAGGGGTATGGGGAGAGGATTTGGGGGGAAAGAGAAACTCAAAAGAAATGTGAAGGCATCGTGAAGGAAAGGCAGTCTGGACAAAACGCCCATGGAGTAGCTGGTAGCTGTCTAATATTATACAAGTCAGTGTCAAATCGTCCTTGATGATGAAGGCCCGGCTGTATCAGGATATGCTCCCATCTGCACAGTGAGGCTTAGACTGGAGGACCACTAAGGGTCTCTCTTAATTTCATCATCTTATTATTTTTTCATATTTATTTATTTGGCTGCACCAAGGCTTATTTGGGGCACAAGGGATCTAGTTCCCTGACCAGGGAACCCCTACATTGGGAACTCAGAGTCGTAGCCACTAGACCACCAGTTCAGTCCAGTTCAGTTCAGTTACTCAGTCGTGTCTGACTCTTTGCGACCCCATGAATTGCACCATGCCAGGCCTCCCCTGTCCATGACCAACTCCTGGAGTTCACTCAAACTCACGTCCATCGAGTCAGTGATGCCATCCAGCCATCTCATCCTCTGTCGTCCCCTTTTCCTTCTGCCCCCAATCCCTCCCAGCATCAGAGTCTTTTCCAATGAGTCAACTCTTCGCATCAGGTGGCCAAAGTACTGGAGTTTCAGCTTTAGCATCATTCCTTCCAAAGAAATCCCAGGGCTGATCTCCTTCAGGATGGACTGGTTTGATCTCCTTGCAGTCCAAGGGACTCTCAAGAGTCTTCTCCAACACCACAGTTCAAAAGCATCAATTCTTCGGTGCTCAGCCTTCTTCACAGTCCAACTCTCACATCCATACATGACCACTGGAAAAACCATAGCCTTGACTAGACGGACATTTGTTGCCAAAGTAATGTCTCTGCTTTTGAATATGCTATCTAGGTTGGTCATAACTTTCCTTCCAAGGAGTAAGCGTCTTTTAATTTCATGGCTGCAATCACCATCTGCAGTGATTTTGGAGCCCCCCAAAAATAAAGTCTGACACTGTTTCCACTGTTGCCCCATCTATTTCCCATGAAGTGATGGACCAGATGCGATGATCTTCATTTTCTGAATGTTGAGCTGTAAGCCAACTTTTTCACTCTGCTCTTTCACTTTCATCAAGAGGCTTTTTAGTTCCTCTTCACTTTCTGCCATAAGGGTGGTGTCATCTGCATATCTGAGGTTATCAATATTTCTCCCAGCAATCTTGATTCCAGCTTGTGCTTCTTCCAGCCCAGCGTTTCTCATGATGTACTCTGCATATAAGTTAAATAAGCAGGGTGACAATATACAGCCTTGACGTACTCCTTTTTCTATTTGGAATCAGTCTGTTGTTCCATGTCCAGTTCTAACTGTTGCTTCCTGACCTGCATACAGGTTTCTCAAGAGGCAGGTCAGGTGGTCTGGTATTCCCATCTCTTTCAGAATTGACCACCAGGGAAGTCCCAGATTTCATCATCTAATGATTCTCCATAAACCAAGCTATAAGCGCAGTCGGCTTTGATTTCTTGTCTCTTTTTTCCTCTAATAATGAGGGCCAAGCGTTCCCTCCTTCGTGGGAGGAACTCCTGGTTTGTGAAGATGGAGCTTGCCAAAATGTATTGAAATGAAACACTAGTCATGCCTTCCATCCCTCAAGAGCCACGCCGGGCTTCACTGCCTCCCAGAAGCCCTTCTGTGCATCTGCCCCAGCCCGCTGCCCCGAGTTCCCGGGACACGTAGTGTCTGGACTCCAGCTTCATCCTTCACTCTGTGTGCTCGTGGCTCCATCAGCTGCAGCTTGAGGCTCTCTGTGGTCAGGGAGGAGGGTTTTGTACTGACTTTCCATTTCCGAGTGATTATCCTAGAATTAACTTCACTGCTCATTCCAACTAGCAAAAACCTCAAACCTGAAGAAGCCTGGTCCTCCCTAATCAGCACCAGCTCCCTGCAGCCCAGCTCTGGGGAATATCACTCCTTGGGTTCCCCTGGCACCCTGTGCACTGACTATCACTGTGCCCAAAGCCCAGCCGCGTTTCTCCCTTCAGACTTGTTCTCCAACGTCTGCAATCACTTTTTCCAGTTGTCTGTGTTCCCTCTAAGCCGCCACATGCCTCCCTCCTCAGCAGAGCCTCAGGGCTCCTCCTTCTCAGGGAAAAAAGGAGCCAGTGGACGGGAACCCCTCTCCGCTCTGGTCAGCTTCCGCCACTTCTTCAGGGCCCCCTTTCCCTCTTCTCCATTTTTTTAGCAAAACGATGGGACGGCCTACTTTATTGTAAAACACTGTTGGCCACAGATCGGTAGAAAGTCAGTGAAAGTAGGAAAAGTGGGAGAGGGATTGAGGAAAGGAATTGAGAGTCGCTGGTTTATTGGCCTTCTCTTTGTTTTATAAAAGAGGTGTGGTTGTGGGGGGAAAGTAAAATCAATGTGGAAGTGCTATCAAAAATCTGTTGATTCCAATAGCAGAATTAGTGAGTCAAAATTATTATTTTGACATTGTTGCTTAGATACACTTTGTATGTACCTGTTGGCTGTTTGGAGGGGCTGCCTCCCCAAAGCCCATTTCCTTCAGGCAGGCTTGGAGCCCAGTGACCCCAGCCTCCCCAGGAAGGAACATCCCTTCTTTGGACTCAGCCCCTCTCTCCATCCTCACCGTCTCTCTCCTTCCAGGCTTCTGAGAAACTAGCCCGGCCCAGGTCGGCCTTCCCCCACCTCCCCTCCTCAGTGTCCCGGGCCTGGCTTCCTTTGCTGTCCTCCACTAATCCCCCCACCTGAGGCCCCCTGACATCTCCCGCTGCCACACTCCAATCTTCGTCCTACTCCACTTCATGCCTTCATCCTCAGGGCCTTGCACCCTCGACCCTGCTTCCTGGAAACCCCCTCCCCCTGCCCCCTCCGCTCCAGGCTGGCCCCTCCTTCACCTCCACCCCCGCCCTGGTCCTGCCTCTGTCCTGCTTGCTCATGGTCTGATGACCTCCTTCCTCCCAACACCTATCACTGTTGGAACTTGACATTGCGCACTTCTTCCATTAATGTGTGGACCTCTCTAGACACAGTGTGAGAATGAACAAAGGTCTCTGCATGGCAGCCAGCAAAGTGGATGCTCACATGAAAAGGATGGATGTGGAATACATATCAGTGAGGGAAATTCACAGATTACACATTCCACTGGGGCTGGAAGGTTGTCATGCTTTTACCACAAAACATTTTTCTGAGCAGGAACCAGATAGAGCAAAAAGGATCCCCAAAGTGTCTCTCTTCCCGCTGGCTTTCCAAAGAGATACTGTTACCAACACAGATGTCAGCAGCACGAGGGAGGGGGGGATGGATTTCTATGTTCCCACTTCTAGACTGGGTTTTGTTTTCTCAGAAATTGCTAGAAGCCGAGATGTGATAGGAATCATTATGTTCTCTCCAACTTCTATTTAGTTTGGTGAATATGAAGTTGGTTGCTCCTTCACTTTTCCTTGTCACCCTATAAATTTCCTCTGCTTTTATTTCTCATCTATTTCCACAAGATATTGAGAAATGGATTTAATTGCTATCCAGCTTTGTTCTAACTGTGCTTGTCACAAGACTTGGTTTTCAGTTCTGATTCTTTTTTTTTCCCTCTGAACTTTGACAGTCCAGTGCTAGCATCAAGATGTATAGATGTTAATTTTTCACAGATATACTCTGAGAATTATTTAATATTGTAAGATACTTGAGTAAACTGAATGGGAGAGATTATATGATTTTAAGTTAGTCTAGTGTCTTGATTAAGTGGAAGTTTCATAAGTTTTTATAGGCCATAACACAAAGGAGATTTTAATAGTCTAGAATGGGCTAAAACTGATGCTTGATAAAGTTATTACCATAATTTCATAGCAACAGATTTTAATTTGGCTTTGCACAAATACAGCTGATACAGCATTATCCCAAGAAAACGATTTACTTGAAGAGGTTATAGAGACCATCAGTTTATATGGGCTAATGATTAAGGTTGTTTGGGGTGAATATAAAGTGGTTGTAGGTTGTAATCCAGTACAATGCATTTAGGGGATTATTTTGATTATCTTGGAACATAAATATTCTCTAATTATATTTTATCATTTGCTGTTTTAAGCATCTGCTGCTGTTTATACATGTGGTCCCCAAAATGCGCCAAAGTGCCCAGGGCGATGCAGCAAATTCCCCAGGAGTGCCCTGGGATATTTTAAAATTTCAAGGGAACCATGATGATCTCAGCATCTGCGAGACACCATGCAAACTACTAATTTGAGGGAGTTCACAATTTCAACTTCATGCTACTTCCTCTAGTACAATGATAATCTTTGGGAAACTGAAATCTTAATGGTTATGTTAAAAAACAAAAAACAAAAACAAATACCACTTGAAAGTCAGCGTGGATCCAGAAATGAGGGTAGTGGTATCCAATCCAAAAATTCATGCAGGGCTCAACATAATATAATTCTATCCATGAGATTTCCCAGGCAAAAATACTGGAGTGGGTTGTCTTTTCCTTCTGCAGGGAATCTTCCTGACTCAGGGATCAAATCGATGTCCCTTGCATTGGCAGGCCAATTCTTTACCACTGAGCCACCAGGGAAGACACATTAAGTATTACATGGATATAATATATATTTTATAACTATTGCTGATAGCTGGCATGTACGTTTCTGTCATAGGGTTGTGGTTTTTTTTTTAAGTATTAAAGTACTTAATTTTTAGAACAAGCAATTCTTCAACATGATTCAAAAATCAAAAAACATAAAAAGAGGACTTCCCTGGTGGTACAGTGGATAAGAATCTGCCTGCCAAGGCGGGGGACATGGGTTTGATCCCTGGTCCAGGAAGATTCCACATGCTGAGGAGCAATGAAACCTGTGAGCCACAGCTTCAGAGCCTTTGCACTCTAGAGCCCTCGAGCCACAACTACTGAGCCTACTTGCTGCAACTGCTGAAACCTAGGCACCTACAGCCCACGCCCTGCAACAAGAGAAGCCACCGCAGTGAGAAACCGGAACCCCACAATGAAGAGTAGCCCCCCCGCTTGCCAAAACTAGAGAAAGTCCAAGTGCAGCAACGAAGACTCAATTCAACCAAAAGTAAATAAAATGAATTTTTTAAAAAGGCATAAAAAGGAACACAGTGAGAAGTCTCCCCATCTTGGCTGATGGCGGCTCCATCTTCTGACTGTTTAGACCAAAGTGCCTTTCTGACACTCCCCCACCCAGAACTGCTGAAAATCACATCATCTCTACTTTCAGTAAATACCCACGATCTGATTCCCTGTCTCTGACTACACTGTTGTCATCATGGCCCAAACAGGCTATTACAGGAATTCTCTGGTGGTCCGGTGGTTAAGACTCTGGGCTTCCACTGGTGGGGGCCTGGGTTCCATTCCTGGTCAGAGAACTAAGATCCTGCGTGCCATGCCAAAACAACAAAAATGGCAACAACAGAAACCAGGCTGTTACTACACTTGCTTGTAACTGGTCTCCCTATTTCCATGCTTGTGCCCCTGCCCCACCCCCATGAGCTTTTTAAACCCTGCGTTAAATGATTTCATTGCTTTATCACCCAGGAGCTGCAAGGGCTCCCATATCTCTCAGAGTAAAAGCCAGAGTCTTTCTAGTGACATGCAAGGCCCTTCGGAAACCATTTCCCCTTACCTGTAACCTCAGCTCTTACTGTCTCTCCCCTCATTAATCTGTTCCAGCCACAGTGGCCTCCTTGTTCCAAGCATTCCAGGCATGTCCCCACCCCAGGGCCTTTGCACTGGCATGTTAAATCTCATCTTCTCCAAACCTTGGCCTACTGGAATCCACGCTATTTTAAATAGTTCAGTGACCCTCACCCTGTACTGATGAGCATTCCCTAGTTTTCCTGTCCTACTCTTTCTCCTTTTTCTATAGCCTTTTAACCTAGTAGATCATTCGTTTCTAACATGGTAGTTTACTAAGTTTATTGTTTTATCTTCTGACTCTTCCCACTAAAACAGAAGCTCCAGAGGGCAGGCATCTTAATCTGTTTTGTTCCACCATGTATCCCCAGCGTCTGGAAGAATAATACTTGGCAATAATAGGTGTGTAACAGATACCAAGTGAATGATATTGAATATGTTGTTTAAACCCCTAACTTTCTTCATTTTGTGTCTGTCTGAACTATATCAATAAAAGCGTATGCAAATGTGCCTCTTTAATAACGGATTGCCCATTTTCCCTGAGGTTCTAACAATTTTTGCTCTGTACTCTCAGATTAATTAGGTCCTTATACCGTTGGAATCTTGCCTTCCTGGCTAATTGAACCTTTTATCACTGTGTCTAGACCTTCTTTGTCCTCAGTAATGCTTTTGTCTTATTCATTTATTTGATATTAATAAAACTAGGCTAGCTTTCCAGCAATTTTTAGTACTATGTAATATATTTTTTCTATTCCTTAAGTTGTGATGTATTTGACAAATTATGTTTTAAGTTGTCTCATGCACATCACTTATAGTTTTTAATTCATTTTGACAACCTTTAGTTTTAACTGCTAGTTTATTTATGCCTATTGTGATTATGTATATATCCAGATTTATTTCTATCAGTAACTTTCTATTTGTCCCACTTTTGCTGTGCAAAAATTTCTTTCTTCCTGCTTGTGTTTCCTTTTTTTTAACTGAGTTTTCTCTTCTTACTCTGTTTTTCTGTTTGGATGTTATACACTGTGTTTCTTATTCTTTTAATGTTTGCCCTTAAACTTATGGCATAATACTTAACATCTACAGTTAATCTCTCACGTCTCCTCCTGAACAGGACATGAGCACTATAACCACTATTCTTTATTTGTTTTTAAATTTTTCACTGTGACACACAGCATGTAGGATCTTAGTTCCCTGTCCAGGGATCGAACCCATGCCCCCAGAATTGGAAGCTTGGAGTCTTATCCACTGGACCACCAGGGAAGTCCCTTCTTCACACATTTTGTACATAGTCTTAATTTCCCATTCTGTATCTGATTGTTCTACTAGCTGAAGTCTTGAACATAATATCAGTTTTCTGTTAACTCTCATTTCTTTGTGCCCCCAAGTTTGATTGCACTTCATCTGTGGGAATCCTGAAGGACTGTGTTAGGAGTGCTTTCTTCCACGCACCATTTGCATTTATTTCCCCTGGCCGTTGGGACCACTTTTGCTTCCTTCGAGAGTTCTAGTTTAGTGCTGCAGTCTTGGGCTGAGCTCCCCAGCTATCCTTCGACCCAAACTGTGAAATTGGCATTTATCTTCACAGAAGCCCCTCCTTTCAGGCTTACTTAATGGTCTCCACATGCCCTATGGATTAAACTCACTTTATGGGAAGGAGCGAGTCTTAACAATTTCCTGTACTTTCTATGAAACCAGCAATGGATTAACAACTCTGATGTATCAAGAAACTCATTTTGCTTTTTGTTTTTGAAACTAAGAACCCCTGCCATGCATCTTCCATTTACTTTGCAAAGATATCACTTTGCTGACAAAGGTCCATAGAGTCAAAGCTATGGTTTTTCTAGTAGTCATGTACAGATGTGAGAGCTGGACCATAAAGAAGACCAAGCGCCGAAGAATTGATACTTTCGAACTGTGGTGCTGGAGAAGACTCTTAAGAGTCCCTTGGATTGCAAGGAGATCAAACCAGTCAATCCTAAAGAACATCAACTCTGAATATTCATTGGGAGGACTGATGCTGAAACTCCAATACTTTGGCCACCTGATGCGAACAGTTAACTCATTGGAAAAGGGCCTAATGCTGGGAAAGATTGAAGCAATGAGAAGAGGGTGGCAGAGGAGGAGATAGTTAGATAGCATCATCAACTCAATGGACATGTATTTGAGCAAACTCCAAGAGACAGTGAAGGACAGGGAAGCCTGCAGTCCGTGGGGTTGCAAACTTAACGACTGAACCCATAAACCTTTAACATGATTTTTATTACTAGTAACCAGGGAGTTATCACTTGGGAGCTAAATACAGAAATAATTAACCAAGAGAAGGTTCAGCTTTTTCAGTCAGGTGTCAAAAGCTGTCCTAGCCATTCATGGGAATGTAAACCAAGATGATTAACCTCTTATTCTCTGTAACCACATAAAGGTGTGCCTTTGTCTTGACCCCTGTCCAACCCACTTCCCTGTCAACTAACCCCATGGCCATATGTTTCTTTTCTTTTCTTCCTGAAGTTTCCTCTTCTGGTAAATTCAGAAGAGGAATTTACCAGGAATTTACCCTAACCCTAATATTTATTTTTAAATTAGGTCCCATAAGAAAGGTAAAGACTGCATGGATGACAGTGTACCTTTTAAGTACCTCCAAAGTATAAAGAAACAGTCATATCCACTAATTCAACAAATTCTTTCTTTATGTGGCTGTGCTGGGTCTTTGTTGCGGCACCCAGGGTCTTCGATGTTCATTGTGGCAGGTGGGTTCTAGTTCCCTGACCAGGGATCAACCCAGGTCCCCTGCATTGGGAACCGGAAGTCTTAGCCACTGGACAACCAACAAAAGAAGTCCCTCCACAAATATTTATATCCGAAATTAAAAGGCCCTCTTTCTCAGGTAGTATTTACAGAGGGAAGTTGCCCTGGACATGTGATCAAAGGAGCTCTGGGTTGAGGCTCTGGAGAGGACGTGGGAAGATGGATAGAGAGGAGCCGGGACAGCTGGCTGTGAGGGTTCACCCCCAGAACCCCTCTCTTGCCCCTGCCATCCTGGAGGCCGGTGCCAGGCAGGGATGAGCAGGGGAAGCCGGAGCTGGGTGTGAGGTGGGAGACCATGGTGGTGGCATAGGAGAGAGCGAGGGAAGCCGCTGCAGGATGGGAGCAGGGAGGAAAGTGGTCTGGGAGGGGTGAGCATCCACCAGGTTTCCTTGGTAAATGAAGTGTTCAAGATAAGTGCTTCCCACCTAGATGCTAACAACCTGTGCCGTTTATTTTGTTTTCCTAGATCAATGAACTGAGCCATGTTCAAATCCCTGTTATGTTGATGCCAGATGACTTCAAAGCCTATTCAAAGATAAAGGTGGACAATCACCTTTTTAACAAGTAAGTACAAGCACGACCTTTTGTAGAACTGACGTGGCTGCCAGGAGTATGGTTTTTGTGAATTTCTATAATCACATTATTTTTCAATGGGTGGGAGTAAAGTTTTGCTGATGAAGTTAATCCTGTGATAAACATAACCATCTGTCATTTTCAGAGAAGCAACAGCAGGCCCTCTTGGGTAATATCTTTTTGCCATATGGCATATTGTTCTGTATGAATATCTTATATGTTAAAAGTGATATTCTCATTACAATTAAAATGTTTGAAGCTGTAAATTGCTTGGAATTTTTTTTTAGCAGCTATAGACCTCAGCTATAGACCTTACACAAAACTCTGCTGATGATTCCTTCATGAACAGAAATGACTGCTTCCTAGAACAATAAGGAATTAAGGTGCATTTTTTAAAAATGTAATTGGAAGCCATGTTGGGCATCGAGACTATTTCTCCCTCTTTTGAATGTCATTTTAGACATCATTAGGGAGCACCTTCTGTGGCACTACACTGAGAGCCGGACATACAGGGATGGATAAGAAATATCCTGCCCTGAGACTTCCCTGGTGGCCCATGGATGGGACTTTGCCTTCCAATGCAAGGGGCACAAGTTCGATCCCTGGTCAGGGAGCTGACAGTCCTACATGCCTCAAAGCCAAAAAATCAAAACCTATAAGAAGAAGCAATATTGTAACAAAATTCGGTAACTTTTTTTTAAAGACTTTAAAAATGGTCCACATCAAAAAAAAAAATCTTAAAAAAATTTTTTTTTTTTTTTTTTTAAAGACTACTCTGCCCTCAGGGTGTTCACAGTCAGGCAAGTGATTGAAAATGGACACATGTACAAATTACCGTCATTTCCTGTCGTATGTACAGAGTACCACGATAGAGGGGTGTGTGTATGTGTGCATGTGTGAACAAAAGGGAGGAAGCAATTCTGAATGAGTGGGATGAACCCCAGAGAAATCTCTCTCACGTGAGGATCAACTGTGAAATTTCTTAATAGGGCCATGTTCTAACGTGAAGCTGCTGTGTTAATTATTCTCATAATGCTCTTTAAAGGTTGACCTTTTGAGGGGAATCTTTCCATGTGAATTTAGAATTCGATATTTACATAAAAGATAAAACAGGTCGAGCCAGGAGTGAGAGAAGGTCTTGTTTCGTAAGCTTTAGTCAGAAGGTAACCCATTAGAGGGCTTCCCTTGTGGCTCAGCTGATAAAGAATCTGCCTGCAATGCGGGAGACATGGGTTCGATCCCTGGATTGGGAAGATCCCCTGGTGAAGGGAAAGGCCACCCACTTCAGTATTCTGGCCTGGAGAATTCCACGGACTGTATAGTGCATGGGGTCACAAAGAGCCGGACACGACCGGGGGACTTCCACTTCACTCCACCCGGTGGGGGGCATGGTTTGTGCTGTGTCTGCTGCCCTTCCCTCACTCTCCAAGCCTTTCGCTTCTCTTTTACTGTCCCCCCTGAACGTCTGTCCCTTCTGCCCCCGCATCTTACTGTGCGTTGCAGCAGCTATAGACCTCAGTTCTCTTACACAAGCGTGTTCAAGCGAGTTCGCTCGAAGCCCATCTGTGCCTTCTGTGGGTGGGGCGCTCCAAGCATGTCATTGGCTGCAGGTGAGCAGGATGGTGGCAGATTCACTGTTTGTCCATCTGAACTTTATTCCACAATCTGACTGTTTCAGAGAAAACATGCCGAGCCACTTCAAGTTTAAGGAATACTGCCCCATGGTTTTCCGTAACCTGCGGGAGAGGTTTGGAATCGATGATCAGGATTTCCAGGTGAGCTGCTTTCATAACATTTATCTCAAATGGGTTTCACTCATGCCTTTTGCTCCGTAAAATAGAATTCATGTTTTTTTCATGTCAAGTAATTAGATAATAGTAACTTTCATTTTCTAGAAGACTTTTTCAGTGTGCTTTCTGAAATAAGAGGTTCTTTCGGTTAGGGCCCGTTATCAGTATGATCTCACTGTAATTTCATTGCATTTTTTCCGAGGCCCCCGTAGGGCCCTGCGGTGCAGAAAGGTTGAGTGACAGCAGCGCCGCTGTCGCCAGCCGGAGCCCGCCAGCCTGCGGGACCCTTCTGTGCTTGCGAGCTCCGGCTCTTGTGCCCCACCACGTGAAGCTGTGCCCTGTTCCTCCCCATGTTTGCCCGGTTGTCAATTTTGACTTCTAAAATCGAGTCGTGGGCTCTTGGACCTGCTGACGCACGGCCATTTCTCCTGAAAGCACACCTGGCGTCAGTTACCTGATTTTCAGAGAGCCGGCCAGATTCATAAAGGCCAAGGATTTTTTTTTTAAGAGCAGAAATCTAAGTCAGGAGATACCAGGGCTGCTTCCTGGTCTTTTATGACAGTCCAGTCATTTTATTGTGTGAATACTGACTTGTTAAATGTAATCAGTTAATTAATTTCTACTTTTTGGCCACACCACGTGGCTTGTGGGATCCTAGTTCCTTGACCAGGGATGGAACCCCACCCTTGGCAGTCAAAGTGTGCAGTCCTAAGGACTGGACTGCTGAGAATTCCTGTACCGATTTATTTTAAATCTAGTAAACACTTTCTCTCATTTGCCCCAAACCAGAAATCTAACTTATCCTGTATCACGCATCCTATTCCCTGGGTGACCTTGCAAGGTGAATATTGACACAGCTTATCCTGTACTTTCTCTTAAAGAATAGGTCCCCAAGGCAAATCAAGCTTAGTTAATAGACTTTGCTATACATCTGTGGCCTTCCTGTCCTGTCCTACTGTTGAAAGTTTTCAAGAATTTCTCATAGGCTCATTCACGCCTGAGAAGCCTTCAAGCCACCATGTTTTGAAAAAGGATCCCTAGGCTGGGAAGGTCCCCTAGAGCAGGATGTGACAACCCACTCCAGTATTCTTGCCATGGACAGAGGAGCCTGGTGGGCTAGAGTCCATAGAGTTGCACAGATTTGGACACAACTGAAGCGACTTAACACACCCACACACACACCCACACACCCACACACAGCCACACCCACCCCCCCCACCTCCCCCCCCACACACACCGCTGGCCAGGCTGCGGGTGACATTCCCTCCTCTGTGGACCAGGCCCAGGTTCCCTAGAGGCCCAGGTTCTGAGCAGAGGCTCCAGTGCGCCCCAGAGAGGGTGGAGGGGAAGCCTGCAGGGAGGATGTGGTCACGAGGTTTGCTTTTAAAAACTGAGGTGGAGCCAGCATTCATGTGTGGGCTTCGTGTGTAAGAGAGCAAGAACTTCAGTCACACGTGGACTTGACATTTACTGCTGCAAAAGCAAGTCACCTTTAAAGGATAAATTTTGGAATAGCAATATATTAGAAGATATATATATATGTATATAGAATATATTTCATATAAAATAAAAAGGAATAAGTCTCCATTATTTAAGAACTGTTAACTACATTTCAAGAGGCCATGTGAAAATAAACTGTGTACTTTAAAAAGAAGACCAACTGATAACTGACTTCCTAAGAAAATCTCCTCTCTCTGATGCTGCGTTCAAGTGTGTTTCTTCCTTTGTTCACCTTCCCCCCTTTAAAAAAAAATTTTTTTTAATAAAATAGCTACACTGGCATTTCATAGAAACTGACTTTCAGGGCCAATGCAACAGGGTCTTGTTAGATTCCTTAACTCATTACCACAGTGAAGTCATATTTCTTCTGAGAACCAGCTCTGTTAAATGAAATCTAAAAGGGACCCATTAGATCCTTAGTTGCTGAAATATTAGGACAGGAGGCTGGTTTCCCTCTCTCTTCTCCCTAAAAACAAAACCGTGTAAGTTGACATTTAAGTAAGGGCAAATAGCTGAGCACAAACTTTGAAGGCAGATTAGGCAACTGGAGGGTGATTCACATGTAACTAATTGGCAAGTCTGTTAAGCTCTTAGCCTGAGAGATCAGTACAAGGGAAAACCAGTGTGAGTGTAATTAATCATTTGAACACCACTCCTTCCCTCAGCCATGTTTGGTGCTTTTGGCATTTAGATTGCTGCTTTCTCTTTGGCAACTGTATGTTTTTTAAGCGGGTGTTTAAAGTAATTTCCGTGAACCGGATATGTGCAGTTCCTCTGCATCCACGGATTCCACCTACTGCGGGTCGAATTGCGGTTGGTGGACTCTGCGGTTTCGGAATCAGCAGGTAGGGAGGGCCGAGGGTTCAGGCCTCCCTCCCCGTTTCTGGGCTCGTTTCTCAATGTCTGTACCTCTTAAAATACTTTCAGCTGGGGCAGGGCCCCTAACTGAAGACAAGATCTTATATGTGAGGCTCAACCCACTGTATTGCCTACTCGGTTTGGAAAAGGGGAGGAACTTGTGCCAACTCTGGCTCTGGGTTGGTGCCTCCGGGCGCCTGCATACACCTAGCCTGGCACGCAGAGGTGCTGCGTGCACTTCGTGGGGTGGCGGTGCCTCATGCACTTGTGTATTTGGGGCCGGGGCGGTGGTGCCGCTTGCACGTGGGTGGGATCGGGGGCGGGGGCGGGGGCGGCAGCGGCAGCACCGTCTGGGGTCCGGACTGGAGGGGAGGTCGTGTCAGCTCCTCTGTTGTGGAGTCACTTCTCCTGAGACACTTCATTCGTTGTGGCCAGAACAGGTAACAGTTATCAATTGTCACCTAGTATCAAATTGAACTCTCTTTTCCCAGTCTGGTTTGGAAAGTGGGGTCAATGATCCGAAGTCTCGTTGTCTTTTGGAGACTCTGGATTGCTCCAGGGGCCCAGGCCCCTCCGTGTTCCCGTTGCCTTGCTGTGTTTATTTTTCTGAAGTGCTTGCTTTTTGGACAGAGGACTTAAATCTATGTGTAGTAAGGCAGCCCACCATCCAGCTCACATTCAAACCTTCATGTTAAATCAAACGCATAAGTGTTCACCACCTGCCTTGCGTTTGTAAATGCCGTATTGCTGCACCTGAAAACAGGTCAGTATGGATCCATCTGATCAAAGCAGAACATCGTGATTAAACAACTGACCTCCTCAGCCAGCTGCTAAAACCGAGAAGCTTCCCTGCTGTCTCCATAAACATTTGTTGTCTTTCCTTTGGTTTTGATTCCTTGAATGTCTTTTAAAAAACAGTTCCTGCTGTTAAAGTCAAGCAACTGTTCTAGAACACTCATTATTAACAAGAGTATCACTTAACATACATATGTAAACCTGTGTGTGTGCGCGTGCGTGTATGTATGCCCAGGGCTTCCAGATTCAGAACTTTCTCCAACTTGTTAGTGCTTGTTAAAATTACTTTGGTTTGTGATATGCTCAGAGTTGATATATATTCTTCCGATCATTGTTGGGACAATGTCTCTCCATGATCATTCTTTTAAGATGTCTTTCAAGATGAATGCTCTCCCGGAAGCCTCCACCATTACTGTTGCTATAGGTTTTGTTTCTTTGACCTCTGCCACTTTAAGCTCTAGTCCCCATAGGTGGGTGTTTTCATGCACAATTATCAACTCAGTGTGTTTATTTGCACCTACTGTGTGTCCGGCTCTGTGATAGACATAGGGAATGCAGAGGAAGAGAAAGGATGAACAAGTTCCTTTTGAAAAAAACATTACATGACAGATTCTGTAATGGATACTGGTGAGATTTACAGAAACCTAGATGTCTTGATTGTTAATGTTCTTCAAGAAAGAAGAACATCATCCCTGTTTGCAGTCTCGGAATACTGGAGCCTGTCAATGACAAGCCTAGCAAGTCAGCTGGAGACTTCAGTTAAAATTTCTGAGCTGCAGAAGAGGATTGCCCAGTGGAAACCAAAAAGTTAGGCAGGGTTACAATGGTGCTGCTGCTGCTAAGTCGCTTCAGTCTTATTCGACTGTGCGACCCCATAGACGGCAGCCCACCAGGTTCCCCCATCCCTGGGATTCTCCAGGCAAGAACACTGGAGTGGGTTGCCATTTCCTTCTCCCATGCATGAAAGTGAAAAGTGAAAGGGAAGTCACCCAGTTGTGTCCAACTCTTCGTGACCCCATGGACTGCAGCCTACCAGGCTCCTCCATCCATGGGATTTTCCAGGCAAGAGTACTGGAGTGGGGTGCCATTGCCTTCTCCGAGCAATGGTGCAGTTAATGTTAAATACACCACATAATAGAAACCCAGCCCTCTGGCTCTTTGTGAAGGATAATACCAGGCTTGCTTTTCCTCTGCTGAGTCTCCTGAATTAGAATCTCTTATTATTCGCATTTGATGTGTTTTCCTCTTTGTATTGGTAACAGAGGATTCTAATTTTAAAAGCTAACATTTTATTAAACTTGTTTCCAGCTCAAAAATTCTCAAGTGTCAAAGACCTGTAATATGTACTAAACTTGGGGAAAAAATTCTACCATTATCTCTAAAGTCTATCATGGTGTTTGTAGTTTTCCCAATAACTGAAACTGTCTGAAGGTGGAAGCTGAGTGTAGCTTGTCTACCAGGTTTGCAGGTACAGGGGTGAGCACCAGCCTGGCTCTGGACAGTTAAGAAACATTTGAGGAAGAAAGGGAGGAAGGGCTGAGGGGAAATTCCTGGGAGAAACGAGCCTCTGTACCAGAATGCGGAGGCCAGAGCCAGATGGTGGTGGGCTAGTGGAGAGGAAAAAGGGAACTCAAACTGGGAACTGGGAAAAAGAGCTCCACTGGATTCTCCAGCCCAAGAGCAGCCCTGAGGATTTTTCTTTTTTAAGATTTACTTATATTTATTTTGTCCGTGGTGGGTCTTCGTCGCTGCACCCAGGCTTTTCTCTAGTTGCGGTGAGTGGGGGCTACTCTCTAGTTCCGATGCAAGGGCTTCTCATTGCAGCGGCTTCTCTTGTTTCGGAGCTGGGGTTCAGCAGTTGCAGTGCATGAGAGCTTAGTTGCTCTGTGGCACGTGGGATCTTAGTTCCCCAATCAGGCACCGAACCCATGTCCCTTTCATTGCCAGGCAGATTCTTAACCACTGGACCACCAGGGAAGCCCCAGCACTGTGGATTTTGCACAGGGGAGTAATATGATGACATCTTGATTTTCTAAAAGCAAATCGAGGTGGTTACGTGTAGAATGCATCAAAGGGAGGTAGAGAAATTAGGAAGCTATGAAATACCCCAACGAGTTAAGAGGCCTGAACGAGGGCACTTGGCACAGACAGGGTTGAGCTGAGAGCAGCTTCACGGGATGGGGAGAAGGGAAAGCCCGGGATCAAAGGACAGGAGCCGAGGTGTCAGACCCTGAGAAAGCAGACGCGTGGGGGTGCCGGTCAACAGGGGAGGGAAGTGTGGGCATGGGGGAGGGAGAGAGGAAGTGAGTTTTTAGCCTGTGAATGTGGAGGTGACCTGGAGGTGCCTGTGTGAGGCTAGTCAGCATGTAGTTGGGCATCCCGGGACTGGGGTCAAGCGCAGAGGCCCAGATCTGGGGGTGAAAGACACAGTGGTTCTCGTCCTGTCTGCACTGCGAGTTTGCTGACTTGAGTCAAGTAAGCTCTTTTATTCCTGTGTAACTGTCTGTCATCTCTTGGGTTTGCCCTGCCCGCTCTTTCACAGTTTCTCCTTGCATGTATTGGCCTCTCAGCTTAGTTACCACGAACCTCACAATGAACATCGGACAGAAATTCTGCCTGGGCTGAAAATCAAAGGGCGCCCATCAGCCCTCAGTTTGGACAGGTCTCTGAATAGACTTTTGGGAAAACTCCCTCCTGGCCCATCAGCACTCTCGGGTGTTTTTCATATGCTTTTTTTGTTGCTTCTTAAGCGTTGAATCAATTCCTGCCCCATCCCAAATTGCCCTACCTGGCAACTCAGGCTGGCTGTGAGCCCTCGTTTTCCATTCCTGAACTCATGTTGGGTGAAGTCTTGCGATTTTCAGCCGAGCGCTGACAGTCACTTCCGCCCAGGGAGCTCCTGTCCAGGTCGGACACTGCCTCGGACATAGGCCTCTCGTATTTTAGTCTCAGTCAGGTACCAACCCGAGCTTTTCAAAGGCAGCCTTACGGCACGCAGACGCTCCTGTAACTGTCTTTCTCTGCCGGTCATTACCGTTCGTTTCTGTGTCCTTCTTTTATGCTCAGTTGTTTCATTATTAATACGTGTTCAATTGCACTGCGTCTCACCCGCCTCTGCAATGAAAGCCATTCCACGCCTGGGATCACTGCTCAGACTTTCTTTGAAATTCCCCAGGAGGGTAATCCAAGGATTTAAACCAGTGGGCTTTTAATCCTTGATGATGATGTTCTTGTTTGAGTGTTGGCCTTGCCCTCCCTGATGGGGTCAGAGGACCATCTGCTCACTCACACCATCAAATGCAAAGCCAGAAGGCACCCCGATCCGGGCTCTTGCTCCTGGCCCCTGGCCCGTGTGATTTGAGGCATGTAATTATAATTCTGAGTTGTCAATGAGGCAGCAACCGGCTTCCAGGTGGCAGGTCCCTGAAACAGGTAGCCCGGCTTGGGAGAAAGAACATTTTCGTGGGAGTTGGGAAGCTGGTTTGCATCTTGGCTCTTCAGTGACGGTTGCTGTGACTTAAGCCATCCACTCAGCCCTGGTAGGTCTCAATTTTCTCATCTGTGAAATGAGGGGGAAGAACCCCGTGCTCTCTGAGGCCAGTAGGTGACTGTCACTCGGGTTCTTGTGCATGGTATTGCCGTGTCTCCCCTGTAAGGTGCTACCTTTACGCGTTTTAACATGGCAGAATTGATTTTGTACGTGGCTTTCCCGTTGACTAAACAGAAAAACTTCTACACATGCTTTTTAGCAGAAATTACAAGCTCATGTCAAAATGGGGAAGAAAAAAAAAAACCAAATGTCTATAAGACTATATGAGTAGTTCAAAAGAATTAAATGTTCAAAATGCTTGGGTATTTAAAAATTGGATAGGGGACCATAATGGTTGGTAAATCATGA
Organism: Capra hircus; assembly: GCF_001704415.2. Classification (NCBI taxonomy): domain Eukaryota; kingdom Metazoa; phylum Chordata; class Mammalia; order Artiodactyla; family Bovidae; genus Capra; species Capra hircus. Next base: position 23,092,725 of record NC_030820.1, on the reverse strand, counting down.
CATTTTTATGAGATGTCTAGAAAGATTGGTGGTAAAGATGAGCTAATTAAATTGACATTTCCTCCATTCCCTCTGGGGGCCCCAGTGATCCTGGGCCTCCCACTGTGGAAATAAACATCTTCAATGCAGACTTTTAGAGGCTTGGGGAGGAAGGCAAGCATCATTAATCCCTTTCTTTAGGGAAAGGAGAATGAATTTCCAATTATAAATGTAAGCAGTCCATTCAAGAGTGAGTTTTCATCTCTCATCTTCCTTTATTTCCTGTTGAGTCTGACATGGCACTAGAGCTTTGAAGCTGGTCTTGAGAGTTTTGCATTGGGGTTTGCAATGCTACCAGCAAGAGTTCCTGGTCTCCTTAATCTATGGAAGTTGATGAGGCTAAATGCAGGCAAGTCTTTATTGGGATTCCTGTTGCCGCCTGAGAAGGTGAAACAAGTAACAGGTGCCTTCGCTTGCTCCCTGAGAGCACGTGAGCTGGGCCTTGAAATGGGCGGAGGGCACAGGCAGGACCAGGTCCAGGGGTCGGGCTGGAGGGCTGACTGGTGGTTTGCCCACCCCTTGGTGGCACTTTGTGCAGGGCGCATGGGCAGTACCCTGGTTTTGCTCCAGACACCTCAGAACTGGAAGTTGGGTTTGGGGCCCTTTTGTATCTTGTTCATAAATTGTCAGAACTCCTCACAGTTATTTTTCAGTCCCTTATAGTTTCTTTGTATCTGTTGCTGGAGGAGATGTTTGTTCAGGTGCAGACACTGCAGCAAAGGGTCCCAGATCCCAGCCTGTCTCCTCAAGATACATGATGTATTTGGCTACGGAAAACGGGAGTGGTGGAAAGTGAGTTTACTTATCTAGTGGCAGGATCATCCTGACACCCAGACTACGTTATCCTGTTCTTACATGCCCTGCATCTAATAGCTTTACTCTGGAACTTTATTTTTGTCCGTTCATTTTATCCCTGGCTCCCCAGCAAGCCTGGCAGCATCCTAGGAAACAGCATGGACTTGCTGTCACATGTTCGCTGCACTGGACTGAATAGAGAGCACCGACGATGCCACCTTGCTCACCCAAACACAGCCTGGGTCTGCCACCAGGCCCTCGGGGTGATAGGTGTGCTCAGGGGACTTGCAGGGAGAATGTTTGGACCAGTCACAAATGCCTGCGCCCTGGATGATTGGGTTACATGAGATGTCTAGAACAGGCAGGGCTCTAAGAAAGTAGATGAGTGGTTTACTAGTTGGCTGGGGGAGGAGGTCGGCAGGGCAGAGGGCAGGAATGGGACTGACTGCTAATGGATACAGGGTTTCTTTTTGAGGTTGATGAAAATGTCCTAAAATTCATTGTGGTCATGGTTTAACTGTGTAATCATACTAAAAACCATTGATTTGTAGGCTTTAAATAGGTGAATTGTCTGGTACATGAATTATATCTCAGTAAAGCCATTAAGGAAGAAGAATGTTTGGAGTTTAAGATTAGTTTATATTTGGTATGAGACCTTTTTCTCCTCCACCACTGATTTTGGCTGCCTTTTTCTTGATGTATGGGGCTTGTGTTAAAGTATTTTCATTTAGAACAAGTGAATTGGAGGCATTACATACTTTATAATATACAGCTATCAAATGTATAGAAGAAAAGGGTAGCCAGTGAATAAAAGCAATTTGTGTGCATTTATCATTGAAAGTGAAAGTCTTAGCTGCTCAGTCATATCCAACTCTTTGCAACCCCATGGTCTATCCATGGAATTCATTCTCAGGCAAGAATACTGGAGTGGGTAGCAGTTCCCTTCTCCAGGGGATCTTCCCTACCCAGGGATCGAACCCAGGTCTCCTGCATTGCAGGTGGATTCTTTACCATCTGAGCTACCAGGGAAATCTTATCATTAGGTCCCCCCAAACTGAAAGCAAATCACTGTCCATTTCCTGGTTTCTGCAAACTGAAAGCAGAAGCATATTAATGAATCCTCGTAGTAGAGCAAGAAGGAAACCTAGAGACAATCAAGTCCGACTGTCTGTCTTAGCAGATAATCAGAGTAAGGAGCAGGAGGGGCACTGGAGGGGGGCCGAATGGCCCTTAACTTCTCACTGCTTCTCTTTCTACCACACATGCTGAGACCTGAAAACCTGAAGAGGAAAGAAAGGTAATCAAGAAAGGCTGGGAGCCACTACTTGGGCAGACCTTTGCAGATTTCTATTACGTGTGTATTTTCAATGTTGAATTAAGCCTTTTAAGGCTCTGCATCGAACTGGATTTTGTGGTGGCCCAGCACGTTCCGTAAATGACTTCCCAGATCGGCACCCCAAGATTGCTCTTCCAGACCTCCTCCTCTCCCCTCAAGCTCTCATCTAGCCTGCCCCTGGTCACCCTTCTTGCCCTGGCTGCCACCTCAAGGTCACCCAAGGCCAGTCTGTCTGGCTCCCTGACATTCCCTGTCCTGTACCTTCCAGTTGGCTGGCATCTTCAGCCAGCCTGCTTTGCCCCTCTCCTCCTCAGGCAGGGGTCTCCCCAGCTCCTGCGCTTGCTCCGTCCTGTAGAGGATCAGCTCACTCCTCCGCTGTCCTTCCTGCCCTTTGGCTGGAGAGGATGCCAGAAGCGGAGCAGGAGCCATGTATAACCGTGCAGGGTAGGAATTTTCAACTTGAAAATTCTCTGTGTAAAATGCTTTAAATTCTCTTTTTCAAACTGCAACTGGTTCTTACAGAGGGCTGTAGAAAGTAAGCCATGAAATGGACAGTATGAGAGTGGCAGGGATGTGGTTCTTGATTTTTGCTGGGTACACAACCAAAGGCTTGGCCAGGGTGGAATCAAGAGTTAACTGGAGCGACTTTCCTTGCAGGCCAGTGGTTAAGGCTCCATTGCTGGGGGCATGGGTTCAATCCCTGGGTGGGGAACTAAGATCCCATAAACCGTGCAGCCAAAAGAAAAAGGAAAAGCCAACTAGAAGAGCCCATTCTATAAGTCCTTCAGTTTTGACTTACCAGATTACAGAGTAATTTGTTATTATTGAGCTGTATCTCTAAATGTCTTCCAAGTTGAAATTTGCCATTTATAATAATAGCTACCATTAAGAAGTACTACTATTCCAGGCACTGTTATCAAAATTTTTGCCTTAACCTCATTTAACCCCCAGGAAAACTTTTAATGGTGATGATTCTGTCATGACTACCTTTCTACAATGGAAACTGAGGCAAGAAGAGCTTAAATAACTTGTCCAAAATCACTCAGTCTTAACTGAAAGCTCCAGCGTCTAACACCATGTTATGCTGTCTTCTAGCTTCAGTATCCGTGCTGAAAGGTCATCAGACCTCTCCTCATGACAACATGAATCTGAGAAAATAAAGATAAACTAAATGAGAGTATGAATAAAGTAAATGTAACACAGACAGTTTTGATGTTTGGAACCTTCTGCTGAGTGTGTACAGCAGGGGTTTCGAATGTCTGTTCTTCTGATGGCTTCTAGATTTGCAGAGGATGTTTCAGAAGACCCCTGGAAGGTTTCACTTCCACATGCGTTGTCTTCGTATTGTGACTTTGGCCTCGAATCCTCACTTTGCTTTGTACTTGACACTTTTGAACTGAGAGGTTCAGAATCTCAATTTTGAGTTTGTAAAATGTCACTTTATTCCAAGAAAACAGAACTCCCCAAGGTCTGTCCATGACGAGGAATTTGTTTTCTAAAGAGAGTGGACATCTCCAAACCTTAGGTAGATTTCACTGGGTAATTTTCTCATAAAGACAGATAGGGAGGTAAGGGTGAAGGTTTCCAAGAATAAATATTTAAGTTGGAAATGGGAATTATCTTGACGAAGATTAAACCAACCGCAGCCTTCATGCTTTGGAGGCTTTTGGACTGATGAGATCTTCATCTCAGACTTGGCTTTTTAAACTAGGGGGTTAAATGGTACTTTCAGCTAGAACTTCGCTCTTCCACATAAATCATGTCCTGACTTGCAAATTTTTTCCTTTTATTTTGTTTCCTATTTGCTTGTTTTAGTATAGTAGAGAGTGACCCAGAGCATCCCCAGTGTTAAAGACTATTCCTATTCCATTCAGCCTTGGCATTCTTGGCATTGTGGTTGTAAGCAGGGAAAGGAGGAGAATGGGACAGTTTTCTAGAGATTAAGCCACTGATTCAGAGAGAAAGCAGACCTCCAGCAATTCTTAGAACACGTGAATTAATTAAAAGAGACATGATGAACTGTGCCACGTGGTTGGAAATGTAAAGAGTTCATAGGACTGACGTTGTCACCACCGTCTACAGGACCGTAGGACATGTTACTGAGCACCAGCCCTGTCTCTCTGCAGCACAGATTGACTCTCAGCCCGGGGCTCAGCGCGCATACTTCTCCTGGCCTTAAGCCTTGCTTCAAAACACATCTGTCTCAGCTCTTGCTGAGAGAGAAGACAGCCCCGTTTCCTATCCATCTCAGAAAAAGCCAAGTAATGATTTTCCTAGGAGAAGTCAGGAGAGGTTTGTACACATGTTAATAAAAGCCTAAATTGAGGATTCTGGGCTGTATTAGCATTGAGGCTGTTACTGATGGTATTTTTACACATTTTACTTGGCAAATGTGAAGAACAAAGACAGATTTGGCCTTGTGCCAGCTGGCTCAGGCGTTATATTATGGTGAGAAGGTGTTTGTCACAGCAGAAAAATCTATGGTAATAGTCCGTCCTAATGCCCTCCAGACACGTGTTCAAACAGGAGGCAGAGGCCTCTGCAAGGCCCTCCACGGACCCTGACCCACTCAGGTCTCAAGCAAGTGGTTTCTGCTCCCTGGGCCTCTGTTTTCTGCTCTGTAAATTGGGTGGTTTGAAACAGACTCCAAGGTTGCCCCCAGCTGTCATGCTCTGTGACTATGAGGTTTATTTAAGCATAAGGAGACCCTTTGGGGTCTGGAGGTCACTCCCTGGCTGTGACCTCTTTCTCCTCTTGGCTTCCCAGACTTGTCCAAGTGTGTGGACAAGTATGATGCTGTGGTTCGCTCTTCCTTTGTGACAAAATAGAGGACACTGAGGAATTTCGGTTTCTAGATAGCAGGCTGTTCGCTCTATGTACCATGCCCATCCACTCGTTCTCGCAGAACTCCCGAGAACAGCTGCCGCCTCTGACGCCTTGTTTCCGTGTCTTGAGCCATTATCGTGCCCCTGCTGAGAGGGTGGTCGGACTCTCCTCTCACTGGACTTTTGTTGGGAGACATCAAGTCACCTTGAGGCCTATGCTCCCCTCCACGGCCTAGAACCATGTGCCCTGTCTTCCTGGAAGTGCATTTTAGAGTTGTTGGAGGTCCAAGGAGAGACCACCACCCCGGCTTACCCTCCATCACTTTACAGTCCCGGGAACTGATGCTCAAAGGGGCTTACAGCCTTTGGGTGTCAAGGGTTGATGATGGAGAGAATGTTCTAGGCCCCAGACCAGCACTTGCCTTAGTACTGCCCTCCCCAACACAGGTACTTCTCCCTTATGCTAGAGGTTACAGAAAATCGACGATCATAGTATTAATTAATGGCAAAGCTTAGCCTTGTCTTTGTAAATTGCCCCAAAAGGTTGCCTCAGAGGTTTTAGGCAGGAGCCTTAGGTATGTCACTTGGCTCCATTGTATCCCAGTATCATTATGTTCACGTGGGAAAAGGCACCTGACTCTTTCTATCCCATAGTAATGTTGTGGAAATAAATATGGATTTTTCCAGGCCTTAAGAGTCATTCTAAGAGCCACACATTTTGTGTAAAATTGCACTTACTCTTCTGATTGCTTGTCTAAAGCTTCCAATAAATCCGACTTACACATTTTTATATTCATAGCGATTATTAAAAGTACATCCCAGTTGTTGATAAAGTGTGCTTGTCCCTAATTTCACTGTTTGTTAGAAAACTAAGAGCCTTAAAAAAAAATCTTCCAGACATTGGAAGCAGATATTGTGGGTTGGGACTACTTATGTGATTATTAAAAATTAAGACAGAATCAAGATTAGAATTTGTGAAGTTTTATATCCCAGGCCATTATGAGAGGGCCAATATCCTTATACAAAGTCTATAATAAATAATCATCAGTGTCTTTGAGGCTGAAAGGAAAGGCAAAGAATTTGGAAGGAGGTAGCATCTGTGCTAAGGAGTTAATACATTTTAAAAAATATTTTTTATTTTTATTGGCATACAGTTGCTTTATAGTGTTGTGTTTCTGCTGTGCAATGAGGAGAATCAGCTATGTGTATACATGTACCCCTTTCTTCTTGGACCTCCCTCCAACTCTATCCGCCCACCTCTCCCCTCTAGGTCATAACGCAACACCAGGCTGAGTTCCGTGGTTGCAGGCTCTCACTAGCTGTCTGTCTTACACTCGGCAGTGTGTATATATCAGTGGTACTCTCCCAATCCATCCCACCCTGCCCTTCCCCCACTGCGTCCACGTGTCTGTTTCTGTTCCTGCCTTGGAAATAGGTTCATCTGTACCATTTTTCTAGATTCTACATATATGCATAAATCAGAAAAATATCAGTAGTGCATATGTGAGGAGTCAGTACATTTTTGATTCTGCCTTTTCTAGCCCTTTACTTTGTAAATCTGTACACTGAACATAGTTTTATTAGACATTTCTTTAGTGAATTAATACACTGAATGCAATGAATTATTATTCACTGTAACGTTTTGCATTTTAACCAAACCAGAAGTGGACGGACTATAGTGGGACTGGCATTCAGGCAGGCATGTTTGTGACTACGACACACTTACTACACTAGAGCCATCATGCTGTGCTCCAGACAAACCCCATCGAGCCACGATTCAGGAGACTCTTGGTTCTCACGTGTGGCCTGCAGACCCGCCGTATCAGCACCATCTGTGCTTTAGACGCCCCACCCCACACCTGCTGGGTCAGAATCCGCACTGTCACATGATGCCCAGGTGACTCCATTGCCCATTAAAGTTTAAGAAGCACTGACTCGGCAGCTTTCGATTCTGTTTTCTCCCACTAGTCCATGATAGAACGTTAGCACTTTCATATTCCGTTACACCTAAGAAAACAGTCTGTGAAACCGATGCTGCTGTTAATTCTGTCCTTTGCTGAATATGATTATCCTTTGCTAGCCTCTCTTCCCCCTCAAAAGTTATTCTACATGTATTGTCAGTCTCATAGTTTATAATCTGGTCTGCCTGTCTTTCATTAAGTTGATTATTCCTGCTTTGATTTTTATGCCTGAAAGTAATTTGTAATCTTAAAATTCCTAGTGTTCTTGTTTTATTTGGAATAACCTTTTACAAATGAATGTTCAGAAAGAAAAAGACCACTAGCCAAGAGCAGTGATTGCTTTTTTTTGGCCAATGTTTAAAACCTCCAAACAGGACATTCACCTTGATTTCCTTCCCTTTTATTCTCAGTAGGAAGTGGTAAAAAGGAGGATTTTTATTTTCCAGGGGAAAAAAAAGAAAAACAATATAAGTAAGAATCAAACTCTTGTTAATATAGCCGTTTTTGTCCCCCAAATCCTTTTCCTACTTCTCAGTCCATCTGATGAATTTCAGCTGTCTTCCTTATTTAATAGAGCCAGATCCTTCTATTTAAAGGCATCGGGAGTTGCTTTTCACGAGTTTTCTAATATGCCAAGGAAAGCAATTTTGGTTAATTGGCCAGGGAGGCTCTGCCCTTGCCAGGTGTGCCTGGTGGCATTCAGATCAGGCTGTGCGGTCTTGGGGCCAGGGCAGGTGCTGGGAGTGAGAACGCGCTCACCTCCGTCAGCCCGAGACCGGGCAGCCCCTCCACGAGCTGCTGCAGCTCCGCGGTGTTGTTAAACCTCTTAAGGCTCAGTCCTGGATTTCATCTAGAAAAGGAAAGGTTAAGGAAGCTTATATTCTAGAGAGCCGGGGAGCTCTCCCTGACAGTCATGATGCAGTGATCCCACCTGCCTCTCTGAAGACATCTGCATCCCCCTAACCAGACAGACTTTGGATCACTGGGGCTTTGGAATGCCCACTTGGGAAGAGGAAGGTGGAGTGACTCTCTTTCCCTGTGAGTCCCTCACATGCCATCCAGTGGGTCCGGGCAGGGAGTGGAAGTCAGTTCTCAAGGGCACAGTGAGCAGAGGTGAAGACCAGACTTCCTCAGATGCTGGGGGTTTGCTGATCCCAGTAAGCAATGTAATATGCTTGGGGAAAAGGAGGAGAGTTCCCCGAGGCTCTGAGAAAAGAGATTTAAACGGGAGTCACCCGAGAGAGCAGCAGGGACTTAGCTAGTGGGAGTGTGGAGCTAGTGGAGAGCCTGAATCTGGAATGAAATTCTAGACACTGGAGTGAGATGAAGCCAGGAGAGCCCCACCTCATCCCCTCCAGAGATGAACTGTCCTCGCCAATGACTGAAGTGGGGTTAGGGGGTGGACCAGGTCAGAATCTTCTAGAGCTGTGTTAGAGCACACCTGCCCAGGCCAGCCCAGAGCAGCCACAGACCCCAGGGTTCACTAATTGACTCATTTCCTACTTGAGTAGTTGACTAGTTGAGAACTTGGGTTCGGAGCCAGCCACACTGCAGATGGAATTCTGGATCTTCCGCTTGCTAAAGCTGTGTGACCTTGCTTCGGTTATTTCACATCTCTGATCCCCATCTCCTCATCTGTAAAACAACAGTGATATAAATAGTAATTGCTCCATAGGAATGTTATCAGAGTTGGGAGAAGTGCTCTGTGCCTAACTCTTGGCAGAATACCTGTTGCATAAGCAAACACTCAGCGAAGGTAAAATGTCCTTCCATGGCTGGAACCTAACTGTATTCAAAAGGAAATCTGAGCTCTTGTTCAACTCAAAAGAACAAGGTAAACAGGGCAACTTTGATTATAATTCTAGGCGTTAGAGTCACTATTTTCATTTCATTTGAAGGACTTGGCATTTGAGTTACAATGAACAGAAAATGTCCTCCTCCTTATCAGCTTCTTCCAAACACAGATTTTGTTCTTTTTTAACACTTTTTATTTTGTCGTGGGGGTATAGCCGATTAACAATGTTATGACAGTTTCGGGTGAACAGGGAAGGAGCTCAGCCATACATATACGTGTCCCCAAGTTCCCCTCCGATCTAGGCTGTCACATAATCCTGAGCAGAGTTCCCTGTGCTATACAAGTGGGTCCTTGTTAGTTACTGAATTTCAATATAGCAGTGCAAACACATATGTTTTTGAAAACTTGTTGTGACAGCAAATGACCTGGAAACTGGTCTTTACCTGGTTCTCTTCCTTCCTCCCCCTTCACCCATGGGAAGAATTCCCTGACCCGGAGTGCACCTCTTCCCAACGACTCCCAGGCTCGCAGTGGAGCGCGATTCCACACGTCCTACGACAAGAGGTATATCATCAAGACCATCACGAGTGAAGATGTGGCCGAAATGCATAACATCCTGAAGAAATACCACCAGGTAATGTTTCTTTATTTTTATTTGAAACTCTTGAGGTGGTCAACATTCGTAATGAATTATCATCAAAGTCCAAGATTTAAATATATAGGTAGGTCATGATGAGAATACATTTGACACAAAAATTCCCTCTAGCTGTGTTTGTAAAATTTATTGTATCCAGATTACAGACAGTTAACATTTAGGAATGGTAGATTGTTAGTTATATATGTAACGCTTCTAATCTAAACACCCTTCTGTACAGTAGTTTCGATGATTACCATTCTGATTTTAAAATCACTGAGCTTAAGGGTTGGCAGCATTTTGGAAGTTATTTCGCACATGCCTGTTGGCAGTGAGATGTTGACCCCTGAGTATTTGACCAGTTAACGCCTTTTGAGAAAAGGCTCTGATTTTAGGACATGGGTGTCTGTCTACTCGCTACCTGCTTTTCCGAGCCCTCAGCATTGTCCCTTCATAATCTCCTGGGGGTAGAATGAAACTCCCCTGGGGAACATCCATCTCTTTCTACCGTGTGCCCCCCACTGCTCTCTTTCTTGATGAATCCCAGCACAAGAGCCTGCAGGGCACACTCGCTGCTGTACTCTGAGCCCTCCTTAAGTGGCAGTGGTCACAGCATCGTCAAGTTCTGCAGCCATAACCAGTGACCAACTATGTCACCTCGAGGAAGTGTAGCCTTAGGGCGTGAATATGGCACTGTTGATGGCATTTTCAAAGCAGTCACCTTGAGAACTGGTGTTTAAACCACACACTGCAGCACAGACCCACACAGGCGCCCACACATACTGTTGCTGTTAACCAAAGGCTCCTCAAAAGTGTTTATATCATCACATCAAGGACCAGTCTCACAGAGTGACTTCTTCAAAGGCACTGCTTGGTTGGATCTGTGGGGCTGAGTGTCTGTGAAAGTCAGCTTCCTTCCTCCATGGTCCTGCTTTCTGCTCTAACATCAGAAGTTGGTTCCTGCCAGTTGCTTACTCTTCTCAAATGTGATCAACTGCATTTTGCTCCGAGTGAGGTCAGTGAAACTCTTGAAGCTCCCTACTTCCTGTTTCGTAAACTTGGAGCTCCCCTGATTTGTATTTTTAAAAACAGTCAGCCTGTAAATTCATTTAACATCTATTCAATCTTTATAACACTGATTCCTTTTGAAATCCATTCTACAATGCTTGCGCCGTTGCCAATTATGAAGGAAATTTTAAAGTGCTGGGTTAGTACCTATCAGGGTAGACACTCAGGCATTGGCTTCTGAATGGATGGAATTCTAGGATGCAGCTCTTAACCAGTCACCCCCGCTGGAACTTACTGTCATGCTGGTGCATCTTTCTCTCCTTTCTTTAAATTGTCTCAGAACTTTCAGAGCAATGTGGTACCTCAGTGACCAATGAAAACCTATTATTCTGATAAGTGAGACTGTTCAAATGCAGTGTGAGATACAATGCAGATACGAACCTCTCGATGACATCTCTGAGTTCAGAATTTTTTTACTTTTACAAAAGTCACAGTTTGAAGGGTTTCCTCTGGGGTGGTTACTGTAACGAATGTGCAAGATTTGACATATCAGCAGTATTGCATAAAATGCATTGGGGACCAAAATATAAGTCTGTTAACATGCTCCGGGGGCTGTCACATCGCTAAATATTTCCTTTCACTTCACTGCTACAAATGGCTATTTTTGTAGTATGTTCGTTATCCAGAAAAAGCCCATTTCTCACTTCATCATCATCTATGTTTTTCCTCTTGTAAAAAGTCCTTTTATTTTACTTTTGGCTGCGCTGGGTCTTCATTGCTGCACACTTCTCTTTTTTTGCTGCGGCGCTCTAGGCATGCAGGCTTCAGCAGTTGTGGTGCACAGGCTTATTTGCCCCATGGTATCTTCCTAGACCAGGGATTGAACTGTTGTCCCTGGTGGATTCTTAACCAGTGGCCCACCAGAGAAGCACAAAGAGTATTCAAAATATAATGAAAAGGTCTTAGAGCTAACCTTAAAACAGAGTGTTGTGGGTCAATTATTCTTTAAAAACAAAGACACTTATAGAAAAAGGGATCAGATATGAGGCTACCAGAGGTGGGGGAACTGGATGAAGGCAGTCAAAAAAGTACAGACTTCCAGTTACAAGATAAATACTAGGGCTGTAATGTATAATATGATTCATATAATTAACCACTGCTGTATGTTATATATGAAAGTTGTTAGGAAGTGAATCCTAACAGTTCTGAGCACAAGGAAAAAATTTTTCTTTTGTAATTGTATGAATGATGGATGTTCACTAAACTTAACTGTAATAATCATTTCTTGATGTATGTGAGTCAAATCATTATGCTGTACACCTTGAACTTGTACAGTGCCATATGTTAATTACATCTCAGTAAAACTGGAAGAAAACAATCTTTAAATAAATAGAGGTAAAGGGTCTTCGTGACTGAGAATCACCATTGCTAATACAGTTTGCTTAAAGGACACTAGGTGGAAGGTCAGGAGACCTAGGTCATAGCTGGTCACAAACTGGCTAATTCAGGGATCTTTGAGCCTCAGTTTCTCCATCTGCATTTCATTCATTCATTACTTTGTGCATGCATTCACTCTCTTTCTGTTGGAGTATGGCTGACTTGCAATATTGGATTAGTTTCAGATGTGTGGCATAGTGCTGTGATATTTTTATAAATTATGTACAACACATAGTTTTTATAATATTATTGACTATATCCCCTGTGCTATGTATTTACTCTTGATGTAACTCCATAAAGGAGGTAAGGTGGCCTAGACTACTTTTAGGATTTACCACTAGTCAGAATTTTTTTCTTACTTCGGTGGAGACTGTCATTTCTTCTTTTCTTGCTTTTTATTGCTTTTACCTTGTAATGTGCTTCTGAACCAGCAGTCTGGTCTGGACGAGTCATTAGGCTTGTTCAAATCCTGTTATCAATAGACAGGACAGGCTCTCAGAGAGGGCCACTCCTATGGAGTGCATTGGATGGGCTTTCTGACAGCGTTGGTTACTCTGTGGCTCTGCTTTTTTACTTTTCTTTCATTGTTCCTTTTTGTGTTTAAGTAAAATATATCCAGAGGTGCAGCTGTATTCTGGAAGGTTAAAATTGCCCTAAGGCCAACCTCTGAAGGAGCAGCACAGTGCTAGATGTTGAAAGAAATTCCTCCTGACTTTCTGATGAGCCAGCCTCACCAGCAGTGCCCATGTGGCAGGTGATTCAGAACATGAACTCTGGAGCTGACTGCTTTGCCCCCGACCTGCTGTATGACCTTAGGCAAGTTACCTAACCTCTCTGTACCCGCTTCTCTGTCCATACGATTTGGATGGTAGTGTCTCCTCCCTCCCGTGTTGTATGGGCGTCCCAGGTGGCGCTAGTCGTGAAGAACCTGTCTGCAGTGCAGGAAGACTCAGAGACTCAGGTTCGATCCCTAGGTCAGGAAGATCGCTGCACAAGGGCGTGGCAACCCACTCCAGTATTCTTGCCTGGAGAATTCTGTGGACAGAGGAGCCTGGCGGGCAACAGCCTCCACAGGCTCACAAAGAATTGGATACAACTCAAATGACCTAGCAGCAGCAGCACCCTCCTTCATCTGGTGTTGTGCTAATTAGGGGAACTGATATTTCTAACCTGCTCAGGACAGTGTCTGGTAAATAACAAGTGCTATGTAAATGATCGAATAAGATCTTTAAATACTTCTCTTGCACATAGTTGCCAGTGTCCCCATGTTGAAATCATTAGCTCTTTCAATCCACTAGGGGGCCTGGTTTCTGGTAGAGTGTGGCACAGATGCAGAAAAATTTGAAGATTCAAACTGTAAGAAGTTAGATTTCTTCCAGGCTCCAGCATGCTGCCATAGTTTTTACCTGCTGCCCAGATCCCACCCTGATTTTCACTGTGTGCTAAGAAAGCACAACAGCATCTTTCAGAACAGTGGAAAATTTATATTAAGCAGAGCAAACATTTATGTTCCTTTTGTTTTTCTCTTTTTTATAGTTAGGAAAATAACTTCAGTGTTTTGGTGTAAATACCCTTTTCTTCTGTAGATTTCTGTCAGGTCAGGACAAACTTGGGTCTTATAAATGATGATTATTGACTGATTAGCTAAGCAATGCTGGAGCATTCAAAAAGGAAAATTGGTCAAGAACCTTTCTTGGATACCTTATTTCTCCTACATTGACTGATTTTTTTTTTTAACTGACCTAAATTCATTGGAAGTTTTGGAATCATGTACCTTCTTCAGCTTTAATTAAAATGGAGTCAGTGTCAGTAAAATTTTAAAAATTTTAGGGGAGGGAACAAGTTCCAATATAGATAATCAAGAAATGCTTATGAAAATAGCATTAAGAATATGTTTTATGTTTTTGAAATGTAGGGTTTAAATTTTTTTTTATTTCAAAGTGGCTGAACTGACAAATTGACCAAGTAACCCAAAAATCCTTTCTTAACTTTTGTTATCCAGGAGACTGTTAGTAACTTGAGTCGAATCTAGAAGTTATGCCTTAAAACTCTGGAATCATTGTTGAAAAAGCTATCTAGTATGTCAAGTTTCAGTGTAGGATGAGGGGGTGACTGCTTGACTTTTTTGGATCTTCCTTGGAATACATCTTTCTATCCTCCCACGAAGGACAGTGGTGTTGGCCGCAAACAGAGAGAAACTGAGAAAACAGGCCCCATGAAAGCCAAAAGTTAAAACTAAAAAAATTGAGGGTGTGATGCCAAAAGAGAAGTTAGACACTCCATCAGCATTTCCCAAATTACTGATTGGAGACAGAACCCCCGCACTGCTTGTAAGAATTGATGTTCTGATTTAGTAGGTCGGGGTGGACCTGAGACGCTGCATGTCACGGGCGATGCTGATGGAGACCCTGTAAATGGCAGCGCGGGCCCCACCTCCTGGAGCAGGAGAAACATTCCAAGTCTGCTCGCTGGCTCTTTTTGTTCTCTGTGAAAGAGAGGCCGATGGAAATGTGAAAAGCACAGTCAAGTTTTACATGTAAGCAGCTGGAACTGTGAGATTCACAGCAAGTAGCAGCAGGGCCTGTGTCTTCAGGAGCTGCACACACTCTCAGGAACGCCAGGAGGGATCCCTGTGGCTCAGGGAGCGCTGCTCCAGCTCCGCTCTGCAGACAGGGCATCGCTGTCTGCCCCCAGGTTCCGGCAGCCGTACAGCCCACTTGCTGGCACGCGTTTCCTGCAGCACGTGATCTCCAGTTTCTGGAAATCCCGTTCCTCTCTTGTGTTGGGATACGGCCTGTCTCCCCGCCTCTCTCCAACATCTGTGGACTGGACATTCTCATTCTGGCCTCCACGGCTCTCACTTTTCTTTTCCCCTTTTCTGTCTCCAAGCATCTCTGCTCAATTTGGGGTTAATTCCTCAGCTGTTTCGCCCACTCCTCATTCTCTCATCAGCTGTTTTAATCCGTGGTCTCCCCTATCCAGTGATTTTTTTCATTTCAAAGATTGTATTTTTTCTTCTAGAAGTTCCATATTAAAAAATCCACCTGTGCACTCTTGATCGTTTTTCATTATATACTCATTTTTGAAATTGTAACCTTTTATTTCTTCAAATGCTTTTATACATAACTCTTCCAGTTCTATTTCCAGTAGTCCTAACCTCTGCCATTCCTGGGGTCCTGAGTTTGCTGTCTCTTGTGACTGCTGACTCTCAGGAGTGACTGACCGGAGCAGAAGGCCTGGCAGAGTGTGAGGTCAGGATGCTGATGAGAGAGAGACTCCGGTACGGGGAGAGGAACGGAGGAGGACTGGGCAGAGTAGGAGGGCCTGCTGCCAGGCAGGCCCTACAGGCCACAGCCAGCCGGTGGGGCCCTTCCGGGTCCTCCGCGTAGCACTGCCGTGTTGGGCCCAAGAAACAGGAAGGCAGACTCAGGAGGAGCTGCCAACTGAAGCCCACTGACCGCACTCCACAGCCAGACAGCATGGCCTCCCAGAGTGCATCGCACCGTGACGCTTGGGACGGCCCTTCTCCGTTTCAGCTGTAGTCACTGAGTAACACCAGCTCCACTTATGGTAGGGCGTTTATTTTTAGTTGTTTTGGTTTTCTGGACACACCGACCAGCTTGTATCTTAGGTCCCCCGCCTGAGCCCTCAGCAGTGAAGCTCAGAGTTCTAACTGTTGGCCCACCAGGGAATTCCCTGATAAGGTGTTTGCTTGTTTGTTTATTTTTCACAAAGTCATGTCACCTCTCACGGTGATGTTGTGTATGGGTCTTTATAGTAGCATAATAAACTGAATTTGGAGCACTGGTGTTGGCATATAGATATATTCTGCAATATATCAGTACTAAGAATGCTTGTGAATACTACGGAGAAATGTTTCTTATCTTTAAGCCTGATTTTTATTAAGTTTAAGAAAAGCAGTAAAATTTTGTACTTACATTAGATTAAATGGAGTCATCCTTACATTCTTTTATGACTCTTGAAACCAAAATATAGTAACTGACATAGACCATTCTCCCAGAATGTCAACTCAAGAAATGTTTGGATTATTTATTTGTTTGGTTCTTCTGAAACAAACCAATCCTTAGTTTCAGGCTGTTTTTTACTTTCTTCCTTCCCTCCCTTTCTTTCTTTCTGTCTCTCTCCTTCCCTCCCACCTTGCCCCCCACTCCCCTGCCCCGGCCTCATGTAAAGAACATTGTTGAAGTGATCTGTAAACACAGGCAGAGGCACAATAAGAATTGCAGATAATTTAACCTTTCAAAAACATTAACTGAAGCAAGACTTTACATTGAAGTATTAATTTGATGCTATATTAAATTGTCACTTCAAGCCCCTTAAAAAAAAAAAAAAGAGTGAAACATGGTAATAACAGCAATTTTCAAGAGCTGGAGCCCAGGTTCACACTCTCATGCAGAGATATAAATATTTATCCATTCCAGTACATCACTTAGAATCCTCTCTGCTGAAACCTTCAGTCAGCTGTGAATCTTTTAATGGCATTTCATTTTGCATAAGAAAAAGCAACAGACCGGGGGATTCATAAGACTTGTTATTCTTGTTGAGTACCCAAGAGCAAAGGAAACCGAGATCCTGTGGCTGTTGCGTTTTATATGTTTTTAAAATTCCAATTTCACCATGTCAGTTTATCATTATAGTTCTGACAAGCTGCTGTACAGGAAAAAAGTTCTAGGGGAGACTAATAAAGAGGTAAAATTTGCCTCTATTAGTGACACCAAGGAGTCATATAAAAGAAGACTGTTTTAAGAGAAGACAGAAAAAAGTAAAATCTGTATGGGTTACAGATGAACACTGCCAGCAAATACAAGTGTCTGAGAAGCGCTCGTAAGAAAAACCAAAGTCACAGCATAAAATTACAGCCCGAGGTGACAAGAGGCATCCAGCTATGAAAATGCTAAAGTGAAAAATATTTAATAAAAACAGTATTTTTAAAATGCAAACATAGGTAATGCAGCAAGTTTAACACTGAGATTATGGACACTGACTCCAAGAATACTTGGTGATGGTTTTAGTTCTGTACAGTAAGCATAAGAAGAATTAATGATGATCAGGGTCAGCTTTTTAAAAATTTGGGAATGTTCCATACCTTATTTAGGTAGAAGATCAGTGTCCTGGCTGAACTGCGAACATTATCAGTTCAGGTGCCAGACAAGACCTTCCCTGTTTGATAGGAGAGAATATGCCCCAGGGTCTGAGTGGTGGAAATAACTGGCCAGCTTTGGGCTACAGATAGGAAAGCCTCTGGGAAAGGGTGGGATCTGAGGAGCCACGGAAAGGAAGGCTCTGCAGGCTTGTGTGTTCACGGCTGGTACTCCCCTAAAAGGCGTCATCCCTCTGTCTGTGTGTGCCCTCAATTCCTGGTCCGCACTGGATAACCAGTGCTGCTGTGTTTGGCCATTTGTGTCCTCTTACCTCCCTCGGGACCTCAGAGTGGCAGAGGACAGATGTCCATAGACTCACCTGAACTCGAGAGAAGTCTCCTGGGAAGTACTAGGGCACAGCACCGGTCAGAAGTGAATTGAGATATTAAAGCGGCAGATAGGGAACACTATCCTCTGCCAGTGAGAAGGGCTGCCTTGTAGCCACATCAGGACGCTGATGGATAGTGAAAGAAACATCCTCCCCTTTCTATTATTTTTTGGTTTTGGCTGTGCTGTGAGGCTTGTGGGATCTTAGTTCCCTGACCAAGGATCCAAACCGGACCCCGGCAGTGGGAGCACCAAGTCCTAACCACTGACCCAGCAGAGAATTCCTCTACACCTTTTTAAAGAATGACCCTCGGGATTAAGTCACTATTTCTCCATGCTTGTAGTCCCTATTTCTCCATTCTTCCAACAAAAATTGGAAACTAAGCATGTAAAAGGGAGGAAGCAAAGATTCATCGTTAAGATTGTCTTGTGATCGAATCAACAGTGTTAAAAAGAAATTAATAAGGGCTGAGGCTGTTTTTAACTATTAAAATAAGGGGCTCATGCCCCCGCCAAAAAAAAATCATGAGACTGTAGTGCCCCAGTTCACATTTTTAAAATAATTTTTGAAGCATTTAATTACAGGTTCTTTTGTTAATTTGTCAGTGATTAAGCTTTTGAAGGGGAAGTGCACAGAGTTCTGATCCTAAAAGCAACATAAGTGAGAATTATAATTTTTAGTGTCTTCTGTATTTACAAAAGTATTATCATACTTTATTTAGAAAAACGCACACACATAAACATTATTCACTTTTGGAAGGTATATTCTATGGAGATGTGCTTTAAATTGGGAGTTCCTAGCCCACATTTAAATAGAACCTACTTCTCAGGGAGCATTTGAGGAGCACGTCAGGTGAAGCCCGCCTCTCCCACCCCTCGCCTCTCCCACCCCTCGCCTCTCCCACCCCTCGCCCCAGGGTCTTGATTTCATTTGGCTCCTGCTTGAGTCATTGCAGTCCCCCCAGCGCCGTTTCCCTGATCTTCACACCCTTCACAAAGCCCCTGTGCTCTAAGTACTGTTATTGTGCCTCTTCTCCAAATGCAGAGACACAGAGAGGTTGAATAATTCCCAAAGGTCACACAGCTAGTGCTCATGGTGCTGGCCTAGGAAGGCTCAAGTAGCGTGATTGTGGCCCTGTGTTTACAGTCTCCCTAGGTGTGGGATGACCTCCAGGAGTTTGTGGGGTGGGGGAGCTGTCTGAGACATGCCCACTGGTGTTAGGGTATGTGCACAGCATTTAGTGGGTCAGCAGGTGAAGAACCCAAGGGGATTACTATCTGGGCCTCTCTGTGTCAACCCCCACATGCAGTGACCCTCATGCTCCAGTTCGGTGGTCTGCCAGCCCAGGTGCTCACAGACCCAGTGGGACGTTCCTCCACTGAAATGAAACAGGGTCTTCTTTTCCCAGTGCTCCCACCCAGAAACTCAATTCATGGGGGAGGTTTTCACTCCCCTTTCTAAACCTCTGGGACCAGCTGCTGCTTGTCAATACTGGAATCTAACATGATAGGCTTTTTGGGGTTGTGTTTTGTACATGATTATAAACTCAGGAGTTTTAAGTTTTTTAAATCTTTGTGTTGCACGGTGTTCAACAAAGCCTCATAGGTGAGCCTTGCTTTTGAGTATAAGAACATGTAGAAACTTGCTGATAAGGTGAATCAAATTTGATCTATGTTTTAAATATGTATTATTTTATTTAATCCTAAAGATAGAGGAGTTGCAGCATATAATGTGTACGCGTGTTTCTCCCTGGGGTGGGGGTGGTGGGGAAGCGCATCAGTGATTTCCTGTGTTGTAGTCAGGTGTCTTTCACAGATTCGTCAGTACGGATAGTGGTATCTATGCTGATCCGGGCATCCTGTGGCTCTGTACAGAGATTTGGATCAAAGAGATGTGTTCTGGCAGCAGGATTTTTAAAAGCTAGGCCATGATGAGACTAAACTGAGCAGAACAGCACAAGAGGTGGGGTGCAGGAGGAGGGAGCTGAGTGGCCAACCTGAAACCTGTGTGCCCCCCAGGGCAGGGGGCATGTCGCGTGGGCCCTCAGATCACCTCTGAGTAGACTTAGATCACGTCTGTGAGTCAGTCTGGAGCACAGAGCAGACAGGCTGACATTGAGATCCCTTACCAGAGCTCTGACTGTCCAGCGTGAGCCTGGTCACCGTCCTCTGCGGCAGGAGAGCGAGCAGCACAGAGCACAGGCCTTGTGGAGGTGTGCTCACTCTGCCGCCTGTAACCCTCCCCCTAACCTTCCTGGTAGGAGTTACGGCGCTTGTTTTCTAGAAAATGACATGGAAACATAGGATGGTTTAGTAAGCTGCCCGAGACCCCACAGCTGGTAAATGGAGGCACAGGGACGCCCCTGCGTATCATCTCTCTGGCTCCAGAACCTACATCCTTCCTGCCGAACTTACTCGGCCTCCATGCGGCCAAGGCCCAGCCAGCCAGCCCTCTTCAGAGGCACCAGACAACCGCTCCTTTTATTTCTTTACATCGGACGTAAGAAATCTTTTCAGCCAAGAGCTCTTTACCACCTGTTTTGTATTAGCAAAACTCAAGTTTATTGTTTTTTGAAAGGCGAGAAATAGAAAAGTTTCCTCTGATCTGACTTCAGATTAAGAACAAGTTGGGGATGAAACTCAACTCAGAAAAAGCCATCGTATTGAAATATGTAGCTCAATTTTGGTAAGATTTTTTTTTTTTAAGGGCAGAAGCATCTTTAAAATCTCCCGAACTTTGGGTGGCAAAAATCAAACTCCTACACTGATGCTGTACTTCTTTTCTTTAATGATAAAAATTAAAGGCTTCAAAAAAAAGTCTTAAGATGGCTTATTATTGTCAGAGTTGGTTATTGCAGTATCTACCACTAAAGTGTATGACAGAGCAATCTGATTACTTTCTTACTTTTATAAAAGTGCATTGTACAACTGAGAAATCTGAGGATTGTTTTTTTTAAATGAAGGAGTTACCTTAAATGTCACCAATACCATGGTGACTGTTCTTCCAGCCATCTGCCTGTAAACAGGCAGAGTAAGTACAATTTTTACAACAGTAAGTACAGTTCATGCTAAGTTATCCTAGCGATTTCACACACGTCAAAGGCATAAAGAACCTTTTTAAAATCTTTCCCCCTCGTTTTAAAGAAAGGAAAACCTAACTTTGGAAAGTACCGTGGGACCCAGTCTGTAAGGATGGTCTTTTGAAAAGTGTCTCCATCTGGTGGCCATGTAGAATGTGGCCACTGAAGAGTGATAGACATACGTTGTGTTTTTGCAACTCTCTTGGAACTGGTGTCAGTGCCGGGACTGACCTGTCCAGTGATGAATCCAGTGTGGGGCCAGAGAGTGTCCATCTGTCTGTAGAGCTTCACACCACTGCTCTGGTGGGCAATTTTTTATTTCTTTCACTGACATGAATTTTTTATTCAATGTCACTTGTAAATCTACAAAGTAATCATTTTAACATATCCAAAAAGTATTACTTTTTTTCATAAATTATTTTTTAAATTTTACTGAAGTAAGGGGACGACAGAGGATGAGATGGCTGGATGGCATCACGGACTCGATGAACGTGAGTCTAAGCGAACTCCGGGAGTTGGTGATGGACAGGGAGGCCTGGCGTGCTGCAATTCATGGGGTCGCAAAGAGTCGGACATGACTGAGCGACTGAACTGAACTGAAAGTTAATTTATAGTGTATTAACTTTTTATGTACAGCAAAGTGATTCACTGATACATACATACATGTAAAATCTTGAAACCGAGCCTCCTGTGTCTCCTGATCGGCAGGTGGAGTCTTTACCACTGAGCCACCAGGGAAGCCCACATGTATTTTTCCACATTCTTTTCCATTATGGTTTGTCACAGAATATCAAATATAGTTCCCTGTGCTATACAGAGGACCTTGTTGTTTATCCATCTTATACAGTTTGCATTTAGTAACCCCAGACTACCATTCTTTCCTTCCTCTGTCCATCCCCCCCTCTCAGCAGCCACAGGTCAGCTGCTTTGTATCTGATGTGTGTTGTATTTCACATTCCACATAGAAGCGATATCATCTGGAATTTGTCTTTCTCCTTCTGACTCACTTTGCTTAGTGTGATAATCTCCAGGTCCATTCACGTTGCTGCAGGTGGCATTATTTCATTCTTTTTCATGACTGAGTCAATATTCCATTGCATGTTCGTGCCACATGATCTTCGTCTGTTTATCTGTTGAGAGACACCTGGGTGGCTCCCATGCCCTGGCTGCTGTGGACATAGGGGTGTGTGCGCCTTAATGAATTACATAGTTTTGTCTTTGTCTGGATACACATATAGTACGTAGTGGGACTGCTGGATCACGTGCTAATTCTTGGTTTCCTGAGGAACTTCCATACTGTTTTCCACAGTAACTTCACCAACTCACATTCCCACCAACAGTGTAGGTGGGTTCCCTTTTCTCCACAGCCTCTCTACCATTTGTTATGTGTAGATTTTTTAATGTGATGGCCATTCTGACCAGCATGAGGTGGCACCTCAGTGTAGTTTTTTGATTTGCATTTCTCTCACAATTAATGTTTAGTAGCAAAAATGGCAGTGAATCTAACTAGGCTGATGTCAGATTAGTACTATACTGAAAACCAATTTAAAAAAACTGTGAAGTCAGTTATATTCTAGTTGATCTTCACTTATGAAAGACCCGTTTGCAGAGCTGAACCTGGATGTATTATTTCTGAAAGGTCAGAGTTCTAAATTCGTCCTTCTACTTTTCCATATATTTAAAGTACTTAGTAGTGTGTCTTTTAAAAATAATATTACATCTTTAATGAGAATGACTACAGGTAAAATGTTGTAAGTTACACACAGAAACCAGTGTTGATATTACATAAAACATAAAGATCTAAGTAGAAAACTCTCTACTTCAGGAGAAGTTATTTAAGTAGTGGAAATGATTTGTTGTTGTTCAGTCGCTCAGTCATGTCCGATGCTTTGAGACCCCATGGACTGCAACACACCAGGCTTCCCTGTCCTTCACCATCTCCTGAAGCTTGCTCAAACCTCATGTCCATCGAGTCGGTGATGCCATCCAACTAACTCATCCTCTGTCATCCCCTTCTACTCCTGCCTTCAGTCTTTCTCAGCATCAGAGTCTTACTTTAAAATGTTTTCCCAAAATAAAGTGCAGTTATGTTAACAAAAATGTGATCAAGGATTTTCATGATAAGGCCTTGAGAGGTTGAAATAACATGTCTAAGAAAGGAAAAGAAGAAATGTTCAAAAGTTTACATCATATTTGTTATGCAGCGTTGTGAGTAAAAATTTTTAAAGTTTATGCCCTTTACTGTTTTTCATTTTTTAAGGAAACACCCTTATGGCAGAACCTGATGGGCTGCAGTCCATGGGGTCGCTAAGAGTCAGACACGACTGAGCGACTTCACTTAGACTTTTTACTTTCATGCCTTGGAGAAGGAAATGGCAACTCACTCCAGTGTTTTTGCCTGGAGAATCCCAGGGACGGGGGAGCCTGGTGGGCTGCCGTCTATGGGGTCGCACAGAGTCGGACATGACTGAAGCGACTTAGCAGCAGCAGCAGCTGCAGACTGGATGTTTTGGGTTGTTTTTTTAATGCTCTTTATACTTTAGGATGAAGGGCCTCTTGGGGGGGAGTCAGTGGTAAAAAATCAGTGGGATTCTTAAGAATACGTGGGATCAGTTCCTGGGTCGGGAAGATCCCCTGGAGGAGGAAATGGCAACCTACTTCAGTATTCTTGCCTGGATGAAATCCCATGGACAGAGGAGCCTGGTGGGCTACAATCCATGGGGTTGCAGAGTCAGAAATTACTGGGCACATACATACATACAATAATTTGTGATCTGAGCATCTTTTCATGTGCCCGGTGGCCATCTGTGTTTTCTTTGGAGAAATGTCTACTTATGTGTTCTGTTTTTTTCGATTGGGTTTATTTTGTTGAGTTGTACGTGCTATTTGTATATTTTAGAAATTAAGCTCTTGTTGATCGCATCGTTTGCAAATATTTTCTCCCATTCCATAGGTTGTGTTTTCATTTTGTTTATGGTTTCCTTGGCTGTGCAAAAAGCATGTAAGTTTAATTAACTCCCATTTTTTTTTATTTCTATTGCTCTGGGCGACTATCTGGTAACAATTTAAACATTAGAGTCTCAATAAGAAACAGAAAACCGAGAGCCTGACTCTCCCAGCTTCTAACACTGTAATCTCGACTTTAACACTATCAAAGGCGTTGATCATAGTGGCCAGGTGATGCTGCCTGAACCTCGTAAAGTTGTCATCAAGGCTTCTAGGAAGGCAGATGGAGACCCCAGGTCATGATTTCACTTTAAAGGAGTTATAGAAAAGACTAGTCACTTGTCCTCTTGCCTCGTGGCATTATATACAAATTAGTTGGGAACGTTAAGAAAAAAGTATCTCTGGAGATACAGTTTCTTATCTGTCTGCATGGTGCACTCAGACGTGGTCTCCAGGTGTGTAAACATGGTCATTTTCCATAAATAAGACACTAATGATTGTATAAATCATTTTTACTTTGTAAAACACCACAGGCAGAGGGGTATTTTATATCTGAACAAACAGCTTTTGACTGGATCATTTCCCCCCCTTTTTCCTTTCTTTCCTATGCAGTATATAGTGGAATGTCACGGGATCACCCTTCTTCCCCAGTTCCTGGGCATGTACCGGCTTAATGTGGATGGAGTTGAAATATATGTGATTGTTACAAGAAATGTGTTCAGCCACCGTTTATCTGTATATAGGAAATACGACTTAAAGGTAAGATTTTTACTTTTTTGTCCATCAAGCTTGTTCATCCATGTTGCGTGTAACTGATCAGGCTGAGCACTTAAGAGTCACCCAGAGCTGAAAGCACTAGGCAGCCAGCAGTGCACTTCGTGTTATGTGAGGGTCTGGTGGCTCAGACGCTAAAGCATCTACCTGTGATGTAGGAGACCTGGGTTTGATCCCTGAGTAGGGAAGATCCCCTGGAGAAGGAAATGGCAATCCACTCCAGTGCTCTTGCCTGGAAAAATCCCCTGGACGGAGGAAACTGGTAGGCTATAGTCGATGGGATTGCAAAGAATTGGACACAATTGAACAACTTCATTTTCTTTCTTTCTTATTGTACCTATGAGAGATCCCACATCTAATTTATTGAGCTAGTATGTATTGAACACCAGCTATGTGCCAGGGCTCTGCTTTTAAGTGCTAGAACAGTGTGATGAACAAAACAGACCAAATCTGCCCTCAATGAGCTGACATTCTGGTGGGCAAAGACAGATAAGTAAGTCACATGGTGTGCTAGGAACTGATGAGTGCCAGGGACAGAAGAAAAGACAGGAAGGATGGGGAAAGGATGCAGTTTGGAATCAGGAGGTGAGGGACAGGCTGTTTCAAAGATTTGGAGTGGGAGGTAGCCCACTGGAGATTCTGACTGTGGAGTGGGGGGCTCTGACTTCTGAGGTCACTGATGTAGACAATGTCCGGGTCAGAGGCTGGCATATTACAACCTGCCCGCATGGCAAGTTCAACTTGGCCATTTTTGTAAATAGCTTCTCTGGAGTCCCACTATGCCTGTGGTTTCTCTGTCATGTGTGGTTGCACTATAATAGCAGGGTTGAGTAGTTACCATAGAGACCATTTTGGACCGCAAAGCGCAAAACACTTACCCTCTGACCCTTTCCAGAAAAAGTCTGCCAACCTCTGGTCTTCATCAGTCTCAAATTTTTTGATCTCAGACTCCTTCACACTCTTAAAAGAGGACCCCCAAAAGCTGCATATGTAGGTTACTACTAATACTTACAATGTTAGAAATGAGAAAAATTTTTAACTTAGTTTTTTTCAAGTAGTAAAACTATTAATGTTAGCATATCTTTATGAAAAGTATCTTTCAAATCAAAACGTTTAGTGGGACAGGTGGCATTGTTTTACATCTTTGCAAATCTCTGTGATATCTGCTTGGTGAGAGAGCTGAAATGTCCTGCCTGCTGCTGCTGCTGTCCATCTGCGGTCATGTTACCTGATGTGTATGAAAAAAATCAGACCTTACACAAATATGTAGTTGGAAAAAGGGAGGTGTTTTTAAATAGCTTTTTCAGAAATTTGTGAGTGTTTTTCTTTGATGGCACACCTAGACCTGATTGGAGAAGGAAGTGGCAACCCACTCCAGTACCCTTGCCTGGAAAATCCCTGGACGGAGGAGTGTGGTAGACTGCAGTCCATGGGGTCGCAAAGAGTCGGACACGACTGAGCGACTTCACTAGACCCGACAAGTGGTAATTTCTCAAAGCTGAGTTACAGTGTGGAATCTGAAATCTCGTCAGTGAACTTTTTAAAATCCATCAGTCTGTTTGCATGCATTGATCTGAGTACATCATGCTTTCGTCATTTTGAACAATGGGTTTACCGACTTATGAGCTCTTCCAAATACTCACACGTTTCATTAAACAGTATCAAGAAGCCACATTAATATCACCACCTGCCTCATTAGAAATGCCTTTATATATTGAGAAGCTGTCACGCTCAGGGTGGTGGATACAAGTTTTTTAAAGTTTTCATTTTCACTTGAAAGCTTAAATTTTATCAGTGGGTTTCCTGTGAAATGACAGCACAAAGCTGAGCCAGCAGCTTCACTCCTGTTTGAACAAGTGCCTGTCAGATGCCCAGAATGGAATAAACAGGTTCCAGTTGTCCTTTCATGTAAACGATTTCTGGAAAAAAGTAGCTAGTTCAGCTCATAACTCAAAACCATCACCAAGATAACTGTCCTTAAACGTACCTGCTTTATCAACAAAAGACCTTTGGGCATACTCCCTACACAGAATATTCAGAAGGTACGTCATCCAGGGTCAAGATTTAACAAAACAGATGCCACTGCTTCCTCAAGGATATGTCATATGACGGACTCTACTAATACCATTCGGTGCCACTGCTGGATGTGTGCTAAGCTGCCAGCAGTTTTCCCCAGCATTGTTTTTGCAGTATCCATGTAAATGTCAAGGCAGAGACTGTCTCTGCATTATTATACAGCTACTTTAGACTTTGCAGCACCCCTGGGTGCTGACCTATGCTTTGCGAAATGTTGGTCTAAGGGAGGGGAGATGTTCCAGGCTTATCTCTTACCTCTGGAGTCTGCTCTTACCTCCAAGTCATAGCTGTTTTGTTCCCTGGAAATCCCAGCAACCCTGCAGGGCTCTTTGGAACCATCTCTCTCACAAGGCCCTTTGAAGTGTTAATAACTCGTCCTGTTGAGTACTAGAGGTCTATCGTCTGACTCTCCCACGTCAGGAGCCCCATGTCCCAGTCTTACTACGCGTTAGCTGTGTGCGAGATGCTGAGCCTGTAGGAGCCACAGTTCCTTCATCTGTAGAACAGAGATGGTTTTGCCATCTCTGTAGATGGATTACATTACATTAATCCTCTGTAGAACAGAGGATTAATGTGACATGTTTGTGTCATGTCCAGCATAATGCATACAAGAAGAGGTGGGTGAATTTTCGTTCCCATCCATTCTACTAGTAAGTTTCTTAAAGACAACTGTTTTTGGTCCCACTTTATCCCCCTGAAGTACTTCAAATAGTGCCTCATTCAAGCAGACATCTAGTAAGCATATCTTGATGTAAACTGCAGATTGGATATTATGGTTTTAATTTAACGTTGGATATCCTGATTTCATCTCCCTTTTTAGCTTATAGAATAAACTGTTCTCACCAGTACTTGCCATTGTGAGTGGTGAGGGAACCTGGGCACCTGGCATCATTTCATGGCTCAAACTCGTGGCTTTGACTGACTGCTCTAATTTTGCTTTTTGAAATTCTGAATGAATTTAAATCTGGATGAGTTTTTCCAGGCTAATGATCTGCATTTACATAGAGATGAAGCATCACTGAGAATCAGAAGCAGAGTAAATTATATTGTAAGGAGGGGGAAAATACACGGAGACTAAAAACTTGGTTAAAGACACAAAAATAATTTCCTCCCTTTGCCCACTAGCATAGGAACTGCTCAAGTATTACAAATGCAGCAGCCAGGTATTATAAGTATTTAATACTCGAGTATTCACCCCTCCCTTCTTTTAAAATAAAGGAACATTCTTTATTAGCAGTCAGTGTGTAAAGGAAGATATTGTGGCCTGAAATCAAGACCCTATAACGGAAGGAAAACAAACCATTGCAAGTGACAGCTGCTGGGCTTGGCTGGCCAGAGGGCTCTCCTTCACGGACAACTCCCAGGGTTCATCCTCACTTGCTGGGTCAGCTTTGTGCTTCTCCAGCGTGTCCCCAGAAGCTTCGAGCATCGTCCTGGGCTGGCCCAGCAGGGTCTCTTAGATCCACCAGACCTGGGAACACTGAGCGTAGGGGATGATGAACTGGCACCAGGGAGCCCCTGGCTCAGGCCTGGCCCCTTTGCCCCGTATGAGGAGTGTCTCCATCTGTGAACGGCAGGCGACACACACCCTAACTAACGCCTGAGCTGCTTGAAGGCAAGATGGTCATAGAGTAAAAATGTTAAGCGTGGCCAAGCTAGAAGCTACTTTAACATTTCCTGAGTCACATACACATTCTCTTAATGACTGGCTAATGCAAGTATTCCAGGCCAGTAAACGTGTATTTAACAGACAAGTAGGCAGTTTGCGCCACTGACCTCTGGTCGTAGTCTGGGTGTCTGGTGCTGGGCTGTGATCCTTCCCCAGCCGTTTACCCAGCAAACGTGGGCGCCGCTGCGTGAGACACTGTGACGGCCACCAAGGAACACAGAGGCGGGGTGCTCATTGTTGTTTCATATTATCAAAGTTAGGGACTTACTGGCCACTCATTTCCTAATCTTTCTTTTGCATTAAGATCTTTCACAGACAGAGGACAGTCTCCGTTCTTGAACTCCACCCTAAAGCCCTACCGCTCCATCAGCATCTAAGACAGACTTGGTCGTGTTGGACAACACAGAACCAAGGGCATTATTTGAAAACCAGTGCAGCAGAGTAGGAGCTGCTGCAACCAAAGCTGTGTTTTCTTCCACTTATACCTTTGGTGCTCACCCTAGAGGCACAGAAGGGGTGCGAGTAGGTATGTGTGAAGCGACCTCCAACGTGAGAGGGGCCAGAAGGTCCCCACTGGCTCTTAGGGTGAGTGAGGAAGTAAGGTCATCAGGAACCCTGAGCCAGTGAGATGGGCTGTCAGGGGCCAGGGTCCCCACCTATAGGACGCAGTGTGGGAGATAGGCCGTCGGTGCCCAGTGGTCACTGCAGCCAAGTGATGGCCCACTGTACTTTGAAGACCCTCAAACCAACCATTTCTGGTGACGTACGGAAGAGAATATGGTCTGACCCTGAGTTTCAAAAGGCATCGCTCACATGACTGTCGGGTTTTTTGATTTCCAGGAGGACAGGAACCAGGGGAAAGACGGCACAGGTGATACCAAGAAGGAAAGGGCTGGAGACAGAAACCCCCACAGAGGGCGCAGTGCACGCTCGCTCAGGGAGGGGGCGGAGCACAGTCCCTGCTCAGCTGTTTCGGAGCTCTGCCCTGGGGTGTTTGCAGGCTTCACGTGAAGCCGATGCCTCGCGTGTTCTTACTCTCATCGTCTCTGTTTTAGGGCTCCACAGTGGCCAGGGAAGCAAGTGACAAAGAAAAGGTAAGTGCCTGGTGTCTCTCACCTTGGTCCTCGGCATGGGGCCCAGCACCTGTTAGTTCTGTCTTCTCCTCCTCCTTCTGGTTCTTGTTTCCCCTCAGCTATGGTGGGAAGCTCTTCGTCGATCTGAGGAACACGCTCCTCCAGTTCTCTCCCTCAGGTTAGCTGCCCCGTTGAACAATGAAGTAGTTATTAGTTTGAAGTGTGGGTGAAACATTTCCCACAGCATGACCTTGAAAACACAGCCATCATCGTGATCCAAACAGGTATAACTCAGCACCTGGGTCGTAACCCCACTTTATGACTGACAGGCCAGGTGTGACCCTGAGTCAGTTTCCTTGCCTCCCTGAGCCCCAGTTTTCTCACCTATAAAATGACGGTGTTGAGCTTCATATTCACCTGTAAAATGTTGGCTTAATGAGCTTCAAACTCCTTTCGAACTATAAAATGTTAAGACCCATTAGAACATTTTTTGTGTATAACGACTTAGGGACAGAGGAGGAGACGCCTTACCTTTCTCTGAGACACTGGACTTATAGGTAATACTTGAACCACATTTTGTTGATTGTGCAGGACTCTAGACAGATTCAGTGGTAATCAGCTTAAGAATTTGGGAAGCGGCTTTCTCTGCATAAACCTAAGCAGCCTGAAATCTGGGCGTGTGTACATGAACGGTCTAGTCTCAGCTATTCCTCATCATGCTGAGGTGCCTTTGCTTGACGAAACCTTTTAGAGGCTGGGCTCAAGGTTTTTGTTTCTAAATTAAATTCTTTCAGGCTTTGGGTTTGGGTTTGAATTTTATAGATTTAAAAATCTTTTGCTTATTCATCCAGAAGTTTGTGAACATCTATGTTCTAGCTTCTAACATCTACTGTCCTAGCTTCAGGGACTAAAATAATGAACCACATAGACATGCCCAACCAAGCGACACACACATTAAATAGGAACTGACCGTATCAAGTGATAAATGCTTTGATAGGAAACACGTAGCAAGGAGACCTAAATCTGGCTTGGTGGTCTTCTGGGAAGAGCTGATTGGAAACCTGAAGGATGGGTAGGAGTTACCTAGAGGAAGAGGCAAGAAAGAGCAGTATGAGCAAGGGTACACAGATGGGCAGCACTTGGTGCTCTTGCTGGAGGATGAGGTGAGACAACCTTGCAGGACCATCTGGAGAGGCTGCTGAAATAACCCAGAATAGATGGTGGCCTGACCTGGGGTGGGAGAAGATAAAGATTTAGGAAGAAGAATCCACAGACCTCAGAGAGTGAACGAGGGAGGTGAATGGTGCCAGAGAGTGTATGTGGAGGGAGAGCGGGGTTAAGGTGACTCCCAGGTTTCTGGTTTGGACAGTGGCGTGGGTGGGAAAAGGGAGCAGATGGAGTAGTTGGAATTGTCATCTCAGCATCAGAACAGACGTCCAGTTGGCATGAGAGGCTGCAGAGAGGGCTTCAGCTGGGAAAGGGGGCTTGGCAGCCTCCTGGGAAGGATGGCCAGAGGCAGGGCAGCATTGATGACGTCATGCAGGACTAGCCTAACATGAGAAGGGAGACACTCACTCAAGCCCAGGAAGTACAGGGAGTCCTGGACAAGATAAACCCAAGGAGGAACGTGCCAAGACACATGGTAACCAAACCGACAGAAATTGCAAAGAGAAAATATTAAAAGTATCAAGGGAAAAGCAACAATTAACACCTAAGGGAACCCCCATAAGGTTATCAGCTGATTTTTCAGCAGAAACTGCAGACCAGAAGGGATCCAGCAATGTTCTCATTCAGATTTGATAGAGAAATCAGAAACTTCAGACAAGCAAAAACGAAGAGAATTCGGCACCACCAAATGAGCTTTACAGCAAATCTTAAAGGAATCTCTAGGCAGCAAAGAAAAGGCAACTAGAAAAGAAAACTATGAATGGGAAACCTCACTAGTAAAGGCAAACATATGGTAAAGGTAGGAAATCACCCCCACACAAACATGACGTCCAAATCAGCAACTATGGAAGAGAGGAGTACAGTGCAGGGTATTGGACACACACTAGGAATTAAGGGACAAGCAAGTTAAAACAATCTTGTATTTATATATAGCTATATCAAAACTTCATGGAGACTGCAAACCAAAACTCTACACTAGATACACAAAAAAAGAAAAAGCAATCCAAACACAACACTAAAGATAGTCATCAAATCATAAGAGAAGCGAACAAAAGGGGAAGGGAAGAAAAAAGACCTGCAAAAACAAATCCAAAACTATTAACAAATTGAAAATAAGAACATACATATTACCTTAGGGACTTCCCCAGCAGTCCAGCGGTTAAGACTCCACCTTCCAAGGCAGGGGACATGGGTTTGATCCCCAGTTGGGGAACTAAGGTCCACACACTTTAGGGTGCAGCCAAAAATTAAAAATAGTAATAATTACCTTAAATGTAAATGGATTAAATGCTTCCACCAAAGGACACAGACTGGCTGAATGGATCCAAAAACAATATCCATATATATTCTGTCTATAAGAGATGCACTTCAGATCTAGGAACACACAGAGACTGGAAGTGAGAATCGACAAAGGTATTTCATGCAAATGGAAATCAGAAAGAAAGGTAAAATAGTAATACTCATATCACATAAAATAGACTTTAAAATAAAGGCTATCATCACAAGAGACAAGGAAAGATGCTATATAATGATCAAGGGGTCAATCCAAGAAGAAGATATAACAATTGTAAATACATGTGTACCCAACATAAGAGCACCTCAATATACATAATAGCCATATAAGAGGAAACTGACAGGAACACAATAATACTAGAGGACTTTAACACCCTATTCTCATCAATGGACAGACAGATCATCCAGACAGAAAATCAGTAAGGAAACACAGGCCTTAAATAACACATTAGACTTAATTGATATTTATAGGACATGCCATCTGAAAGCAGCAGAATATACTTTTCAAGTATACGTGGAATATTCTCCAGGATAGATCACATCTTGAGCCACAAGTCAAGCCTTGGTAAAGCTAAAAAAATTGAAATCAGGTATCTTCTCCGATCACAATGTTATGAGACAAGAAATCAAACACAGGCAAATAACTGTTAAAAAAACAAACAAACAAACATGAACACATGGAAGCTAAACGATATATTACTAAACAACCAGTGGATCACTGAAGAAATCAAAGAGGAAATAAAAAAATACCTCTAGATAAATGACAACAAAAACACCACAATCCAAAGCCTACAGGATGAAAGCAGTTCTAACAGGGAAGTTTATAGTAATTCAGTCTTGCGTCAGGAAACAAAAGGGGAAGGGAAGAAAAAAGACCTGCAAAAACAAATCCATCCAAATCTCAAACAACCCAACCTCTTACCTAAAACAATGAGAGAAAAAGGAACAAATGAAACCCAAAGTTAGTAGAAGGAAAGAAATCATAAAGATCAGAGCAGAAATAACAATAGAAAAGATCAGTGAAACTAAAAGCTGGTTCTTTGAAAAGATAAACAAAATTGATAAACTTTAAGAAGAGAAGGGGAAAGGGCTCAAATCAATAAAACTAAAACTGAATAAGCAGAAGTTACAACTGATACCAGAGAAATACAAAGAATCATAAGAAATACAAAGAATCATAGACAACTTATATGCCAATAAAATGGACAGCCTAAAGGTAATGGACAAATTCTTAGAAAGGTACAACTTTCAAGACTGAACCAGGGAAAAATAGAATGAGCAGACCAGTCACAAGTACAGAAATTGAAACAGATTTTAAAACTTCCAACAAACTAAAATCCAGAGCCAAATAGCTTCACATACATATAGAGAAGAGTTAACACTTATCTTTCTAAAACTCTTCCAGAAAATTCCAGAAGAAAGAACACTCCAAGTCCATTCTCTGAGGCCATCACTCTGATACCAAAACCAAATATGCCACAAAAAAAAGAAAATTACAGGCCAGTATCACTGATGAACATAGATGCAGAAATACTCAACAGAATACTAGCAAACCAAATCTAACCATACATTAAAAGGATCATACACCATGATCAAGTGGGATTTGTCCCAAGGATGAAAGGATTCTTCAATATCTACAAATCAATCAGTGTGATACACCACATTAAGAGACTGAAGAATAAAACCATATGATCATCTCAATAGATGTAGAAAAAGCTGTTGATAAAATTCAGCAGCCATTTATGATTTAAAAATGGGCATTGAGGGAAATTAACATAATAAAGGCCATATATGACAAATTCTAATTTCTTCAAGATAATTAGTACACCAAGGGAACATTTCATGCAAAGATGGACACAATAAAGGACAGAAATGGTATGGACCTAACAGAAGTAGAATATATTAAGACAAGGTGGCAAGAATACACAGAAGAACTGTACAAAAAAGATCTTAATGACCCAGATAACCATGATGGTGTGATCACTCACTTAGACCCAGATATCCTGAATTGTGAAGTCAAGTGGGCCTTAGGAAGCATCACTACAAACAAGCTAGTGGAGGTGATGGAATTCCAGCTGAGCTGTTTCAAATCCTGAAAGATGATGCTGTGAAAGTGCTGCACTCAATATGCCAGCAAATTTGGAAAACTCAGCAGTGGCCACAGGACTGGAAAAGGTCAGTTTTCATTCCAGTCCCAAAGAAAGGCAATGCCAAAGAATGCTCAAACTACTGCACAATTGCACGCATCTCACACGCTAGTAAAGTAGTGCTCAAAATTCTCCAAGCCAGGCTTCAGCAGTATGTGAACCATGAAATTCCAGATGTTCAAGCTGGTTTTAGAAAAGGCAGAGGAACCAGAGATCAAATTGCCGACATCCGTTGGATCATAGAAAAAGCAAGAGAGTTCCAGAAAAACATCTATTTCTGCTTTATTGACTATGCCAAAGCCTTTGACTGTGTGGATCACAACAAACGGTGGAAAATTATTAAAGAGATGGGAATACCAGACCACCTGACCTGCCTCCTGAGAAATCTGTATGCACATCAAGAAGCAACCATTAGAACCAGACATGGAACAACAGACTGGTTCCAAATTGGGAAAGGAGTACGTCAAGGCTGTATATTGTCCCCCTGCTTATTTAACTTATATGCAGAGTATATCATGTAAAATGCCAGACTGGATGATGCAAAAGCTGCAATCAGGACTATAGGAAGAAATACCAATAATCCCAGATATGCAGATGACCACCCTTATGGCAGAAAGTGAAGAACTAAAGAGCCTCTTGATGAAAGTTAAAGAGGAGAGTGAAAAAGCTGGCTTAAAACTCAACATTCAAAAAACTGAGATCATGGCATCTGGTCCCATCACTTCATGGCAAATAGATGGGGAAATAATGGGAACATTGACAGACTTTATTTTCTTGAGCTCCAAAATCACTGCAGATGGTGACTGCAGTCATGAAATTAAAAGGTGCTTGCTCCTTGAAAGAAAAGCTATGGCCGACCTAGGCAGCATATTAAAAAGCAAAGACATCACTTTACTGACAGATGTCTGTAGAATCAAAGCTATGGTTTTTCCAGTAGTCATGTATGGATGTGAGAGTTGGACCATAAAGAAACCTAAGCACCAAAGAATTGATGCTTTTGAACTGTGGTGTTGGAGAAGACTCTTGAGAGTCCCTTGGACAGCAGAGATCCAACCAGTCCATCCTAAAGGAAATCAGTCCTGAATATTCTTTGGAAGGACTGCTGCTGAAGCTGAAACTCCAATACTTTGGTCACCTGATGTGAAGAACTGACTCATTTGAAAAGACCCTGATGCTGGGAAAGATTGAAGGCAGGAGGAGAAGGGGATGACTGAGGATGAGATGGTTGGATGGCATCACCAACTGGATGGACATGAGTTTGAGCAAGCTCTGGGAGTTGGTGATGGACAGCCCAGCATGCTGCAGTCCATGGGGTCGCAAAGAGTCGGACATGACCAAGCAACTCAACTGATGACAAACTCTCAGCTAATACTGTTCTCAACAGTGAAAAGCTGAAAGCATTCCCTCTAAGATCAAGAACAAGACAAGGGTGTCCACTATTGCCACTTTTATTCAACATAGTTTTGGAAGTCCTAGCCATAGCAATCAGAAGAAAAAAAATATTAAAAGTAATCCAAATTGGAAATAAAACTGTCACTGTTTGCAGATGACATATTACAGAAAATCCTAAGGATGCTAACAGAAAACTACTAGAGCTCATCAGTGAATTCAGTCAGGTTGCAGGATACAAAAGTAATAACAGAAATCTCTTGCAATCCTATATACTGTCAACAAAAGAACAGAATTTAAGGAATTTAAGGAAGCAATCCATTTACCATAACATCAAAAAGAATAAAACACCCAGGAGTAAGCCTACCTAAGGAGGCAAAAGACCTGTAATTTGAAAACTATAAGACTGATGAAAGAAACATAAGATGATACAAACAGGTATACCATATTCTTGGATTGGAATTCTTCCAGGAAAACACAGGTAGAACACTCTGACATAAATTGTAGCAATATCTTTTTTGATCCACCTCCTAGAGTAATGATAATAATAACAAAAATGAAAATGGGACCTAATTAAACTTGAAAGCTTTTGCACAGTAAAGGAAATCATAAACAAAACAAAAAGACAACCCTCAGAATGGGAGGAAATACTTGCAAACAAAGCAACCGACAAGGATTAATTGCCAGTGTATACAAACAGCTCATGCAGCTCTATTAAAAAGAAAAAAAAAATCATAAAATGGGCAGAAGATATAAATAGACATTTCTCCAAAGAAGATATACACAGATGACCAAAAAGAACATGATGAGATGCTCAACATTACTAATTATCAGAGAAATGCAAATCAAAACTACAATGAAACATTACCTCACACCAGTCAGAATGGCCATCATCAAAAAGTCTATAAACAATAAATGGTGGAGAGGGTGTGTAGAGGAGGGAATCCTCCTGCACTGTTGCTGTGAATGTAAATTGGTTTAGCCACTATGAACAAGGGACTTTATGCAGGTTCCTTAAAAAACTGAAAACAGAACTACCATATGATCCAGCAATCCCATTCCTGGGTGTATATTCAGAGAAAACCATAATTCAAAAAAATACATGCACCCCAGTGTTCATTGTAGTGCTAGTTACAATAACGAAGATAAAATCAACCTAAATGTCTATCCACAGATGAATGGATAAAGCAGATGTGGTACATATATACAGTGGAATGTTACTCAGCCATAAAAAAGGCCAAAATAATGCCATTTACAGCAATGTGGATGGACCTAGAGATTATGGTAAGTGAAGTGAGTCAGAAAGAAAAAGACAAATACCATATGTTATCACTCATGTGGAATCTAATATTTTTAAGTGATATAAATGAACTTATTTACAAAACAGAAACAGGCTTATAGATTTCAGAAGCAAACTTAACAGTTACCAAAGGGGAAATGTGGGGAGGGATTTATTAGAAGTTTGGAATTAACATACACATACTACAGTATATAAAATAGATAACTGTTAGTAACAAGGACCTACAATATAGCACAGAGAACTAGTCAATATTCTATGCGGGGAAAGAATCTGAAAAAGGATCAATATGTTTATAACTGAATCACTGTGCCATAGTCCTGAAACCAACACAACATTGTAAACCAACTGTACTCCACTGAAGTTTTTTTAAATAAATAAAAATAAAGAAGTGAGGCAGAGAAAGGAAACGGTGGCTCCTTTGACAGTTTATATTTTTATTGTGCACCGGTGACTATTTTCACACTTCTAACCTCTGTGTAAATCACCCTGAAGGCACCAGCTTTGACCCAAAACAGCAGAAATGACGGACTGTTGGCTTCCATGTTGCTATATAAACGTTTCTTCCAGGTGCCGAAGACTCAAGTGGGTGTTTAAGTTTTAGTCCATGAGAAACTCAGAGACTCACTAATAACCTGGGCTGTTTAAAGGACCACACACTAGCATTGAAAGAAGGCTTTCTCAGCATCATCAAAAGCTGGCCCCCAAGTAAGCTATGGATAGGATGCCATGAGCTACACCACAGGGACTGCTCTGCTTTGTTCCAAAGTCTCTTGTGACTACAGCCAGCAGTCTCCGCACCACCACCCCAATTTTGATCTCTTCAGGTTCTAGCTCCAAGGGCTTGCTTGGTCTGCTCTGACAATAACCAGTGCCAAGAAAGACAGTTACAGCCAATGGGGTGATTGCCTCAGAATCCCAAATCCTAAAGCAAGAACGCATGTGGAGGAAAGCCACAGTGTTTGACATGGCCGTGACGGTTCATCGTCATCTGTCTGCCCCTCTGCATCTCTGCCTCTAGGACCACACGCTTCCCAGGCACCCCGGCACTCACCACAGCCCCACTCCCTGCCTCACCAGAAACGTTCAGCCTTTTATTGGTATAGGTTTCTGTGACAAGACAGGAAATTACAGAATGTGTTTAACAGAAACCCAGTTTTCTGAGGATGCTTCTTATCATACATTGAATGTATGCAAACTATTCCTCAAAACATCTCCCGGGAGGTGGACGTCAGAGACAAGAGGGACCTTGAGAGTCACAGTCCGTTTCCCTCACCTCACGTGTGACAGATCCGAGACTCGGGAGCCTCTCTTCTCACACTGCATCACACAGCTGTTGGCAGAGGCAAAACCTTACCTGGGCGGGGGGGTCGGGAGGGGTGTATTTTTTTCTATTAATCTCAATATACTGGGATTTAGAAAGGTATGTAATAGTAACCAATGTTTGTTGAGCGTATACTATATGCCAGACCTGTTTTCAATTTTACACAAATTTGGCCATGTCATCCTGACCACTACCTTTGAGATGGGGGCTATTGCTACTTCCTTTGTGTAAATGAAGTTACTTGACAGACAAGCTCTAGCCTGTCCCACAGTTCTGACATGACAAAGCCAAGTTTCCAGTCTACAGTGCACATTTCTAACCTTCTAAATGTTTAGGACTTCCTTTAAAATAAAAAAAAGAAGAAGGGATTTATTCTCAAAAATTCATATTAATCCCATGAAGATGAACAAGGAAACATTCCACCACATTTCACTGACAAAATCATGTAACACAAAACAGTGTGGTGCTATGACAATTCATTGAGTCTTGATTTAAAAGTTTAAAAAGTAATGAAATGACTTCAAACCATGTTGGCAAAAACAACCAATTCATATTTCCTCCGTTTGAGATGTATAGTTACTTCTGTAAATATAGTCTGTATTACTGTATCTTACACTATATAAACATTAAGACTGTTTATACAACAGCCCCAAGGAAGACGTCAATGCTTTCTGCTCCTTTCTGGGCTTGGGGCCTGATAGCTCTTCCCTCCAGGAGCAGCAGCTTCAAAATGCCATCCACCGCTCCCCCACCACTTCTAACTTATAGGTGCTCACTGGGAAAGGCTTAAAGACATGGGATGTGAAAGTAATTAAAACTGGTAATTGATGGAGACTCTGTGTGCTTTGACAAGAGAACATCATGCCTCTCTGATAAGGCAGGTTGTTTATAAAAGCTAGCAACAACCAAAGTAATATTTACTAAACTGTAATACATAAAGATAAATGAAATGAATCAATGGAGCTGAAGTCTTAAAAACTTTGGATTTTTAAACTCGAAAAAATTACCTTGCTTTCTTTTTTCTGTCAATTTTCAGGTTTTCTTTCCATGATCAGTAAATATTTTTGACTCTTCAGAACAGCATGCTCTTGTCTTTATAAATAAAACCATAAATTATCAAAATAATCACTTATCTCTGGTCAGAAATAATTGGAAAAGGCTGAAAATATTTTCTACATTCTAGCCTTTTATAAACGAAATCAGATGGTTTGCAAGAATATTTTCAATGCAGTCGTATAATCATTTTCTGCAAAATTGCAAAGAACAATTTTCATGGAGAATCTCCACTGACGTGGCTTAATTAGTAATCTGGATCCCTAATTTTTCTTTCATTTGCGTCATTGTAGTTGTTTTAATTTCCCATACTTTTCACTTGTTGATGACAAGTTTTCAAACTGTCATTTCAAATATTTCATGATATAGGTGCAGACAAGTCTCATCCCTACGATTTGAACTTGACATGTAATTAGTGTGATCTGCATTAGCATAATAATGAATATGGAACTGAGGAAATAAAGAAGCTATTTTCCAACAATAATGGAATCACTTTCATGGCAACAAGTATCAGAACATGCATGTACAGATGTCTTGAATTAAAAAAAAAAAAAGGCAGAATGGTGCTTTAAAAAAAAAAAGTTGTCAGATTCTGACAGCTGCTGTGACTTGTTTTATTCTTTAATTCTTTCCTTTATTAATGGAAGGGCATCTTCCATTCATGGCTCCAGCAGTTTTGCCCCCTCTAAATGAGACAGAAATGCGAATCTCCCTGGTGGTCCATCTTTTCACAGCTGCGCTGCAATTCCAGTGTGACATCAAATTAGTAATTATAGCTGAGCAGACCGCTTTTTACAAATGACAGTCTTAGCATGCTGCCAGCAAGCAAGCTACCCAGCAGGGAATCTGGACAAGTAAAAGAAAACATAACTGGACTCACTTGATTTCTAGGGGATTTGACCTGACTCTTTAAAACGCCCATGTTCTTGAGAGAGTGAGTGAGGCCTGGGGATTTACACAAATATGCATTTTGTTCATCGTTCTGCACAGTTCTCAAAACTCCTGTCTGGTTTTATTAAGTAAAGCCAAGCCTGTGTAATGGAGTCATTGGGTCACAATAAGAAGATTCCTTTTAACGTCTAACCTTCTGCCTGGAACCTATTTGAAAGAAAACAGCTGCCCTGCAATTGGCATTTGTATGACTATATTGGCAATAATCACTGTTGACACCTTGATAATGGGCCACAAAAAGCCGCCTGGTCGATTCTTAGGAATCATGCATTGGGCTAGCAATTAAGTGACTGTCACCATCTCTGACATTGTACCTATTATTGACTGAAGGTTCAGGAAAATTCATTATTAATACCCTCACACCAAAAAAAAAAAAGCTTTCCTAAACCAGTTTCCAGCATTTCTTTTGTGATCTTTAACTTGTAACAAATTATAATTAATTACCACCTCCAGCTGGTTCTGAGCTGAGGGAAAGGCAAGGTAACAAAGACAGTGAGCCCAGAGCGGAAGGAACAGGGACAGCAGTGCATTCTTCTGGGAATCTTCCTTTGCTATCAGTGAAAAGGCGCTTCCTTTTCCAGGTCAGTGAATGACCAGTTAAAGCGAGGTTGTCAAGGTTTTCAGGTCCTCCTAATGCTTTAACCTTCTGTAAAATTTCTTCTCTCTCCAGATGGAAGTGAATTATTTCCTTTGCCAGCCAGGGCTAGATACGCCTATCCCAGCACCCAAAAAGTGCAGGAGAAATTTTCCCATCGGGCAGAAGCAGGGCCATCTGCCTGTCTCCTGGCCCTGAAATGCTGTATTAATGTAAAAGGGGGCTTTGAGGGGAAAGGCACCAAACCAGAGCCTTAGCCAATCTGAGTCGCACCCCCTGCTCTGGCATTAATGGAAGTTTGGGGATAAATCGTTTGACTTTGTCTTCATTTGTAAAATTAAAGGATCTCATTGGTCCTCATGCTTTATTGTTTGCAACAATCTCCTGTTTCAGGTGACTCTTTACCTCCTGCAAATGTGCACTGCAGCCAACTTGACAATCACCAAAGTCCTGTCTGCTCTGGCCATGGGTTATGGTGATTGCTATTACTAATGGAAAAAATGTTCTGAATTGTTACATAAGTCTGCAGATGTCTGAGCAAAGGCTTAAGAACCCTATAATGTAAACCATGGGGGTTATTCTGGGACGTGGAGTTTTAAAGTCTGATTCCTTTGGAATTTGGTAAGAGTGGCATGTGAAGAGGAAAGATAACATGCGCTATAATTCCTGGGAGCTTCTTCCAGATGACAGCATTAGAGTGCTCAGGCCAGTCTGGGCTTATGGCAGTGTATAAACACAGCTTCACTGAATGCACTCAACTCAGATTATCCCAAGCACACAGAAGCAGTGCTGTTAGATGTGGGAATTTCTGATAACTTATGCAGTTGATTCTAGAAAGAGTTGGAGCGGAAACACAACTTCCAAAATGTAATATGGCTTGAATTTAAGCCAACCTGCTGCAGATATATAATAAAACAATGAAGTTCTAATAATGTTCACTAGACTGGTATTAAACCAAAAACTATACAATTTAGCAAACTTCATGCATTTTCAGACTTTGACATTTTTTAGACTATCACCGGAGAAGGCAATGGCACCCCACTCCAGTACTCTTGCCTGGAAGATCCCATGGACAGAGGAGCCTGGTGGGCTGCAGTCCATGGGGTCGCTAAGTGTTGGACACGACTGAAGCGACTTAGCAGCAGCAGACTATCACCATCAACATCCAGGCCACGGAATCTCCCAATCAGATGGAAATACATCAGTTCTGTGGGGCTGGCACATGTTCCATCTGTCATATCAGAGCTCACAGAGGAAAGCCAAACCATCACCATGCCACTTAGATGGCCCTTCTGAGAAGTCTGGTAGTATTAGGAAAGGAGTAAGTTTCCCTTTCTTAATATCAGCTTTTAGGGAAAATAAATAACCAACAGCTGGGTCCTGCCAGCCTTAACAATTCTAAATTGTAGAATTATGACAGGGCTTATCTGGTTTTGTGCTTCTTAGTTGCAGTGCTATTTCTCCAAGTATGTTGAGGTATATTCTCCTTCTACATTTACACAAAGAGGTTCAAAACAAAAATTATGTGAGACTTTCATATCCAGATGCTGGTCACAAATATATACATTCTCAACATGGAAATAACTAGTTATTAATGACATGTTGGATCATTTCCCAAGCTATGAACTTATGTAGACGTTCCGCTTATGTTTTTAAGGGTTATATGTACTTTTTTGTGAGAAAGCACCTGTTATCTTTACTACTTCTGTTTGAACTTTACGCATATTCACTAATTTGCCTTTTCATGTATCAAATTTGTGACTTGGATGTTTTGAGAAGCAGAACTGATTTTATTATAAAATCTTTAACCTCTCTTACTTACCCCCAAATTGATACCACATATGTGATGTTATTAAGGCAAATTATCTTTATCCCAGCTTTAATGTAAGGATTATCTAAAAAGTCTCTCCCTTACAGAAATATTTCTGGAGTATATCTTCAGCCCGACAGACTCTGATTCTTATGACGTTACTTCGGCAAGCCTGATGAAAGGGGGTTTATTCTTTCTTTGCAAGTTTATTTTCATTTAGATGAGCTTGGACTAACAAGCAGTCCCTAACTTGAGACAATAACTAGTACATATTTTTTATGCTGTGCATTCAGTTCCAAGTGTAACATGGCCCATCAAAGGGATACCGGACAGCAATTCTGGACACCAAGGCTTACAATTAGACTTTTAAAAAACAGGTTGCCAAATGAGCACGTTGAACAAAAATTCATTTCTTTCTGAAATACAAGTCCTTTAATCACAGAGTGCTATGCTATGCATCATCCTTTTCATTGAAAGCTTCTGATGCCAGAATCCTGTCTGCAGTAAACACTCGAGTGTGATTGAAGTACATTCCATCTTCCTGTTAAGGTTTCCATCCTTAAATGTGACTGTATTATATAAATTTTGGCTCTGAGCATTTTAAGTACATGTATTTTTTTAATTTTTCTGTTAGTAGCAATTTAATAGACTCTTTGTAAAACTTAATTGTAGAATGATGTTAAAAGCCAGTATATTTTAATTTGAATTCTGTATTTGAAGTTTTTGTCTGTAAATACAGATTTTAAATATTTGATTTTAAAAATGTTTGAGTCATCCAAAAGATATTTTAGTGACATTAAAAAACTAATGAAAATTTCCATGTAATTTCTGGCTTTACTAATAACTCTTAACACATCCAATATTATTAAACTCCACTCGAATGACAGCAATCATGCACCAAGTTACAGAATCCAATGAAATATAACATATTACTAACAGGTTAACTTCTATTTGAAACAAATAGAAAATTTAAATCCTTTGAAAAAGTAAGCATATTTTTGTTTTTGGAGAATGTGCAAAATTCAGTAATTTATAATTTTAAAGTTTATTAAAAGTGCTAAATACTTTTATATTAGAAGCGAATGCAAAGTGCAAATACCTTGCACTTTCTAAAATTCTTTCTGCCATCCCAGTGGAAGGAAGCAGAGCCCTCTGCTCCCAGGATCCATCATTTCTTTCCGGCCACCGCCTTCTGCTGAGCTGGCTACAGAGGCACAGTTCTGAAAACAATGCTCTGGGCTTTGTAGCTCTTAGTTATGAATACTTCTCCCTTTTTTAC
The DNA here is from genome assembly GCF_001704415.2 of Capra hircus. Lineage (NCBI taxonomy): Eukaryota > Metazoa > Chordata > Mammalia > Artiodactyla > Bovidae > Capra > Capra hircus. The sequence continues at coordinate 23,049,483 of NC_030820.1, read as the reverse complement.
CTCAAACTGCTGGCCAAGTGTGTCCTAAGAGGTCATTTACATCTTTTATTGGATCCTAGGGAATACTTACATATTCAGAAGTGTTTATACATTCAGAATGCTGTCCACACAGCGATTCTCTTTAAGCCCTGATGCACATGAAGCATCTTTGACAATGACCAATATTGTTAACAGTGTGTTTCTTACTATTTAAGAATGTGGACTTGCTGAGTGACAACCTATAATACTGTGCTTTGAAAGAAACCAAAACCTGGCGCTCTCCTTGTGGCCCAGTGGTTAAGACTCAGGGCTTTCACTGCCGAGGGTCTGGATTTGATCCCTGGTCAGAGAACTACAATCCCACAAGCCGCCTAGCATGGCCAAAAATAAATAAATAAGAGACTTTTCACCCAATAGTGTAGTTACAGAAAGCAAACGAGGGAATGTTTATCATGAAACAGTTTTCTTTTTACAGCTCACAGCAAAAAAAAAAAAAAAAAAACTTTAGAAAGTGTTCCTAAGGAGCTTGCTACTCTCTAGTTTTTTGGGGTGTTTTCTGGCTACTGAGATTTCAATTAGTGAATTTTTGCTTTAAGTCAGCAAAATCGCATTCACTAAGTTACCCAATATTATCATTTACTCTCTGAGAAAAATGAAACCCATGAAAAATTAAGACAAACTTCTGTCTTTGGCCATATATATAACTATTTTATTCCATATTAATAAATGCCATAAAATATACTTTATTACTCTAAAATTTTAACTTACCCAGTTACTGTAAAGCAACATTTTATTCTCACTTGGATTTCAGTGAAGCTTTCTGGCTAGGGAGAGCTTTTGCAATGACGGGAGATCTTTCTGGCCAACAGAATTCAGTCAAGGTTTGGCGAGCAGCCAAGGCAGAGGCGTGCACAGCCTCTAGTGTACCTTGTGTGACACACTGAAGTGAAACAGCCTTGAGACCGTCACGGGAGGTGTTTGTACCTAATGAGAAAACCTGAAAACACAGGCAGTTTTAAACATGGCTTAGATTACTGATATTCCAAATTTAAAGAGCCTGTTTCTTCTAGAAAATCAGGGAGGATAGAAGTCTATATTCATTAGTAGGAAACACTTCGTAACAACTTTGGTCATGGTCAAAACTGATGGTTAACTAAGATGCAAACTAACACCTAGTGAGTTCTCACTGCCAAGCACTGTGTGTTTCCTGTCTTTTCATTCAGTCGCTAACCCTACTGCTGCTGCTGCTGCTGCTAAATCACATCAGTTGTGTCCGACTCTGTGCGACCCCATAGACGGCAGCCCACCAGGCTCCGCCATCCCTGGGATTCTCCAAGCAAGAACACTGGAGTGGGTTGCCATTTCCTTCTCCAATGCATGAAAGTGAAGTTGCTCAGTCATGTCTGACTCTTCACGTCCCCAGGGGCTGCAGCCCACCAGGCTCCTCTGTCCATGGGATTTTCCAGGCAAGAGTACTGGAGTGGGTTGCCATTGCCTTTTCCAAACCCTACTGGATAAGTGTTATTAATATTCCATTATATAGATGAGGAAACTGAAGCTTGGACGGATTGAGCAGCTGGGGCTAAACACCCCAGCAGTTATAAAAGTGTTAAATATGCCAACTTTTTATTTTAAATTTTGCTCTGGATTTATCAGTAATGAACTTTTCTCTAGATTCACACACCATACTTGAGAATATGACCAGCAAATAACAAGAACATTTATATGTAACTCTCCATGTGGCAAGCAGAGCCCTAAGCTTTTTAACTGTACAAATGAATGTAATACTCACAACAGTGTTGTCTGCTAATCCCTATTTAAAGATGAGGAAGCCAAGCCACAGAGAAGGTTAAGTAACTCGCTCAAGTCACACAGCTAATAACTGGAGGAGCTGAGATACAACCCAGGTGGTGTGGTTCCAGCCTGTGCTCAAAAGTGCATGCTTCAATCTGTGTCCCAAGTAGAAACCTGGGCCCTACTGACCAGCTGCGGGAGATCACCTGGCAGGAAAGTACCAGGAATAGTCACTGTGCCAATTTCACCCACACAACGAAAGCAGGATAGCTTGCTTACCAGGAGACCAGTGTCGCTCTGCTTCTGCCTATAGCTGTGTTTGAACATCTACACATCACTTCAGTAGAGATGAATGCTGTTTTGAGTCCAGCCCACCCCAGTACAGTCACTACCTGTTAAAGGGATGTAGATGTGAGCTGTGCTGGCCTGGGTTTTACACGCCTCACTCCCCTGGCCAGGCCGGGCAGACCAGGGAGGGCAGTGTAGGAAGGGCAGGACACCTCGTCCTCCTTGGCATCGCCGCTTTTAAGCACCATGTAAGGTACTGGAGGCTCCCAGTCTACACAACACTAGCTGGGAGAACTTTAACACAGAGCTAATAAATGAAGACTTAACCTACAACCACTTCAAAAAAGGTGACTGACCGCTAGCTGGGAGCCAGCCTCCGAGTCCACAGTTCACAACTGTTTCTGAGCTGATGTCTTTAGCTCTAGTGGTTTCCTCCGCCCTCTAGCTAGTTGTGCATTGAGTTAGAAAGGCTATGAAAGATGCCCATTAAAGAACCAGACCCAGAGACTTCAACGCTTTCAAAGCTCCCCTAAGTGCAAATAATCTGCTGCTGCAAAGCAAGGGGTGGGATCGCTTGCTGCCCACAGTTATTTCTGTGCTGCTCTGTAGACATCACCTTTGTGGACAGTGTTAACACCAGGAGTTTATGATATTCATTAATTCACAGCAAAATAGTTTCCCTCACATTTAAAAAAAAAAGGTGCATCTTTAATATAAATGCTGCTCATTGTTAGAGGGACATATTGAAATTTATAAGAAGTCAAGCACCAGGGTTTTCTTGAGGGTGTCTTCTTGTCAGGTGGTTTCAGTTTTGTCATTCAGCTCTTAGTAGAAAACAGTGAAGCTCTATTTTAAAGAAAATATTTTCTCTAAACCTATAATACAGTTTTAAATCCACACCAGTTACTGAATGCTCCCAGCAACGATGACGACAGTAAGTGCCACTCGCCTCCCTATTTAAATGTCACACAAGTTTTGGCCAAAGTCTGTCATTCTGCTACAGGTAGAGTTGTGCTGAGGAGTACATGGCAACCCACTCTGGTATTCTTGCCTGGAGAATCCCATGGGCAGAGGGGCCTGCTAGGTTACAGTCCATGGGGCCACACAGAGTTGGACACGACTGAAATGACTTAGCCTGCACACACAGAATTGTGCTAAGAGTCAGGCCGCCCAGGTTCCCATCTTAGCTCGGAAACTAGCTTACCAGCTCCACTTACCAAGCTGGGAGACCTTAGCCGTGTTATCTGACTTAACCCAGTTGCTCTGTCTGTAAAATGAGGACGGTGAGAATTAGGGTGGTTTTGAAGAGTAAATGAGATGATGCACTTTAATAAATGGATGCATGTCAAGGGCTTAGCAGGGTCTCCCCTTCAGCATGCAGCCGGACAGCCTGCAGAGGTCCAGGAACTGGCCCCTGGCTAGTAAGGGGAGGATTAAGGCTAGGAGCCTCAGAATTCATGTTTCTAAACCCTGGTGCTCCTAAGCAGTCTGCCATCCTGCTGACACCGGGGGGTGGGCATCTGTGGATCAGCGTTGGGTTCCTCTAACCACTGCCCTAAGGATCCACCTACACCTCTTGAGCCTTTCAGTAAGCCCTTAAGTCTCTTAACCAATCTGGTTGCCCTCTTTTGAACTTCATCCAATCTAAATACATCCCTAGTGCCTGGAAATTTCACAAGTAAGCCTCATACTATAGTACAGTGTGTCCAGAGTTTTACGAGGTAGGATTATATTCTCCCTGTCACATGAGGTCATTCTGCTGGGGTGACCCTAAAATGGCATTCATTCATCTCCATGAATGTGACTGGTGCCCCCAACACAGATTGTGTCATTTACTGCCTTGTCCGTAGCCTGTCAGCCCTGCCTTCAGGTTTCTTGCTCACAAACAAGAATACTTCTCCTGTTCTTTGCTTACACTCATAAAATGAGTTGTGGAGTTTAGGCAGATCTGAATCCTTAATGCTGCCCCCACCCCTACCCCACCTCCCCGCAACACACACACACAGCCATCCCCTAAATGTAGACAAATGCCCATGTTGTCTACTTAGGGAATCCTGATCCTTCTGCGTCTCCTATGTTTGTATATAGATCTGGCTTCAGCGCTTTCTGAAGCATTCCAGTTTTTTACCTTTCCTGATGCTTAGCTTCTCACAGGCCTCTGAGTTTGTTAAAACTTCAGATCTTCACGTTTCATTCACTGTGAAATTTCATTGTTTCAGTTCCAAGAAAATAACTTAGGGTCTATGTAATTGACTCAAACATTTAATAATCTTCACATTGAGAGTTTTCTTTCACATTTTACATTTTTAAATGATGAATGACCAACTTAGGCAGTTAATCCATCTGGACCCTGGTAAGTTTTTATGATGAAGGGTATTTCATTTCTTTAGACTGACTCAGCATAAAAGTATTTGAAAGTAGATCAGTCCTCATGAACCGTATTATGTATCTGTATGCCTTACGCACTGCCTTGTTTTCTTGCTTTCAGTGTCTCTCATACAAAATTACAAACAGGATAGAAATGTTCACCTATTCATTTTTACACTCCACGTGACAGTCATTCAGCAGCCACTTATTGAAAGGAATCTTTGGATTTCCGAGCTTTGCAAAGATAATCAGTTTGGCAGGAGTTATACCAAAATCAGAACTCACAAAACTGCAGATTTTCTCAAAGTTAAAATGAGTAGCAAAGCTACTGATTTAGAACTGCTTAATACACATGCATGTGTGTCTACCGACAGACAGGAGTAGTTTACACACATGTGTATACCTTACAAAACAGGAAGAAAAAGTTGAGCTGTTCAGAGATTTGGAAGGTGGTTCAGCTTCCCTGGTGGCTCAGATGGTGAAGAATCTGCCTGCAATGCAGGAGACCCTGGTTTGATCCCTGGGTTGGGAAGATCCCCTGGAGAAGGGAAAGGCAACCCACTCCAGTATTCTTGCCTGGAGAATTATTCCATGGACAGAGAAGCCTGGAGAGTGTGACTGAGCAACTAACACTTTCACTTTTTTTTTCAGTAAACACATGTACCAAGTGAGTTTTTTGTACCTCTGAATGAGGGGAGGCAGTATGGAGACCAGGATGGAGAATATTTTCTTTCCTTGGGTTTTTTCCCCCATTTGGTTCACACTTAGGGAAAGGAGGCATTCATTAGTATACTAGAAAGGCAAGGTATTGTGTTGAATTCCTTTCAACTGGAAGAAGAGGAATGGTTGTTCTTTACAAGGTCAGTCAAAAGGAGGGAGGAGGGGTTTTGAACTCTCCCAGAATGCAGGTTGCACAAAGGTGAGGAATACACACTTTAAAGCTAGGTTGTTTTTGGTTTTTTGCTTGCGAACCATATTTTGACAATCACCCATTACTTTGTGTTGGTCAGCATAAGTATAGTTTAGTTGCCAGCTCACTACCATCCTGTTTATTTTTAAAAAGTAGACATCTCATCTTAATATGCTTTATGCCAGAAGACATTTTTCTTCAATATTATCCAAAAGAAAAGAGGATTTCCTTCTTGGAGTGGTGTGCCGGAAGGTTTAGAAGGGCAGATGGCTAACCTCTGGCTGCATATTCTCCCCAACTTAGATTTATACATGATTATGGATGGTGCTTTTCTGAGCAAGATACATTTTATCTTGAACCCAGATGAACATGAACCCAGCAAAGGCTACCCCAAAAGTGTGTGTGTTGGGGGAGGGGGTGGGTGAGGAGTTGGGTTGAACCAGTAAGAAAATTGAAGGTTCCTGACAAAGAATTTCAAGAATACTGATTCTATACTTAGACGACTTCTTGTGAATCTAAGAAAACCGTCAGGTTCATTCTTAGGAAACCATGAAATCTGTCACAAAAGCCTCATAATATGGAGGATGCTGGACCCTCCATTCCTAGTGGGAATGCTTCCAGTAGTCGTAGCTCACTGGCGCCCCCTTGCGGCACGCAAGCCACCTCACATGTTGTTGCCTTGGGTAAGACCCCTCAGGGAGCAGGGCAACTCAGCCTCCGGGGTGGAAACTTAACCTCCAGGACTGGAGAGCGTAGGAGTCCTTTAGATTTTTGTCAAGCTCCTTCCTTATTCTTTTTCTCAATTTCTCAATTTTTTTTTTAGGCCAAAGAACTGCCAACTCTAAAGGATAATGATTTCATTAATGAGGGTCAGAAGATTTATATTGATGACAACAACAAAAAGGTATTCCTGGAAAAGCTGAAGAAGGATGTAGAGGTAAGGAAGAAAGAAAAAAATCAATGTAAGAGATGGCCCCTTGTATGAATGTCAACACTACTGGGTTTTTAGAAGCTTTTAAAACCATCTATTTGTATCTGAAACCAAGGCAAAAATATATGTTGTACATTAGCCAAAGCAGCTATAAACAGGTGTAGCTCATATGTGATCTGATTTAAAAGAGAAGTGTGCTGATTCAGCAGCTCCCTCCTTCAGAGGACAAACGAAAGCAGGCATATGGTGTCTTCTGCTGGTGTCCCCTCCCCCAGGGTCCCATCTTCTTGGTTGTGGGGGTAGCCTGTGCGAGGTTACAGCCCCTTCAGACCCACCGCCTTTCCCCACCCCCCCAGCAACGAGGGCCAGGGTGGAGGGGACTGACTGCATCCTGTCAAAGACCAGAGCATGTTGACAAGTGTATGGTAACTGTTTGAATTTGGGGTTTTCTCCATCTGAACCACAGCTGGGTGTCAGAAAACACCAGCCTCAATAATATTGCCACCAGTCTCTATGAAGTCAGCATCTTTGGGCCCATCAAGTCAGCCTTGCACAGCATGGGAACAGCACAGAGGCCATTTAGGACACCAGGGTCAAGGGGGATGCTGTGAGAAATAAAATACTATGTGGAAATGGCCTTTTAGTCTGTAAAGGAGTTCTCTTTGTAAATATTGTTTTAAGTATTAAAAATACACCTTTCCCTATCTTTTATTTATTGTAAAGGCAGTGCAGTTCTCCCAATGAACTTCTTTATATAAATCTACTAGAAATAAATTCAGGAAAAAAGTTCTTTTTTTGAAGTGTGTTAGGTTACCGAACAGTGCAGAGAGAGTTCTAATAACTAAGCTACAGTATTCTTAGCTGTTACTTTTGTTCATGTGTGCATTTTTTGTTTTTGTTAACTTGGAAATACAGTTCCCCACATACCGGTACAGATCTGCTACTTAGAAAGGCTTTGTGAAAAGATTCTTTCTTGTGTCATTAAAGACAAAATGACTTGGGAATTCCCTGGCTGTCCAGTGGTTAGGCCTCAGCGCCTTCACCACCAGGGCCCAGGTTCGATCACTGGTCAGGAAACTAAGACCTGGCAAGCAGTGCAGCATGGCCAAAAAAAATTGAAACAAAACAAAAAAATGACTTAAGCCAAGAACAAACAAATGTCATGGATTAGATTATATCCCCCATGAGGGCAGAAGCAGTATTATAATTTTCTCTTTAATCTCCTAACATCTTTCATTTAAAGACACATAGACTGACCAAATTAGTTCATGATTATTTTTAGGTTATAAGTTACTTTAAGAAATTTTTTTACATTTTAACCTATATCATATATATGCTTTGATTAGAACCTAGATATTGGTTATTTGTAAAGAGGACCACCAAGTGTCTTGTTAAAAAGTGGTTTTTCTCCAGTTTCTCATTATTCAGCATTTATTTTTCCTCAGTTATCAGCAGTTTTTATTAAAATGCATATTAGTTAAGTATTTCCCTTTTACTTTGGGGTCAACTTGATCTGATAACTAAGTGCCATAGGTAGACATATTATTTGGGGGTTTTATTCATTATCCTGAAAGGCTTTGATCCTGAGAAGTAATACTGCTTTAGCAGTTATAGTAAATAGCCCTTAGGGATATCTCATCTGCTTGCAAAAATGTTTTTTATCTGTTTTTCCTCTCAGCTGTATATCACTCTGATTTTTAGACTCCAGAAATTATGTAACTGAAGCCATTCAAATTTACCATTGAACTACACAAGGATTCTCTTTGCCTTTTCATTGTCTCTAATAGTGTTGTTGATTAGAAGATTTGGTTAATTTTAATCCCATCCATGGCTCTCCCACTTAGCTGTTTTGTTTAAATGGAGGCAGGGCATAAAGCATTCTTTCCTTTTAATAAAATGCTCAATGGTTGGTAAGTGTCTAGTTTTGAAAATCATGCAGAAGCATTATTAATTTTTTAAGCAGGTAATTATAGTAAAGTAGCTTGACAGCTGATAGAATGTAATCTAGTTTCATTTTCCATCAGTTCCATGCTTGCTAATTTAGCTGGCTGGCCTGTTTAAGTACAGGATGGGGTGGGGGTGGGGGGGTGACTTAATGTTTTAAGTAAAAAATGAATTCATTACAGCTCAAATATTTCTGTAGGAAAATAAGAACCTAGCCAGCTTTTCTCTCCATTTGAAATTCTGTTCTATTTATATGCTGGGCAAAGTAGCAAAGTACGTTAGTTCTGATAGCTTTACATGTGAGCATATGTGAGCCCCTTTTCCCAAAGAAAGCACTTGATGGAGAATGGAAGGTCACTTTTGCCCTCTGACTCTCTTCCTGTCAGCTTTGACCGTGACCATGGAGGGCTGGTCCTCATCTCTCATTGGTTCACACTGGGATCCAAATTTCACACAAGAGACTACGCTCTGTGTCCCATGGCATCCACCCCATCACAGGCCATCTCATGCCTCACATTTTTTGGGGGGGTTGGCGTGGAGGGGAGGGCTGCTGCTGCTAAGTCGCTTCAGTCGTGTCCGACTCTGTGTGACCCCAGAGACGGCAGCCCATCAGGCTCCCCCATCCCTGGGGTTCTCCAGGCAAGAACACTGGAGTAGGTTGCCATTTCCTTCTCCAATGCATGAAAGTGAAGACTGAAAGTGAAGTCGCTCGGTCGTGTCCGACTCTTAGCGACCCCATGGACTGCAGCCTACCAGGCTCCTCCATCCATGGGATTTTCCAGGCAAGAGTACTGGAGGGAGGGAGCAGCTATCAAATCACCCATGACATTTTCCACAGAACTAGACTAAATAACCCTCTAAAATCTATATGGAACCTTTAAAGACTCAGAATTGCCCAAGTAATCCTGAGGAAAAAGCACAACACTACAAAGCTTGTTGTTCAGTCACCAAGTCGTGTTCTACTCGTCATGACCCCATGGACAGCAGAACGTCAGGCTTCCCTATCCCTCATCATCTCCTGGAGTTTGCCCAAGTTCATGTCTGCTGAATGCAAAGCTACAGTAATCCAAACAGTGTGGTACTGGCACAAAAACAGACATACAAACCAATGGAATAGAACAGAGAGCCCAGGGAAAAAACCAACACACCTACAGTCAAAGCAGACAAGAATATAAAATGGGAAAAAGGTCATGTGTTCAGCAAGCGGTGCTGGGAAAGTCGGACAGCCGCATATAAATCACTGACGTTAGAACACACCATCACACCATGCCTAAAAATGAAATGGCTTAACAACATAAAGATATGACCATAAAACTCCTAGAAGAGATCATAGGCAAAACATTCTCTGACATAAATAGTACCAATGTTTTCTTAGTCAGCCTCCCAAGGCAATAGAAATAAAACAACAAATGAGACCTAATCAAACTTAACAAGCTTTTGCACAACCAAGGAAACCATAAGCAAAATGAAAAGACAGCCTACAGAATGAAAGACAATATTTGCAAATGATGCGAACAACAAGGGCTTAATTTCCCAAATATATAATCAGTTCATACAACAACAAAAACACAAGCAACCCAATCGAAAAATGGCAGAAGATCTAAATAGACACTTCTCCAAAGATGACATACAGAGTTTATTAACAGCTCTTTGCTGCTGCTGCTGCCAAGTCACTTCAGTCATGTCCGACTCTGTGTGACCCCATAGACGGCAGCCCACCAGGCTCCCCCATCCCTGAGATTCTCCAGGCAAGAACACTGGAGTGGGTTGCCATTTCCTTCTCCAATGCGTGAAAGTGAGGTCGCTCAGTCATGCCCGACTCTTAGCAATCCCACGGACTGCAGCCCACCAGGCTGCTCCTTCCATGGGATTTTCCAGGCAAGAGTACTGGAGTGGGGTGCCATTGCTTACTCCAACAGCTCTTTAGCCATACAGTTTTCAATAAGTGTTTGTAACAGGGCTCGTAAAGGGAATACTAGCTCAGATTTGGCATAATGAGGAATGAATTATGAGGGCAGTGGGTTAGGTGGGATATTCTGAGCGACAAATAAGCTGATCAAGGTCTGGCGGACAGTTATTAAGAAGCTGGAAAGCAGGGGAACCTAAAGATTTTTAAATCTTCATGGTTTGAAATTTTATATATTTAAAAATCACTAATTTGAGTTGGAAGTTTAAAGGAATGAGCAGAAGACAGTAAATGTGTTTAAGTTCCATATACTAGCGGGAGACACACCTCCGGGCAGCCCTGAATCCCTCTTCTTGGGGCCTGTCACCTTCAGCCCACAGTAGTTTTGAGAGGCCCTGCAGCGACTTTCCCCAGCAAGAATCTCAGGTCTACTGCCTATTGTGTTTCCCTCTATTTTAGAAGAGATTTTAAACGACGTTTTGTGATAAGAGCTGGAGCATCAATACAGGCTGTTCAACACGTCTCGCCTCTTGGCGTGTCACCTGAACCTGTATGTTTAAGTTACATACTTGATGGAAAAAAGGCTTTTCCCACAGTAACAACAGGGAAAGTTATACAAACCACTTCCACTGCTACATGCAAGGCACTTTTCATTGCCCCCACTACATCTCTCTAATCCCTTCTCCACCACTGCGAGTTTAGTGGTGCGGTCCCATTTTATAATTAGAATAACTGAGGTTCAGAGTAGTGAGTTCATCATCAAGACACGGAGCGAATAGGCTCATCAATACCATTTTTCATGGAACAGAGGCGAGGATGTAGAGATCAGACTTGTGGACACAGATGGGAACAGACAGGGTGGGAGGAACTGAGAGCGCCGCACTGACACATATACAGTACCGTGTGTAAGACAGACAGCTAGTGGGCAGCAGCTGTAGAGCACAGGGCGCTCAGGTTGGTGGGAGGGGGGTGAGAGGGAGGGAGGAGATGCATGGATGCCTGTGGCTGATTCAATGCTCTGCAGCAGAAACTTACACAGCATTGTAAAGCAACGATCTCCATTAAAAAAAAAAATTCCATAAAAGATAGAGCAAGTAACCTAAGATTTAATTGCCCATCTGACTCCAAAACTTAACTTTTATTTAAAATGATCTGATACGTCAGTGGGTCACGTGATCAGCAAAAGCTATACGTTTAACTCCTGTGCTGTCCTTGGTCTTCTTCATTTGTCTCAGTCACACAGATTTGAAGACTTACATAATCCCCATTTCTTATATAGTCCCCACTTGGGGCTGCAACTCACCTCCTTAGTCTTGGGTATGTCAGAACAACTTCTTACCAGGAGATGCATTTTTCATCTCACTGATACTTTACTGGGTGATGCCGGGAGCTAACTTCGCTTTTATTTTTGAATACAAATGTTTCCTTTCTGGGTAAGGAGTCCAAACAATGGTCAGACCACAGATCAGAGACGCAGGAAAGGAGCTCTGGGCCGGGCTGACCTTGTGAGTAGCACAGGTGCCGGAGAAGATGTGGGCGTGAAGACTCACTCTACTTTGTGGGGCAGTACAGCCCAGGCTGTTACCCTTTCCCTGCCTGACCTTTGGCACGTTAATTACAGGCAGCCCCTTTCGTACTCTTGGAAACACTGGAAAGTGGATTTGTACCTCATCCATCTGAAAGTCAAACGGACCTATATGTACAGAGAGACTCTGCTCTGCAGAGCAAAGATATGTTGTAAATGACCTCATTTTGCTTCCAGTGGGTGCTGCCTCTTGCAGTCTCATAGGAAGATTTTTTGTTGTTGCTTTATTCTTTTTATTTGGTTTACGGGGTTGTTTTTCTTAGAGGAAGGGATCAGGGGAAGTAGCAGCAGGCAGCCCATTCACTTGTTCGGTAAATATCGAGTAGCTACATCACTTACCTGGGAGTCAGGAGGGCAGCGATGGTGTCACCGAACCAGGTTCGTTTGTGCCCAACCTGGAGCCCGCCAAACGCCGAGATGCCGAGGTCTGCAGCGGAGGGTTTATTCTCAGGGCAGCCAAGCAGGAAGAGCAAATCTCCAGTCCGCCTCCCCAGGCCAGGGGCTCGCTCGAGGAGGTGTTTACCAAGCGGCAGGGCGGTCTGAGGCGTGGAGCGTAGGGAAAGAAGATTGGGAAAAGGTGCCGGAATCCTCGTTCGGCGCAGGCGTAAACCAGGCTACTGACCTCTGCACGATCCAAAGGTGGGGCTGGCCATCCTCGCACATGTGAAAGGACCCTCACGCATGCCCAGTTGAAGGGTCGGTGGGTCTATCCAGCCTTAACCCGCTCAGCTGGAACTCAACAGAGCTGATTCCAAGTTCCTAGGAAAAAACCAGGCAGACAAAAGTGTTCGGGCGACATACCCCTTGGGGGACTCGCGAGTCTTAAACTACCTTGATTAGTGAAGGCAGGGGAGATGATCTGACTAGTCATAATGCAGTTTCAGGGGCAAAACCTGCCAGAGCCCCTGTCCTCGGGGGCCTGCAGTGTTTGGGGAATATAGAGAAGTTTCTCAAATAATTTAATAAAATGAAAAAAAAAGTGAAAGTGTTAGTCACTCAGTGTTGTCCAATTCTGGATTCCATGGACAGTAGCCCTCCAGACTCCTCTGTTCATGGAATTTACATGTGCAGCTAAGCCAGGTGTCCGCAGGGCACACATGTCCGCAGGGCACACATGCCCAGGCAGGAGTTGCAACAGACTTCCGAGAACAAGGGCCCTGCAGCCGAGACCTCACGATCTCGTGGGAGGCAAAGGGCCAGAGGCCAGAACAGAATGCAAGATGGCCTGAGGGGTGATCAGACCAAACTATCTAGGTCCCATGGACCACGTGAGATTTTGTTTCTACCCTCTGAGAAATGAGACCCCATCGAAAGGCATGACAAGATGAAATGCTTCCCTCGCCAGAGGACCAGAAGGGGAAGTCCGACAACATGCAGTCCTTGCCACTTCCCAGGGACCTTCCAAGGGCCAGAGGAAGCAGGGAGGGGGAGAAGGGGGCTTGTGCCTTGTCACCCGACAAGCTGAGCAGGACCAGGCCTGGCCAAGCCCCACCCACCCTGCACCCACTACACACTCATGGATAGGAGATGTTGCCATCTGGCAATCTACATCTCCAGCTGTGCCCACACCTCTGGAGGGCATCCAGGGTGGGCACTGGGGGCGAGGGGAACAGGCCAGAGAGAGCTTCTGGATAAAAGGGCATGGGAGGGGCCCAGGGAGGAGCCTCCCCGGCTCCCGCTTCCATCAGGACACCCCCGAGCAGGACTGAAGGAGGGTGTTGTTGACAAGAGCAGTGACAGAGGCATTTGCTGGTTGATTGGGACATTGATGCTTTTACTTATTTGTGATGGACAGCATAATACTCAGCTTCACTGAGTGTGCCGTTTCAAAGTGCTTTCACAAGCCAGATCTTGAGAGGCTCCCCTGGCAGCGCCGTGGGAGGTCCCTGGGTTCCCCTTAGCCAGTCTTAATCGTTGGGAGAAATCTTTTCTTCCTGAGTGTCCTCCTTGCCAGTCGTGCTCTCTGCACTTTGGTGCAGTCCTCATCGATGTGATGCACACATCCCTCTCAGCTTCCAGCCTTGCAGTTCAGGGAAGCGGTCCTGGCTCTGAGCCAGCCTCTAGTGGGAGGCTGCAGCTCCGCCCAAGAAGCGGCCTGGGAGGAGACTGCCCTGTACGAGAGGCTCCTGGCTGCTCTGCAGGAAGTCCTCTTCCCGCCTCTGCTGCCCCAGGGCTCACTGCCTTCTACGTGTGCTTCTGTGAGCTTGCTGTCTTTAAATCTGGGGCTGTATTTAAGGCATAAACGATCGTGTCGCTTCCTCCCCTCCAGTTTCTTGCCCAGTTGAAGCTCATGGACTACAGCCTGCTGGTGGGAATCCACGACGTGGAGAGAGCCGAGCAGGAGGAGGTGGAGTGTGAGGAGGACGGGGAGGAGGAGGGGGAGAGCGACGGCGCCCACCCTGTGGGGACCCCTCCCGACAGCCCTGGGAACACGCTCAACAGCTCGCCACCCTTGGCTCCGGGCGAGTTTGATCCAAACATTGACGTCTATGGAATTAAATGCCATGAAAGTAAGTGGAGATACCATCCACTTTTTTTTTTTTTTACCATTGGTTTTTTTTTTTTTTTTTTTTTTTTTGCACTGTTAATCTACTGGTGATCATCAACCCAGTTAAAAGTATGCTGTCCTGTACGACTCCTTCTCAAGAGTCCTAATCAGTTGATTTCAGGACAGAGTATATTAAAGGTAACTGTAATCCCTGGTTTTGCAATGTAATGTGAGGAAATCCTTGAATGGTGGGATGTTGAGGGAACAGGTGAAACCACACAGCGGTGTGCTGTGTACATACAGCACCCATAGGCACATGCTGTGTAAATGTCCATACCACAGATAAGAAATATTTTTAAATATTTTTTTTCTTAGCCATCTCTCTTTTATGTGGATCTCAAATCACAAGTCTGTCCTGAGCTAGCCACACACATGGTCCACACCAGACCTCCTGTGGACATTGTGTAGGGCAGGTATCCTTCCTTCTCGGGAAAGGAAGCTGGGGCTAGCCCAGGTGTGGGAAGAGCATCTCCGATTTGCTGCTACGTATCTGTGCTCTGCTCTTCCCCCATTAAGGGGTCTGTGGCTCCTTAATCAATCAAAGTGAGATTGATTTTAATCCTCAATATCTGGGTGATTAGATATTTATAGGAATATTACATGCTATGTTAGCTACTTATACATGAAAAAATCTGAGATAAACGCAGGCCTCTGGGTTTTTTTTTTCAGTAATAAAAATTAGTGGTTCATCATTGTTTAAAAAAAAAATCTCATGGCATAGCAGCCAGGTTGAGTTTGAGTTCTGCTTTTTATTTTGCTCACCAAAATGGTTTCTTCAACACAGAAAATTAGAGTCAAGTATACTTGAACAATAGTTCATAATTGAAACAGCAGCTTATTTGTGGAAATATGTAGAAGACGGGTATTGTAGATGATGTATGCCTTTATCCAGTTCTGATACTAGAGCCAACGAGCATTAGAACAGTTACAGGTAACAGTACAGAGTGTAAGCATAATTACTTCTATTGGGTTGGCCAAAAAGTTAATTGAGATTTTTCCATAGCATCTCATGGAAAAACCGGAATGAACTTTTTGGCCAACCCAATTCTTGTTTTAAACAGTATTTCTTTAAAAAACACTTTTCTTTATACCAAAGTAATATACAATCACTAAAGAAAATGCAGATTAATAAAAAACATACAGCCTCACCCTTGGACCTCTGCTGGTAATATCCTGGGGTTATATTCTTTTTTACTTTTTAAATTGAGAGAGAATTGGGAACAGAAAGTTAAGCTGTTTCCTGGGGATGCACAAGACTTTCTAACAGCCCCTACTGCCTTTGCTTTCAGACCTTGAACCCCTCCCCCCTCCCCCCTCGGCAGTTCACACTGTCCCAGGTGTTGTCACCATCTGTCCCACAATCATGTCTCTCATCCCTTACAGATTCGCCTCGGAAGGAGGTGTACTTTATGGCAATTATTGACATTCTGACTCATTATGATGCGAAAAAGAAAGCTGCCCACGCTGCAAAAACTGTTAAACACGGCGTAAGTATCTCCGTTTGGTTTCCCTCTCTGCTCCCTGCTTCCTCTCATGCAGGGGCCCGCGCAGGTCCACTCCTTTCCTGGGAGCTGCCCAGTCCCTTCCATGGCTCGGGTTCTCTGTGGGGCTGCACTCCAACGCAGAGTCAGAGCTCCCAAGGCCTCTGGCAAGTCACTTGGACCCTGCGCGGCTCCTCTCTTACCCACTGGGGTTGTTAACAGACACATGCATCATGAGAATATTACACAAGTTCTTTTTTTGTTTGAAAAATGCTTCAAAGACAAAAGCGCTGAATGACGACAGTTGTTTTAATAAAAAGTGCTTAGAACTGAAGCACTTAGTCTCTACTTAAGATGCTTCTAAGAAACACAGTATCTCTTTCCACACAGTGGACTGTAGTTTTTTTCTATTACAGAAGGTTTTTGAGTGCAAGATCAAAGTTTAGTGATACGAGTCCCTCGCTTTTATTGTCCTTGTCTGGAATGCTCACTGTTCCCAGCATATGTTAACTTGTGGAATCCCGTGACAAGCCTTGATAAGGATAACTAGTGTGCTCCTTATCAGGTGAAGGAGCTGAGGATGAGCATTTACGGAGTAACTTGCCAGGATCAGGTCACTAGGCAGGGTAGAGAGGACTGCTCCCCAGGACCCAGCCCCACCCCCCAGTAAACCAGTGAGGCCCACTTGCTGGTTGGACTTCGCCAGTTGTGAGTCCCCACTGTGCCTGCCTTGTAGGAACACATGTTGGCTTTCCAGGTGTGCTGAAAAGGCCACACAGCCCACCACGTGCGGCTGAACTTGTGCTCTGGCTCGTTCACACTTCCCCAGTGTGGAGTCAACCAAGATCCACCAGAACGTCGACATCTATTAAAGGCTCTTTTTCTTTATTTTAAAATCAAACAGGCTGTCATTCCAGCAATGGAACCAGGCCAACACCATATCCCATTTGCCACAGAAATATTTCAGTCACATTGCCAACTAGTTACAGTGTTCCAGCTTTGTGCAGTGCCCAAACCAGGACCTCACCTCACCCACTGAACACATTGGAAATCCTCTGTCAGAGAGGAGGGTACACAGCAGTTCTCACAAGGGTGGGCACTGCAGCCTTCTGAGAACCACTTTAAAGTCTGTGCCAGCCAGATGCACCCCCCCTTCCCCAGATTCTGAGTCCAGTTCAGGAGGCTAGTGGGGGAGGTTGTCTCTGAAAGGCTCCGGTAACTCCGATGCTCATCTCTGGTTGAAAAGCCTGGCTGTACTGCAGGGACGGAACTGGGCCCGAGTCCCTACCTCACCTCTCCAGTTGTGTGACCTGGAGGAAATGCCCTGGCACCCCGGGTCCCCCAGCTGCTGACAGGGCCCTAACGCCTTGCTGATGAGGCTTTGTGGTGAGTGGGGAGAGGCTCTGTTTGTTCCCACCCTTCCTCAAACCTGTATGATATTCTAGACCAGGTGAAACTGGAAATGTGCCAGGGCAAACACGGCACCCAGCCTAAAATCGGGTGCAGTTTGCAAGAGCAAGACATTACTCTCTGCAAAGGAACGTTGTGTCGACCTGCTGCTGGGAACCGTTTTCTGCCTTCAAAACCGGGGCTCCTCTGTGGAGATCCCAGCGGCCCAGGCCAGGCATGGAAATTACAGTTTCCCCTGTGAGCTGCTGGTATCAAAATAGCACCTGGTGACTTGGTAAAAACTCTGGTCCTGCCCTTTGCAGCTCTGAAAGCTAGCCAGTAACTACCGAGGGTCTTCTGGTCTGCTCTGTGCTTGTCACAGGAAACCCCGCTGAGCCTCTTCAAGGGGCTGGCTGCCCAGCCTCAGGCAGGCCTCTGTGAAGGGGGAAGGCGGCACCCCTGTGCCTGCGCTGCGAGGACCAGCCCTGGCCCCTCGGGGGAAGTGCAGTCACAGCTGACGCCACCCCTGCCACTGCCGCTCCTTACTTCTGAGCACCCAGCAGCTTACTTTGGTCCTGAAAAATGAACACGGCCCTTGTGTCCTTGTCATCGGAGTTTCCCTTTGGCCAGACATTGCTGTTGGTGTCCTTCTCAAGGCATCTCCCATCTGCTCTCCTGAGAAACAGAAGTGTTGTCCCTGTGGCTGCTGGAGGCCACAGATGCCACATTTGATGGGAACATCTCAAACGTGGTTGGGTTTGTTTTTTTTTTTGGTGGCAGCAGTCACAGTGTATATGACACCAGCCTCTGTTTTTCCTGAGACTCTGCCTCATTTTCACACCCAGATTCTTAAGAGCTTGGTTATCCAGACCCATATCCAAGATACTCTGAGTTACGAGTGGAGGCTGCACAGGTTTGAAAGTTTCATATTCAGCCGCAGTGGAAGCTGCTGTAGGTGCTGATCAGGTAGTTCTAACAGTACCACTCTTCCTCTTCTCCCACCCTGCCCAGGCTGGTGCGGAGATCTCCACCGTGAACCCCGAACAGTATTCCAAGCGCTTTTTGGACTTTATTGGCCACATCTTGACGTAACGTCCTGCGCAACTGTGGATGGATGTGAGCATGGGAAGGACAGAGGTGGCTTCAGTGCAGGAAAAATGAACACCAAACTCAGTGAAGCACACCTCCTCGTTTACATCTTCAGGCCAAGATGACTGACTTGGGGGCTACTCGCTTTAATAGCTACCTGATATTTCCCAGCATCATTCTAGCTATTTCTGACGTGTGTGTGTCTGCACGTGTGTGCATCTTAAAAATCGATTGATTAATGGAAACTGACCAGCTTTGGTCAGTGTGTGTTTGGGGCAACAAACCTCTGATTCCAGCTGTGGACAAATGAATGAATAAATGAATGAATGAGTGAGCGAACACAAGAGGGGGGAGGGGGAGAAGGCAATGCATGTCAGACCAACCAGGTTGGCATCACACGATAAACTGTGGATCAGTTTATTTTCTGGAATTGAAAGATGTGAGACAGTATTCGTAATAATAATGAAGATAATAATAATGATGATAATAATAATGATGGTGATTAAGAGGGAAAAAAAAAAAACTTACTGCAGATGTTACACTTCTACCACGCACGCTGACACTCCTTAATAGTTGTACCTGGGCGCTGGACGAAGGAGGCTGGCATCTCCCGTGCCTCCTGGTTTGGGTGTTGGGATTCCCTGTGTCCGGGGACAAACACCCCTCCTCCAGCAGGAAGCTGATGCCCCTAGTGACTCTTCTCTGTACATTTTCACCTCAGTAAATATGTCCAGGAAAACTGCTTACTTCTCTTTTCTTGCCTGGAGCTTCTTCACTGATAACACTCTTTCGTTGCAATACAGGAATTAATGCTACAAAATAAAAACAAAAGCTTATCTGAAAAGTGCATAGTTTTGGGCAATGGTATCTACATCTCCCATGGTGGGAAGGTGAGCAAAGCATTTAGAACTCTCAATTCTCCTGTTGAACAGTGGTATTTTGTTATAAATTTGCCCTTTAACTGAAATCCTCAATATTACTGTTTACATTATTAGGAAAACAGGGATATTTTTGAATCTAAAAATTTAATGTACAGCACGTGATTTTCGAAGTTTACATGTAAAGTCATTTTACAGTGTAGGTGAAATAATGTTTGTCATATTTTGAAATGTATCCTGCAGTTACGTTTTGGAGTGAATGTTTTATTCAAAGTACCAGGTAGACAGTCTTTTATAGTAAAAAGAAAAGGGTTGTTTTCCTCCAGATGTACATTATCAGTCTAATGATTTTTTTATTTTTAAAGAAAATGTTTAACCCAGATCTGGTTATGTAAGTTCATTGCCCTAAACTGTGCTGACTGTGTCTAATCAAGTTATAAATTTCCAACATCGATCATGTATTTACCAACTTCCTGGCATTTTCTGAAAGGCGTCAAGCTAAAATATTAGACTTGCTTAGGAGTACGTTATCAACTTATACACTGTGCTAAAGCTGTGCCTTTGAAATTCTTTGTTTAAAATGTGAGATGATTTTTGTAGGCAGGTTCAGGAAAGAAAAAAAAAATCCACCCTTTAATAATTACTTGCAACTCAACAAATAGTCCCGCCATACTGCCTCTTCCAGTAACTTTGCTTCAGGGCTTATCAAGTCTGCAACTGTGCCCACAGTATATAGTTTTACTTCAGAAAATACGAGGTGACAGCAGCTGGAATCTGGGGGGCAAGGCCATTCTACCCCATATACTGACTTCACTCGGAATCGTTATCCTCAGCAGACGACGTTGACAGCACTGTGATCTGGTTGTCCAAATTTGTATTTCATGTGTCTAAATTAATTGAAATGGTGATTTAATATGCCCCCACCCCCACCCCACCATTCATTCTGGCATCGAGTTCCTTTCAGTGCTCTGAAGTTAGGCTGCAGTTTCTTTAATCCAGGATTACAAATGTGAGACCCTGAAGTAAAGAGAAGGTACCCACACATTATTTGAGTAACTGTTTCCTGTGTGGCCCATCTGTGTATGCTTTTAGAAGTTTACAAAATGCTTTATTTTTGTCTGTAACAGTCTCTCTCATCCATCCTGTTGATCAAATCTTTGGACAGAGTGAGGAAGTTTGCCTTGTATCTTCTAGTGCTAACAGTACACTCCAGTTATGAGCCGGGCTTTACAAAATAAAGCACTTTGATGACTCACAAGGTGGAGTCTTTGTGCATCTCTCTCAACTGTGTGTCTCTTTATTGCAAACGAAATTTAAATACTCAGTACTAAGAGTGTCTTTAGCTGATCCTGAAGAAGTAAAGCTAAAATTGAATCTTTTCACAAACAGGAGCTTTGCCTTCAACCTGTGAACTATTTCACTAGTAAATAGCAGAAGCGTGCCGTGACACACACGACAAAATTGACTTGTTGAAAGACGGACAGAGAAAGAAACCTCTTCAGTGAATACACTTTAAAGTTACGCAGTTTTATTTTTTTAAATCTACCAACCATAGTTCTGTGGGTCACTCAGCATTTTTTGAAACTTCACTAGAATGCCATTGGTGGCTTCTAAAAAGCTAGAAGACTTTTTAAAGCATTCCCTTGTCATTGTGCCAGGTGAGCAAACACAGTTAAGCTAGAGTAGCACTTGTTTTGAAAATGTGTAATGGTTCTAATGGGAGAGATGTCAGGGGATCATTTGAGCATCATACACTCTTCACATCTGCTGTGTGCACGCTGGTTCTCATGGAACATCAGCTGAAAACAGAAGACTGCACCCCAATTAACTGCACTGGTAGGAACACGCCAGGCACACCCTCACACGATGAGGGTGAGCTCAACATGCTGGGGGGCACACTGGCCAGGGCCTGCTGACCTCACATCACTCTCCTTCCCTTACTTTCAACAGCCCGGCAGCTGCAGCCCTTCTGATGCCCACCACCCATGACCACAGGCATCCTCCACGCATTTTTCAGGATAATGTGCCACAGTCACTGTAGTATTTATGCATTTCCTGACCGTTTAGTAGGTGAAACTGTGCTACTGTCTGTATTGATGGGCTCCTTTTTCACCAGTGTATCAGTAATGACACTTTTGGGTGTTGTGCCCCCAATCTCATTATTCCCATGAGCTCTGTGGTTTTTACTGTATGATTTTGCACAGAGCAGGGATTTTTAGGAACATATATGCTACGTTATAGCAGAGCTGGCTGTGGTCAGCAGGGAGCTTAAATTCCATTTTCTTTGTGGAACAGAGACATTCATTTTCATTTTGGTTATTTAATTTCATGGGCAGAATTCACATTAGTCCCAGAAAATTGGTTATTGCTAATTCACAGAAAGACCAGAGTTGGCCTGAAGCATTAATCCTTCATGCAGCACTTTTGGAAATAGTGGTTAAGGTTAAATGCAAGAGATTAGGAACTGTATGTAATAATAATGAAGTGGTAATGCATATAATATATATATGTATAAAATGAAGTAGGGGAGTGGGAAGAAGGCAAGGCTGAGAGGTTTTATGTCCAGAGTTCTTAGCATCTGTGGACTTGAGGCCCCAGGACCACTGCACACAGCCTCTCCAGAAATTCTGTAATCAACACAAAAACAATGGTTATAGTGTGTGTGGTGCATGTGGACAGCCTTCTTCCAGCTCTCAGAATCACGCCCCGTCTCTTCCTCTCTCCCTATCTCAAGCAGCACTTTATTCAGCTCCAGTCATGTGACTGCTACGTTAAAAACAGAAAAGTTACCCTCTGAAGGGCAGAAACCTGCTGCTCCTTCTGGAGTCCCGCACACAAGCATTACCCGACTCCCCTGCTCACCCCGGCCCAGTCTGCAGCCCCGCCTCACACACCACTGGCATGGCCCTGTAACCAGCCGGGCACAGTGAAGCGGCCCAGACCGGCAGAGTGTCTGGAAAAATCGAGTCGACAAGTTCTCCTGAGTGATTATTGAAAGTTCCTTCGTAAACGGAAACCCGATCATCTAAACCAAATGTCCTTCAGAAGTTCAGTCCTGTTTTTGTGATTCTATGAAAAATCCTGCCAAAGGGCTGTTAACATGCCATAGTCAGTGATTTTCCCACTCTTAAACACTTGTATTTAGTTTAATTTCATAAGAGAGGGGCAAAGGTTAGAATTTCTCCAAAGCCACTGTGAGATGTCTGTGTTTTGTGGAATCCTACCGGTGCTGCTGGGGGAGAGGTCCCAGAAGAGGAAACCTTGGCCCAGAGAAACAAAGGGGCTTCTGCAAGGTCACATGACAGTTCGTGGCAAAGCCAGGGCTGGGGCCCGGCTCTGTGGCAACTCAAGGCTGAAAACATGAGTGAGGGACCTGGTACCCCTGGGGCTCAATGTCACAGCCACTCCTCCATCAAACTTCTTGACCCATCCCTTCTGCTGCTTCTGGAGAGGCCTGCTGGGTATGCACCCTCCAGAATTTTAGAGCCAAATGGTCTACATATTTCATTTTATGAGAGTCAACCTATATTATTCCATTTTCCTATCATTTTCTCCTAGTCCTACAGCATTTTATATTGTCAACAGACTTTTTAAATCAAAGGATCTCACTAGAGAATATAAAAATATCCCTAGGCCTACTGAATGGCAGTCTCTGGAGGGAGAAAATCTATAACTTAATTGCTTCCCAGGTGCTTCTGATGAACAGCCCCCATTTAAAATGAGCACGAATTTTAAATATTTTTTGTAACATGCTTCCCTTCCCCTCCTTCCTACCTCTCCTTTTCCCCCTTTTTCTGTTCCTGTAATATAGGAACAAGGCAGCTTCTTACTGAGCAGAGCAGCAGTCCACCAACCATAGCCTAAGGGTCAAATCCAGGCCACCACATGAGTTTTATAAATAAAATTTTATTGAAACACAGCCATGCCCATTCATTCACATATTTTCCATGGCTGCTTTCAAATCACAGTGGCAGTCTGTAGAGTTGTCACTAAGACTGATGACCTACTAGGCCTAAAATTTTACTACATAGCCCTTTTCAGAGAAAGTTCACCGACCCCTGAAAGAGAGCCTCATTTCAGTATCACAAAGTAGTTTATGCAATGGACTTCAGAATTACTGTTATATCTACAGAGATCTTTCACCTCCCATCTGGAGACAATGAGATTTCTTTCATTCTTTTACTAAAAGCTGTTGTGATCACTGCCCTTGGTTTTTACTAAAGGCACACAAATTGAAGAAAGTAGGGAAAACTACTAGATCATTCAGTTCAGTTCAGTTCAATCGCTCAGTCGGGTCCAATCTTTGCGACCCCATGAATGGAGGCCCAGCACTCCAGGCATCCCTGTCCATCACCAACTCCGAGTTTACCCAAACTCATGTCCATCGAGTCGGTGATGCCATCCAGCCATCTCATCTTCTGTTGTCCCCTTCTCCTCCTGCCCCCAATCCCTCCAGAATCAGAGTCTTTTCCAATGAGTCAACTCTTCGCATGAGGTGGCCAAAGTACTGCAGTTTCAGCTTCAACATCAGTCCTTCCAATGAAAATCCAGGACTGATCTCCTTTAGGATTGTCAAAGCATCAATACTTCACCACTCGGCTTTCTTCACAGTCCAACTCTCACATCCATACATGACCACTGGAAAAACCACAGCCTTGACTAGACAGACCTTTGTTGGCAAAGTAATGTCTCTGCTTTTGAATATGCTATCTAGGTTGGTCATAAATTTCCTTCCAAGGAGTAAGCGTCTTTTAATTTCATGGCTGCAATCACCATCTGAAGAGATTTTGGAGCCCCAAAAAATAAAGTTTGACACTGTTTCTACTGTTTCCCCATCTATTTCCCATGAAGTGATGGGACCAGATGCCATGATCTTCGTTTTCTGAATGTTGAGCTTTAAGCCAACTTTTCACTCTCCTCTTTCACTTTCATCAAGAGGCTCTTTAGTTCTTCTTTACTTTCTGCCACAAGGGTGGTGTCATCTGCATATCTGAGGTTATTGATATTTCTCCCGGCAATCTTGATTCCAGCTTGTGCTTCTTCCAGCCCCGTGTTTCTCATGGTGTACTCTGCATTTAAGTTAAATAAGCAGGGTGACAATATACAGCCTTGACCTGCTCCTTTCCCAATTTGGAACCAGTCTGTTGTTCCATGTCCAGTGCTAACTAACAGTTGCTTCCTGACCTGCATACAGATTTCTCAAGAAGCAGGTCAGGTGGTCTGGTATTCCCATCTCTTTCAGAATTTTCCACAGTTTATTCTGATCCACACAAAGGCTTTGGCATAGTCAGTAAAGCAGAAATAGATGCTTTTCTGGAACTCTCTTGCTTTTTTGATGATCCAGCGGATGTTGGCCATTTGATCTCTGGTTCCTCTGCCTTTTCTAAAACCAGCTTGAACATCTGGAAGTTCATGGTTCACGTATTGCTGAAGCCTGGCTTGGAGAAGTTTGAGCATTACTTTACTAGCGTGTGAGATGAGTGCAATCGTGTGGTAGTTTGAGCACTCTTTGGCATTGCCTTTCTTTGGGATTGGAATGAAAACTGACCTTTTCCAGTCCTGTGGCCACTGCTGAGTTTTCCAAATTTGCTGGCATATTGAGTGCAGCACTTTCACAGCGTCATCTTTCAGGATTTGAAATAGCTCAACTGGAATTCCATCACCTCCACTAGCTTTGTTTGTAATGATGCTTTCTAAGGCCCACTTGACTTCAAATTCCAGGATGTCTGGCTCTAGGTGAGTGATCACACCATCGTGATTATCTGGGTCTTGAAGATCTTTTTTATACAGTTCTTCTGTGTATTCTTGCCACCTCTTCTTAATATCTTCTGCTTCTGTTAGGTCCATACCATTTCTGTCCTTTATCAAGCCCATCTTTGCATGAAATGTTCCCTTGGTATCTCTGATTTTCTCGAAGAGATCTCTAGTCTTTCCCATTCTATTGTTTTCCTCTATTTCTTTGCATTGATCGCTGAGGAAGGCTTTCTTATCTCTCCTTGCTATTCTTTGGAACTCTGCATTCAGATGCTTATATCTTTCCTTTTCTCCTTTGTTTTTCGCTTCCCTTCTTTTCACAACTATTTATAAGGCATCCTCAGCCAGCCATTTTGCTTTTTTGCGTTTCTTTTCCATGGGGATGGTCTTGATCCCTGTCTCCTGTGCAATGTCATGAACCTCCGTCCATAGTTCATCAAGAACACTGTCTATTCGATCTACTCCCTTAAATCTATTTCTCACTTCCACTGTATAATCATAAGGGATTTGATTTAGATCATACCTGAATACTCTAGTGGTTCTCCCTACTTTCTTCACATTAAGTCTGAATTTGACAATAAGGAGTTCATGATCTGAGCCACAGTCAGCTCCCGGTGTTGTTTTCGCTGATTGTATAGACCTTCTCCATCTTTGGCTGGAAAGATAATAATCAATCTGATTTCGGTGTTGACCATCTGGTGATGTCCATGTGTAAAGTCTTCTCTTGTGTTGTTGGAAGAGGGTGTTTGCTATGACCAGTGCGTTCTCTTGGCAAAACTCTATTAGCCTTTGCCCTGCTTCATTCTGTACTCCAAGGTCAAATTTGCCTGTTACTCCAGGTGTTTCTTGATTTCTCACTTTTGGATTCTAGTCCCCTATAATGAAAAGGACATCTTTTGGGGGTGTTAGTTCTAAAAGGTCTTGTAGGTCTTCATAGAACCGTTCAACTTCAGCTTCTTCAGTATTACTGGTTGGGGCATAGGCCTGGATTACCATGATATTAAATGGTTTGCCTTGGAAATGAACAGAGATCATTCTGTCGTTTTTGAGACTGCATCCAAGTACTACATTTCAGACTCTTTTGTTGACCATGACGGCTACCCCATTTCTTCTAAGGGAGTCCTGCCCACAGTAACTCAATGAAACTAAGCCATGCCGTGTGGGGCCACCCAAGACGGATAGGACATGGTGGAGAGGTCTGACAGAATGTAGTCCACTGGAGAAGGGAATGGCAAACCACTTCAGTATTCTTGCCTTGAGAACCCCATGAACAGTATGAAAAGGCAAAATGATAGGATACTGAAAGAGGAACTCCCCAGGTCGGTAAGCGCCCAATATGCTACTGGAGGTCAGTGGAGAAATAACTCCAGAAAGAATGAAGGGATGGAGCCAAAGCAAAAACAATACCTAGTTGTGGATGTGACTGGTGATAGAAGCAAGGTCCGATGCATAGGAACCTGGAATGTTATGTCCATGAATGAGGGAAAATTGGAAGTGGTCAAACAGGAGATGGCAAGAGAGAACGTTGACATTCTAGGAATCAGAGAACTAAAATGGGCTGGAATGGGTGAATTTAACTCAGATGACCATTATATCTACTACTGTGGCCAGGAATCCCTTAGAAGAAATGGAGTAGCCATCATGGTCAACAAAAGAGTCTGAAATGCAGACCATTCAGGTTATGACCTAAATCAAATCCCTTACAGTTATACTGTGGAAGTGAGAAATAGATTTAAGGGACTAGATCTGATAGAGTGCCTGATGAACTATGGACAAAGGTTCATGACATTGTACAGGAGACAGAGATCAAGACCATCCCCAAGAAAAAGAAATGCAAAAAGGCAAAACGGCTGTCTGAGAAGGCCTTACAAATAGCTGTGAAAAGAAGAGAAGCGAAAAGCAAAGGAGAAAAGGAAAGATATACCCATCTGAATGCAGAGAATAGCAAGGAGAGATAAGAACACCTTCCTCAGTAATCTGGAGAAGGCAATGGCAAGCCACTCCAGTACTTTTGACTGGAAAATCCCATGGGTGGGGCGGGGGGTTGGGGGTGGTGTCTGGTATGCTGCAGTCCATGGGGTCGCTATGAGTTGGACATGACTGAGCAACTTCACTTTCACTTTTCACTTTCATGCCTTGGAGAAGGAAATGGCAACCCACTCCAGTGTTCTTGCCTAGAGAATCCCAGGGGCGGGGGAGCCTGGTGGGCTGCCATCTCTGGGGTTGCACAGAGTCGGACATGACTGAAGCGACTTAGTAGTAGCAGCAGCCTCAGTGATCAGTGCAAAGAAATAGAGGAAAACAACAGAATGGGAAAGACTAGAGATCTCTTCAAGAAAATCAGAGATACCAAGGGAACATTTCATGCAAAGATGGGCTCAATAAAGGACAGAAATGCTATGGACCTAACAGAAGGAGAAGATATTAAGAAGAGGTGGCAAGAATACACAGAAGAACTGTACAAAAAAGATCTTCATGACCCAGATAATCACAATGGTGTGATCACTCACCTAGAGCCAGACATCCTGGAATTTGAAGTCAAGTGGGCCTTAGAAAGCATCATTACAAACAAAGCTAGTGGAGGTGATGGAATTCCAGTTGAGCTATTTCAAATCCTGAAAGATGACGCTGTGAAAGTGCTGCACTCAATATGCCAGCAAATTTGGAAAACTCAGCAGTGGCCACAGGACTGGAAAAGGTCAGTTTTCATTCCAATCCCAAAGAAAGGCAATGCCAAAGAGTGCTCAAACTACCACACGATTGCACTCATCTCACACGCTAGTAAAGTAATGCTCAAACTTCTCCAAGCCAGGCTTCAGCAATACGTGAACCATGAACTTCCAGATGTTCAAGCTGGTTTTAGAAAAGGCAGAGGAACCAGAGATCAAATGGCCAACATCCGCTGGATCATCAAAAAAGCAAGAGAGTTCCAGAAAAACATCTATTTCTGCTTTATTGACTATGCCAAAGCCTTTGACTACGTGGATCAGAATAAACTGTGGAAAATTCTGAAAGAGATGGGAGTACCAGACCACCTGACCTGCCTCTTGAGAAATCTGTATGCAGGTCAGGAAGCAACCGTTAGTTAGCACTGGACATGGAACAATAGACTGGTTCCAAATTGGGAAAGGAGCAGGTCAAGGCTGTATATTGTCACCCTGCTTATTTAACTTAAATGCAGAGTACACCATGAGAAACACGGGGCTGGAAGAAGCACAAGCTGGAATCAAGACTGCTGGGAGAAATATCAATAACCTCAGATATGCAGATGACACCACCCTTGTGGCAGAAAGTGAAGAAGAACTAAAGAGCCTCTTGATGAAAGTGAAAGAGGAGAGTGAAAAGTTGGCTTAAAGCTCAACATTCAGAAAACGAAGATCATGGCATCTGGTCCCATCACTTCATGGGAAATAGACGGGGAAACAGTGGAAACAGTGGCTAACTTTACTTTTGGGGGCTCCAAAATCACTGCAGATAGTGATTGCAGCCATGAAATTAAAAGACTCCTTGGAAGGAAAGTTATGACCAACCTAGATAGCATATTCAAAAGCAGAGACATTACTTTGCCAACAAAGGTCTGTCTAGTCAAGGCTATGGTTTTTTCCCGTAGTCATTTATGGATATGGGAGTAGTCTATAAAGACAGCTTAGCACCAAAGAATTGATGCTTTTGAACTGTGGTGTTGGAGAAGACTCTTAGAGTCCCTTGGACTGCAAGAAGATCCAACCAGTTCATCCTAAAGGAGATCAGTCCTGAATGTTCACTGCAAAGACTGATGTTAAAGCTGAAACTCCAATACTTTGGCCACCTGATGTGAAGAGCTGACTCATTTGAAAAAACCCTGATTCTGGGAAAGACTGAAGGAGGGAGGAGAAGGGGAGGACAGAGGATGAGATGGTTAGATGGCATCACCAAATCAATGGGCATAAGTCTGGGTAAACTCCAGGCTTTGGTGATGGACAGGGAAGCCTGGTGTGCTGCAATACATGGGGTCGCAAAAAATCAGACACGACTGAGGGACTGAACTGACTGACACTGCCTTCTGATTTTGTTTTTTAGTAAATTGCTGTGGTTATTTAAATTAATATCACAGTTACCAGTGGAGCTGTCTGAGAAACCCATTTATAAAAGGGTCATAACTTTAAGTAATTCGATCAGTTTGTTAAGGTCGTGTGAAAAGAGAGGCCTAAGGTCTTCAACATACATGATATTTTCTTCAAAGACAACTTTAATATCTTTATATATACTAAAAATATTTTTTTAGTCTCACATAGTATTAGATAAAGGTTCTGTGGCAGCAAATATGTGCTATTTTTACTTGATTTTACTAAAGCTGATTGTACTAAATTATAAGAATTTGGCTGG
This sequence comes from Capra hircus, assembly GCF_001704415.2. Classification (NCBI taxonomy): domain Eukaryota; kingdom Metazoa; phylum Chordata; class Mammalia; order Artiodactyla; family Bovidae; genus Capra; species Capra hircus. The sequence goes on along the minus strand of NC_030820.1, from coordinate 23,020,275 downwards.
ACTCTGTTTACCTAGTTGTTTTCTCCCCTTAAGCTTCTTGGTGGCTTGGGGTAGCCTGTGGATTCAGTGCCTTAAATGACCTCAGATAGTTTCCCTCAAAATTCCAGAAAAGAGCTTCTTTTTGCTTTGCTTGTACTTGAAAGTGAAAGTGAAGTCGCTCAGTCGTGTCCGACTCTTTGCGACCCCATGGACTGTAACCCATCAGGCTCCTCCGTCCATGGGATTCTCCAGGCAAGAATACTGGAGTGGGTTGCCATTTCTCCGACCAGACAAAATAAGGGAGTTTTCCACTTAAATTCTGATAAATGAACCCATGGGCTTCCCTGGTAGCTCAACGATAAAGAACCCACCTGCCAATGCAGGATATGCAGATTCAATAACTGGGTTGGGAAGATTCCCTGGAGAAGGAAATGAAAACCCACTGTAGCATTCTTGCCTGGGAAATCCCACGGACAGAGAGTCCTGGCAGGCTCCATTCCATGGGGTCACAAAGAGTCAGACACAACACATTTAACTTATGTGCAGAGCACACCTTGTGAAATGCCGGGCAGGATGAATCACAAGCTGGATTCAAGATTGCTGAGAGCAATATCAACAATCTCTAGATATGCAGATGATATCACTCTGATGGCAGAAAAAGAAGAGGACCTAAAGAGTTTCTTGATGAGGGTGAAAGAGGAGAGTGAAAGAACTGGCTTGAAACTCAACATTCAAAAAACTAAGATCATGGCATCCGGTTCCATCACTTCATGGCAAATAGATGCGGAAACAATGGAAAAGTGAGAGACTTTATTTCCTTGGGCTCCAAAATCACTGCAGATGGTGACCACAGCCATGAAATTAAAAGACGCTTTCTCCTTGGAAGAAAAGCTATGACAAACCTAGACAACGTTTTAAAAAGCAGAGACATCACTTTACTGACAAAGATCTGCCTAGTCAAAGCTATGGCTTTTCCAGTGGTCATACACAGATGTGAGAGATGGACCATAAAGAAGGCTGAATGCTGAAGAATTGATGCCTTCAAAATGTGGTGCTGTAGAAGACTCTGGAGAGTTCCTTGGTCAGCAAGGAGATAAAACCAGTCAATCCTAAAGGAAATCAACCCTGAATATTCATTGGCAGGACTGTTGCTGAAGCTCCAATACTATGGCCACCTGATGTGACAAGCTGACTCATTGGAAAAGACCGTGATGCTGGGAAATATTGAAGGCAAAACGAGAAGTGGACAGCAGAGGATCAGATGGTTAGACGGCATGACCAACCCAATGGACAGGAATTTGAGCAAACTCTGGGAGATAGTGGAGAACAGAGGTACCTGGCATGCTGCAGTCTACAGGGTCGCAAAGAGTCAGACGTGATTTAGTGCCTGAACAACAACTCATTCTTCTCCCACCATACCGTCCTCTCCCCACCCTCGATTGTGGAGTTGATTTCCTGAAAATGAGCAGGTCTTTCTAAGTCTCTGAAATACATGAATAATCAGAGTGAGTAGAACATGTTTCTGCAGTGAATGCAGATGCAGTGCTGGGCATGGAAACCAAAATATCCCTACACTGTCAAACACAAAGTCCCCAAAACCAAACACTGAGTGTTTAACACTGAAATTTTTTTTTCTTTAATATTTTCCTACACGGACTTTACTTAGTTTTGAACTAAACAAAATGCCATAAGCTAAGCACTGCCTCTTTCGACCAAAAATAACAAGCAGCAAACAATGCTTAAAACACACAAGTGAATTGTCGAAACTGATCACAGCTCTAGAGACCAACCTCAGGGGCATCTGGGATTCACTGATGGGCCTCACATCCACTGTTTCCATGTGGGTGGAGGATATATATGCCATCAATGTGTAGATGCTATCAGTTTTGTCCAGTCTTCTTGACTACTGTAAATAATGTTATGTAAAATGGTGTTTACATCATCAGTGTGATGAAACTTAGTAATTCTGATGAACTCTTTCTATAACTCAGGTGTTTACATTATGCTTTACAGTTCACAAGGCATTTTCCTTCACTTTCTCTCATTTAAAGCTCATACCCACAGTTTTGCTCTTATTACTATTCTCCTTTCACAGCTGAGAACACTGAGGCTCAGACAGGTTGGGACGCTCTGAGGTACTGAGTCACAGAGCCAGGCGGTCTTTGTGTTCTCTGCACTGCATCCCATCACCGCTACTTTCCAGTTTCCCAAACTAGTAGAAGTCCTGTTCAGTTTCCTTCCACTCAGTGCATGTGGGTTCAAACTGCTTCCTATACCCTTATACCACATCTGACTTGGGCAGTCATGGTTGGCTTGCCTTGTTTATATTAATAGCTCTCGAAACCTGGGGCCTTCTGAGACTCACTCCCATGGCTTCCCCAGAGATCAGATAAAAACAATCAAACACTAATCCAGGTGTTGCTGTGAAGGTAATTTGTAGATGGGATTTAAGTCTATAATCAATTTACTTCAAGAAAGATTATTATAGACAACCTGGGTGGGCCTGATTCAATTAAGCTGAAAGGCCTTCAGGGCAGAACTTAAGTTTCCCAGAAGAAGAAATTGTATCTGTGGACAGCAGCTTCAGCTCATGCCTAAGAACTCTAGCCCATCCTACCTGAGACTCTGCCCTGTGAGTTGTGGACTTAGCTAAACAGTTTCCACAATCGCATAAACCAATGCTTGCAATAAATTTAATATATAGCTCCTACTATATATTTTTTCTAATGGAAGATCAGATCTGATACAGATCTTCCAGAGCTTTTTCAATAACAAAGGGAAGAAGCACTTCTGGAATGGTGGGATGAAAACCTCTGAAAATCTACTCCTCCATGAAAGCATCAGGACTAGCAGAAACAGTCATACTCTACTTTTTCTGGACATTAGCCAAAAAGCATGCAGCAATCTGAAGAGTCTTTATTCAAGAAAATAATTGAATTTTGGAAAGAACAGTGAACTTTTTGAGTTTCATCTTGGTTTATATAAACATTAGACAAGGTCCTTTGAGCTGAATTGAGAGTGAAGTCAGCAAGATGGTGGCATAGGAAGCCCTAGAACTTCCTCCCCAACAAACACACCAATTCATCAGCAGTTCACAGACAAAGCTGCTTTATGAAAAATTCAGAAACTAACTGAAAAGCTCCCGCACCTGGGAGAACCCAAAACTAGATGCAACAGAAGTCAGCAGGGAGATTCAGGGCTCCCTCTCGCCGGAGTCCCTGCACCCGGCACAGCACCGAGAGATCAGGAAGAGACCCCCTCACCCCCTGCTTATTGCAGGGAAGGAAGGGGTTGCCTTACCCATTCAACACTTCAGCTCTTACAAGCAACCTCCTCAGAGGACTAGCTGCTGCTCTTTTTTTTTTTGGCCATGAGGTTTGCAGGATCTTAGTTCCCCCATCAGGGGCTGAATCAGGCCCACAGCAGTGAAAGCCTCAAGTCCTAACCACTGGACCAACAGCAAACTCCTGACTAGCTCTGCTTGCCAGTCCTGGAGCTATGACAGGTCTGGAACAGTTTAGCTGCCTGCGGAAAAACAGACATGGGGGCTTGGGCCGGCAGATGCCACAGACCTGCCCCCTACCTAGCAGAGAATGAGTAGATGAGAAACCCCAGAGGTCAGCACCCTCTAGGGAGGGAAAGAGTTGATCTGTGTGTCCACAGACCCAACTTCTCCAGGACTGCCCAAAGCACTAGCATCAGTCTTGATCTCTGACAGGTGCACACAGTCTAGCTGCCGGCAGAGAACAGAGACAATGGTTTGGACTGACAGGTGCCATAGCAACCCCCCAGCTCCCACTCAGCTGGCAAAAACAACAGCAAGCTGCTTCCCCCTGAAGAGGGAAAGAGTTGGTGGAGACCCTCCAGAATCTCTAACTGGGCTGACTGATGAGAGTTTTCTCCTTTATAAGACTAGCCCATGAAGACTGGAAGAGGTGCCCGTTTTGTACAATGTACAGATATCAACACAGAAAGTCAAGGAAAATGAACAATCAGGCAAAAACGTTCAAAACAAAGGAATAAAACTTGTATCAAAAATTCATCAAGAACTCTTACAACTCAACTTACTAATAAAAGAGGCAAATTTTTAAATGAGGAAAGAATTGCAACAGGCATTTCTTCAGAGAAGATACACAAATGGTCAACAAGCACTTTGAAAGATGTTCAATATCATTAGTTATCACTTCACCCCTGACTAGGATGCATATAATAAAACAAGACAGACAACAGCGAGCATTGGTGAAGATGTGGAGGAACTGGAACACTCAAAACACTGCTGGTGGAAATGTAAAATGGTGCAGCCACCTTGAAAAACAGTCTTAGGCACAGTTCCTCAAATGGTTACACATAGGTTACCATGTGACTCAGGAATTATATCAGTCCATTCTAAAGGAGATCAGTCCTGGGTGTTCTTTGGAAGGAATGATGCTAAAGCTGAAACTCCAGTACTTTGGCCACCTCATGCAAAGAGTTGACTCATTGGAAAAGACCCTGATGCTGGGAGGGATTGGGGGCAGGAGGAGAAAGGGACGACAGAGGATGAGATGGCTGAATGGCATCATTGACTCAATGGACGTGAGTCTGAGTGAACTCCGGGAGTTGGTGATGGACAGGGAGGCCTGGTGTGCTGTGATTCATGGGGTCGCGAAGAGTCAGACACGACTGAGCGACTGAACTGACTGACTGACCCAGGAGAAGGGCCGCATTTCTTCTGGAAGCCCCAGGGAAGAATCTATTTCCTGCTTTTCCAGTGTCTAGAGGCTGCCTGCACTGTGGGCCTGTGGCCTCTTCATCTTCAAAGCCAGCAGGGTAGCATCTTCAAATCAATCTCTCATTCTCCTTTCTCCTCCTCTTCCCCTCCTTCCCTCTCTCTCTGACTCTGCTTCTGTCATCAAATCTCCTTTATTAAATTAGTTAGTGATCCCTTCCGTACTTTTTTCCCAAAGGACCAGAATTTTGATTAATAGATTTGATCTACTATTTTTGTTTTCACTCTCAACATAACCTCTGCATTTATCTTTATGATCTTGCTGTGCTTTCACTTAGCTTATTTTATTGTTCCTTTTTTCCTAGATTTCTAAATTGGGATCTAATTCATTTATTTTCTTTCAAAATGTTTACTTGATATAGGTGTTTAGGGCTTTGAATTTTTTTCTGATCATTGCTTGCTTCTTAAAATAGAAATATATGCTCTCAATTTATAGCCTTTTCATTATCATAATTTTTCAGAAATTCTGTAGTGTTTTTCCTATTTCCTCATTAACCCAAGAGTTGTCTAATAGGATTTTTCTTTTTTTAATTTCCAGGTGGAAAAGTTTTTGTTGTTGTTTTTTGTTTCATTTTTAATTTCTAGCTTTCTTGTACTGTGTTCAGAAACTGTTACTAACATTTAACTGTGATGAAGCCTATCTATGGTTTCTTTATGCCTCAATAGATGATATTTTTCCCGGAAGGTTAATAAGTACTTTAAAAGCAGGTGGTCCATCTAGTCAAAGCTATGTTTTTTCCAGTAGTCATGTATGGATGTGAGAGTTGGACTATAAAGAAAGTGGAGCACTGAAGAATTGATGCTTTTGAACTGTGGTGTTGGATAAGACTCTTGAGAGTCCCTTGGACTGCAAGGAGATCCAACCAGTCCATCCTAAAGGATATCAGTCCTGAGTGTTCATTGGAAGGACTGATGTTGAAGCTGAAATTCCAACTTTGGCCACCTGATGCGAAGAGCTGACTCATTTGAAAAGACCCTGATGCTGGGAAAGATTGAAGGCGGGAGGAGAAAGGGAGGACAGAGAATGAGACAGTTGGATGGCATCACTGACTCGATGCACAGGAGTTTGAGTAAGCTCCGGGAGATGGTGATGGATGGGGAACCCTGATGCTGCAGTCCATGGGGTCGCAAAGAGTCGGACAGACTGAGCAACTGAACTGATATTCTACATTAACAAGTAGCGTTTGATATGGGCTTGCCTGGTGGCTCGGTGGTAAAGAACCCTCCTGCCAATGCAAGAGACGTGGGTTCTATCCCTGGGTCCCGAAGATGCCCTGGAATAGCAAATGGCAACCCGCTCCAGTATTCTCGCCTAGGAAATCCTATGGACAGAGAAGCCTGGCGGACTACAGTCCAAGCGATCGTGAATGAGTCGAATAGGGCTTGGCGACGAAACAATAAAGTGTCTGATATACATCCAAAGGATGCTAAGACTTGGCATGCACAATCCATTCTTTCGGGGGTATTGTCCGAATTGCAGTCCACAATAACTGCAGGTCCCAGTTTTTGTTGCTTTGCTCAAGTTTACAAACACTTTATGACCAACAGCCCCCACCGCCATCCCACACTATCACGGTTAGCTTCAGTCAGGTTGGCTCTGCTATTAAATCAGTGACAAAGTTTTCACTCACCTTTCTGATGACTTACAATTCAAATTTTCCTGTAGTCTTTAACGCCACAATCCTGGCCAGTGTGCATGACCCCTAAACAGTTTGTGCCCTGGAGCAGGCTCAGGGCGGCACGGAGCTTCTGGCCCGGCAGCAGGCAGGTCCGCGCCAGGCCGCCATCTCCCTGGACTGACCTTTGACCTGGCGTGCCATTGCGTCAGTGCCCACGCATGCTCACTCTATCATTTAATAGGCATCTTTGACTCCTATGACTTACACAGCAACATACAAGCTTTCTCTGCTTTCCTGTCTTCTCATTTTGAGTTGCACTCTACTTTCCCAGACCATACATATGTTTCTATATTATTCTTATACCCATAACTTTTATTTTAGCCATGGATTTGCAACTAAATATAGGACATGCTCACCCTCAGTCCTTTTACACACGGTTTCTCAATCATCTCTAATTAGGTGAATCTCATCCCATTGAGCCTCAGGTGAGACCCAGGGCTGACAACTTAATTGCAGCTTCATGAGAGACCTTTAGGCAGAGGTACCCAGATAAACTGCTGCTGGATTCCCGACCCACAGAATCTGTGAGGTCCCGCAGAATTGCTATTTTAAGCTGCTAAATTTGGGAGTAATTTGTTATACAACAATAGATACCAAATACCCCCAGGATATCTCAGGTTCATTTGAGTGTGCCCTGTTGTTTAAAATGTGGTAAAATACACAGAACATAAAATTTTCCATCTTAATCATTTTTAAGTGTAGAGTTCAGTAGTGTTAAGTAAATTCACATGCAGACCCTCCAGACCCTTTTCATCTCACAAAACTGAAACTCTCTACCTATGAAGTAGCAGCTGGCATATCCCTCCCCTCGTTGGCAACTACACTTTCACTTTCTGTAAATTTGACTACTCTGGATTCTTCATATTAGTGTGATCATAAAGTATTTCATTTTCTGTTGAATGGCCTATCTCACTTAACATAATGTCCTCATGTTCACCCATGTTTTAGCATATGTCAGAATTTCCTTCCCTTTTCTTTTTTTTTCTTTTTTTTCCCTTTTAAATAGAGTATTCCACTGTATGTATATACCACATTTTATTTATTCATTCATTCATTGACAGACTTAGGTTGCTTCCATCTTTAGCTACTGTAAATAATGCTATGAACGTGGGTGGCAGTAGCTCCTTTTAATAGATTCAGGGTTTGTTGGTTTTCCCAGGAAGTTTTCTTCCATTTTAATTTTAAATATCAGTTTAGTTCCATTGCTTTGATCTTATGCAGTGTCTCCAAGTATAAAAATACTGGATCCAAGCGATCCATTTCAACCACTTTTTCTATAATCCATTTCACATCTTTATTTACCTAGTTTTCTATCTCTTGATTTTTTTTTTCTGTTTTTCTTCAATATCCTGTATTAAAATTTCACTAGAAGCTATTCTTCCTTGGGTATTTTGTAATTGAACCTTCATTTCTGAGAAGATTTTTTTCCTTTTCTATTGCTTTTCTGAGTTCCATATTCCCTTGTCTTATTTCTTACCTTTGTTCTTTTCATTTTTGCTCTTCATTTTTGTATTTCTAGTTCAAGATGTTTCATCAAATCCCCAAATGCTATTTGAACATATTTTGAAGTATTACATTATAGTTGTCTTCAGCTTCACAGTCATTGTTCTGGAGAGAATTTTCACTGTCACACTACTATATGTTTTATAATTTTACAATAGTTTTGTATGGATATGGTCTGGCCTTGTTTATTTTCTTGCATTTCTTTAACAGGGTGGGAGGAGGCATTGGCATGCTTTTTGTTTCTGCAGGATCCTTAATTTTCTCCTCTTGTTTCTTTCTTTTCCTCACTACCACATCTCCAATAAGTACCTTCCTTCTCTATGTAGTTAAGATTCCCCCAGAAGCAGTGCTTCTCCAAGAGGCGACTTCCTTTCCTACACACTTTCAAGCTGCTTTCCTGTAGCCAGTGCTACGAATTTCCGAGTCCTGACTTGCATTCAGTATTTGCATTGGACTTTTTCTTTATAGAGGTAATTTTCTGTCTGTTGTACCCCTCTGCTCTCTCTCTTTTTTTAACTGAGTCTCAAGCTTCCTTTCCTCCACTGTCCACACCCAAAGATTTGCAGCAGTGAGTGGATGAGGTGATGATGGGAGCTACTAGAATTTGGGATTTTCTCTAGGTCATTTGAGCATGATGACAGTCTCTGTCTCTTCATACTGCTGAAGAGGCGGGCTGTGTGTGGTTTCATCTGCTCTCCTTATTGGTTTATAGATATTTTGGGAGGGGAAGTGGGAAGGTTCAGAATTAAGCAGCCACCATTGTCCTCCAAACCTGAAAGTTCTAACTGAGCTTTAAATGGTTTCCTCTGGAGGCTGGACCTAGGTACTCTGCCCACTGTGTAAAACCAATTCTAGTCAACCTCGGCTACTTTCATGACTCCAGTACAATTTTATCATTAACTCCCACATATAATCTCCTACCCAAAACTTTAGCCAATTGCCTAATCATCCTCTATATCTGAACTTTTCAAAAGCCCTTAATTTACAGATTTTGAAAGTACCAAACTAAAGTCATGCTATTATCTTCCCCAAACCCAGGCTTCTTTAGGTGTTTCCTATCTTACTCCCTCCCTTTAGGCATATAAGCCAAAGCCTTAGGAGTCATTCCTCCCCAACCCTGATTCTATCACCCCTGCCACATCCAGGAATACCACACATCCTCCTCATTCTCCCTCCTTAATGTCCCTCAAGTTCACCTACTTCCTCCAAATCCATCCACCCTGTTTAAGTTCCAGGCTTCATCCAGTTATTCAATCCACAAATCTGGGAACCTCTGTTATTTCTTTCCCTTACTACCATATTCCACTAATTAGCAGATCCTGCTGGCTTTTCCTTCACAATCTCTCATTCCATCAACTTCCCTGTTTCCACTGCTACCCATCATCCCTCCCTAAGCATCCTTTTGCTAAAAGTTATATTCTCTTCTTCCTAAAAGGTAAATTGAAGCATGTTATACACATATATAAAGAAACTTTCAGTGGCTCTTATTGTGCTTAGAATAATATGCCCTCCTGACATGGCCTGCCATGCCTTAGGTCATGCCAGGCCTCTGCCTGGGTTTTTTTTTGCTTTTTTCCTTAAAGCTTATTATTGTCTTATTCCTTCAAAAGAATTATTTCTTATTAAAGTATAATTGACATGTAACATTAATTTGATTTCAGATGTACAAAATGTTTCGATACTTGTATACACTGTATCAATATTCTATACACTCTATTCAATACATGTATACACCCTGGCAGTAAATCTAGTTACCATCCATCTCCTTACATAGTTACAAATTCTTTTTTTCTTGTGGTGAGAACTTTCAAGATCTACTCTCTTCCCAATTTTCAAATATACAGTACAGTATGATTAACTTCTTTGTTGTTTAGTCACTAAGTCGTGCCTGACTCTTTGCAGCCCCTTTGTCTGTAGCCCTCCAGGCTCCTCTGTCCATGGGATTTCCCAAGCAAGAATACTGTAGTGGGTTGCCATTTCCTTCTCCTGGGGATCTTTCTGACCCAGGATTCAAACCCCTGTCTCCTGCTTGGCTGGCACATTCTTTACCACTGAGCCTCAAGGGAAGCCCATGATTAACTTTAGTCACCAGCAATTTGTTCTCAGACTGATTTAAGGTTTGATTTCTCAAAGCCTCCTCTGGAGTGAGGCTGTGGTCAGATGTCTGTGCTTCAAAGGGCTCTCAGAGAAGATGGTGGGACGAGAGCTGTCCACACAGCAGTCCAAGCACACGGTTAATTCTCCTTCCTCCTAGTGGCTACGAGCCTAGATATATCTGCTTGTGCACTAAGCAGATAGGGTGATGCATGGCAGCTTTTAAAGCACTTCTGTTTACAGAGAAAGTTGTGGATTCACCTTGAGCTAAATTCTCACATCCACATTCTCCACACTCTCAAGTAGATTTTATAAGTCTGGTAATACCTAGGTGCTGATTGGCTGGGCCTTCTTGTGGCTGAATTAAATCACACATGTCAGGGATGGTACCAGATGTAGATTCGCCTCCTCATTATTCTTTGAATGAATGTCCGTTCAGCATTTATAACTTTTCTTGTGAAAAATAGGATGTGAATCCCCATCCTGCCCCTTTCTCCTTTTTTATTTCCTCACTTATTTTCATGTATTTGTCATTACCCTGTCGGAATTCTCACAGAGGCAAAAACAATTGAGACATGTGAATCAGATGTCAACAATAAGCCCTGAGTTTGTGCAGGGAGCAGCCTTAACAGTCAGCAAAGGAAGGGAGAGGTCTGTGTGGGCAGACAAGTTCCCAGACGCTTATAAAATCAGGCCCGAGACTTAGAAAGTGCTGCCAAGAAACAAGATCTCTGGATGAATGGAAAAGGCCTCCAGAATTTGATGATACAGAATTGGCATCATAAACTCTCATCTAACAAATTGTATGGAGCTCCTGCTATGTGCTAAGCTTCGTGTGAGCCGCTGATGATGTAAAAGTAAGTGAACTAAATCAAAAGGCTTTCAGGCTAGCATAAACGATAACTGCAATGTTCTGCCAGCACTGGAGGGCTAGGGCTCCCCAGGAGATTGGACTGTGTCCTGGGTGCCATTGTGCTAAGGGTCTGGGCCCCTGTTCTTTGCTCTCTGCCTGTAGGTAGATCTGTGTCTCCCTTGCACACTCTGCAAGTGCATCTCCCTTGAACACTCTGTGAGTGGATAGCTCAATGTTCTTTCGTATCCCATTGTGAGAAGAGCACAGACTTTAAAATCACTCCGATTTGAGATGAAATCTCAGCTCTACAGCATGACCCCAGGCAGGCTTCTGAGCTTCCGTTGCCACATTTATAGAAAGTGGATGATCTGCAGCTCACATGGCTGCTTTGTGATGAAGGGAGATAACCTACACTATGCACTAGCTTTAGGACCTAGCACATAGTAGACGCACGTGTTCCCCACATCACTCAGGACTCTGGGTATTCATCAGATATTCCTGGTTTATTAATTAGAAGGAATTAATGGAATCCATTTCCATATAGTCATCTAACACGACAAATGAGTACCATATGGGTGAATGGTTGGAAGAGATCTGTCTGCATCCTGTCCTCATCCATGGTTTTCATTCCTTTTTATTTCTGAATCAAGTTATCAGAAAATGGCTCTTCCCTCTATTTTTTCTTCCTTTAAAACTTCCTTCCCTAGGTATTCTTTATGCTGTCTCAGAGCAAGGTCACCCATGTCTAACATGTCAGAGCAAGGATAATGTTTGGGACTTATGATTTGATGTGTAGGTAGGGTAAAGTAGGTTTCAAGGTAGTAGGAACAAATGGGTCACCAAACAGGATCAGATTTTGCCCTAAATGAAGTGATATCTTTTCAGGCATTTATAGAAAACAACACAGTGAGGGACTTCCCTGGTGATCCAGTGGCTAACAATCTGCCTTGCAATGCACAGGCTGCGGGTTTGATCCCTGGTTGGGGAACTAAGATCCCACATGCCACTGAGCAACTTAGCCTGCACACTACAGCTACTGAGCCCACACACTCCAGAGCCCGTGTGCCACAACTAGAGAGGTCCAATACCATCACTAAGATCCGACACAGCCAAGTAAATATATATATATATATATAATATATATATATATATATATTTTTTTTTTTTTAAAGGCAATGCAGTGATGAGAGGGTTATAAGTGTTTGGAACCAGCCTCAGAGCCCAGGCTCTGGGGGCAAGGAAGGGGAAACAAAGGTGAGGAAGGAGGCTGACTCTTCACCCCAATTCTATGAGAATTTCCTCCCAAGATGGCCTGACAGACTCACCTGCAACAACAGAAAAACACCTTTTGCAGGACCTGGTGTCCACACAGCTCTGACGGGTTTTCTGTTGGGATGAGAATTTTATTTGAAGGCGTCATGATAACATGTTACACATGTTTTTCTTCACCTTCACTTTGCCTCATCATCACCTAGCTCCTTGCTCAAGTCCTCCTGAAACCTTCCTTTTTGTCTAATGGCTTCCAGTCTGATTTTTCTCTACAGGTAAAATGTACACAGACCTCTGTCAGGGGGTTCTTCAGAGGATCTATGATGCAACTCAGAAAAAAAAAAAAAGCTTTATTGGAGTAGAAATTTGGATAAAGCATGTTGATGGGGATGTTTTCATCTTGAGAAGTCAGAGGGATGGTGTTGGTGAGTGAGAATAATTCTTCGCTTCTTGGATGTTATAACTAAGTTAACCTTAGGTGCTTTACTAAATTTAAAAGGCTAAATAATGAAAACTTTCCAAAATGCTTTTGAAGAGCAATGAAAATGTTTTAAAAGTATAAGGGGGGAAAAAAAAAAAAAGATGTCCAGATCATTAAATTGTGAATACAGGCAAAGTCACAAAGAGAAAATGACATAAATCCCCAAATCTAAGTGGTTGTCTGTGGCTTAAATCAGATGATTCTTCTCATTTCCAGAGGATCCCATTCTCAGAGCTTCCATCAGCCACTGAGGAATCCCACTTAGCAAAGGTCAAACCCATCAACCAAGGTCAACACTGCGGTGGCCCCTCCAGCAAAATTCTGTCAAAACTTGGATAATAGCATGTTTCATAATCTAAAAGCAAGAATAAAAATGTAAGCAAAATAAATTCCTATTTATCAAGAATCAAAGTTATCTGAAAACAAGGATTGGCAGTGAGATGATAAATGATGACCAGAGGCTGTTCTGTCCTAAAGAGCTTTATGGAGAGTCGCGTCAGTCATGGCTGGGTTGGTTTGTGTGGTATATTATCAGGGCCTCTGAACACTTTTTTGAAATTAAGTGGTTCATTTAGGGCATATTAATCAACTTAATCAGAAGTCCCCATTTCCCAATGATCCAAGGTGGTGTGGGGGGAGGGGAGATCCACAAGGATAAGCCCTGATTGACCTTCTTTGTGATCACAAGACCTTTTGCTCCATCCATCCCATCCAGGAAAACAAATCCCTAGATACCTGTGTCACGTCCCAGGAGCTCTGGGGTGCCTACAATTCCTTGATCACCCAACACCTCCACTGACCCATTTGTCCTTTTCTCCTTCTCCTCTGTTTCCATTCACCTGCTGGTCCAGTCATTTGTGCCAGAAATTGTAAAATAAAGCCAATTTTACAATTTGTTTTCCCCAAACTTCTCATAGGTGCACAAATTGACTGTTGAACACTTGGGACTGAGACCTGTCTCAAATGCATGACTTTCTCTGAGACATATCAAGGCTTTAATGAAACAAAGTATTCATTTATGCCCTGCTTCTCAAAAGTCTTGTTTTTAAGGTGATTTCATGCTCAGAACCAAAGGCAGACATCACCTCATTTGACCGTCACGTGGGTCTCATACATTCACCCACTCGTACCCAATCATCACTCTGCTGCTCAGAGCCTGTTCCTGAGACAGAGGCTGCTTAGATATTACAACTCTTTCAAGTAGCTTTTCAAAAATAAATTTACCAGAGAATTAAACTTTCCCTTCATAAATCCTCAAATTAGGGGAAAAAAAGAATTCATTATGGAGGAAATCTGAAATAATAGGATTACCTTCTAAGCAATTAAATACTTAACCATGTTTTCACCCTGTGGATCCAAAACCCAGCCAGATATCTCTTTTACACAGAACAATGTTTTAACAAGGTGAGGGCAACTTCTTTTGATGAATACGCTTTAGTAGAACTTTAACATGGCTCTTTATTTGCAAATAGTAAGTGTAGCCTATATAAATGTTCACACAGTTGCAAACCTTGTCTTTACTTATTTTCTTTTTAAACTTTGTCAGGAATCTCCTCTTTCTAACAGCAGCTGATGCTTTCTTCTCTAAATGATAACACTATTTAAAAATTTTTTTAATCAGTAAAAAATGCATCCATATTCATCTCCCCTTGCTTTGCCAGGACTGCAGGTGCTTGTCAACACACACTGGCTCTACTTTGTGTCTTTAAGTCAGTCTGTCTCCCTCTGATTCTTAATACATGTTGACTTGGAGAAACCAGTCAAGTCATTTTAAGGCATTCCAAAAATGTAACATGCCATCACAGGGCAAATAAATCATCATGATTAGCATGGAAAGAGTGGTAATGTTTACCACTGAGTCTATTGCCCTGATGTGAGAGGAAACACGGGTTGGGGGTGACTGGAGGTGAGGGACAGGGTGCTTGGTGAGGCCATACTGCTCCTTCAGGAAAATCACCTTCTCGATTTTTTTTTTTTTTTTTTTTTTTGGCCACAGCACATGGCATGTGTGATCTTAATTCTCCAACCAGGGATAGAGCCCACGTCTCTTGCAGTAGAAGACTCTTAACCACTGAGCCATGACAGAAGTCCCACATTCTAGCATTTTTTGCATTTAACTGCAATGGGACTGCCAATAGTAAATAACTCTTTCCTGTCTCATAATAATTTCTATTGACATGCATGTTTCCAATTCTGGCCTGAATCAGCCTGTGGCACTGGGACTGATTTCAGAAATAATCTGAAAAGTGTCCTGATATGTAGGGGGATCTGATATGTCATGATAGTACTTAAGCCAGCTCTCCTGACATTTATTTGAAACTCTTAATAAAGGCTCCTAATGCCCGCTCAAACCACTGCACAATTGCACTCATCTCACATACTAGTAAAGTAATGCTCAAAATTCTCCAAGCCAGGCTTCAGCAATACGTGAACTGTGAATTTCCAGATGTTCAAGCTGGTTTTAGAAAAGGCAGAGGAACCAGAAATCAAATTGCCAACATCCACTGGATCATTGAAAAAGCAAGAGAGTTCCAGAAAAACATCTATTTCTGCTTTATTGACTATGCAAAGCCTTTCACTGTGTGGATCACAATAAACTGTGGACAATTCTGAAAGAGATGGGAATACCAGACCACCTGACTTGCTTCTTGAGAAACCTATATGCAGGTCAGGAAGCAACAGTCAGAACTGGACATGGAACAACAGACTGGTTCCAAATAGGAAAAGGAGTACGTCAAGGCTGTATATTGTCACCCTGCTTATTTAACTCATATGCAGAGTACATCATGAGAAACACTGGGCTGGAAGAAGCACAAGCTGGAATCAAGATTGCCAGGAGAAATATCAATAACCTCAGATATGCAGATGACACCACCCTTATGGCAGAAAGTGAAGAGAAACTAAAAAGCCTCTTGATGAAAGTGAAAGAGAAGAGTCAAAAAGTTGGCAAAAAGCTCAACATTCAGAAAACTAAGATCATGGCATCTGGTCCCATCACTTCATGGGAAATAGATGGGACAACAGTGGAAACAGTCTCATACTTTATTTTGGGGGGCTCCCAAACCACTGCAGATGGTGATTGCAGCCATGAAATTAAAAGACGCTTACTCCTTGGAAGGAAAGTTATGACCAACCTAGATAGCATATTCAAAAGCAGAGACATTACTTTGCCAACAAAGGTCTGTCTGGCTTCCCTGGTGGCTCAGAGGTTAAAGCAGCTGCCCGCAATGCAGAAGACCTGGGTTTGATCCCTGGGTTGGGAAGATTCCCTGGAGAAGGAAATGGCAACCCCCTCCAGTATTCTTGCCTGGAGAATCCCATGGATGGAGGAGCCTGGTGGGCTACAGTCCACGGGGTCGCAAAGAGTCGGACACGACTGAGCGACTTCACTTCACTTCAGTCAAGGCTATGGTTTTTCCAGTAGTCATGTATGGATGTGAGAGTTGGACTGTGAAGAAAGCTGAGCATCGAAGAATTGATGCTTTTGAACTGTGGTGTTGGAGAAGACTCCTGAGAGTCCCTTGGACTGCAAGGAGATCCTACCAGTCCATTCGAAAGGAGATCAGCCCTGGGTGTTCTTTGGAAGGAATGATGCTAAAGCTGAAACTCCAGTACTTTGGGCACCTCATGCAAAGAGTTGACTCACTGGAAAAGACTCTGATGCTGGGAGGCATTGGGGGCAGGAGGAGGAGACGACAGAGGATGAGATGGCTAGATGACATCACCGACTTGATGGTCGAGAGTTTGAGTGAACTCCGGAAGTTGGTCATGGACAGGGAGGCCTGGAGTGCTGTGATTCATGGAGTTGCAAAGAGTTGGACACGACTGAGCGACTGAACTGAACTGAACACCCCCTGGAAAGGTGGTTCCCCCTGATTTACAAAGAACAAACAAGGCACAGAAGGTGAAGGACATCTCCAGCCATTCAAGAATCCTGGGGCTACACTAGAAGGTTAGAATTTGATGGATCTGATTCTGAGTTTTTACATCTTGTTAGGTGAACTTTCTCCCTCTCTTTAGGCCAATAAGCCACAGTAACCCAGGAATTGATGTTGCTATTCCAATCTAATCATAAAGGTCATTTTCAGTAATGGGAAAAGGACACATTTGCATATATCACTGGCAGTCCATTGTCCTGTGAATACTGCCACGAGCTAAACAAAGGCATCCTTTTGAAGGGTAATCACGAGGGAACTTCAGAATTCTTATCTGTCTCCACGGTCCTAAATATATGGCCCACAGTATAAAAATACAACTGTCAGCTCAAGGCAAGTTTGTGTTACTCTAAATGCCACAGGAAGCATCTGTGTGTATGTGTGTGTCTCATCAAAGCCATTACTTACTATAGACCAACCTTTTTTCCTTATGACCCTCTCTATAATTCCTGATTTTAAAAGGAGGAGAAACAGAAAGACTGGTGTAGGCAGAAATGTGTGGGGAAAGTGCAAATGTATGTATTGATTATTGCAAACTGCAGGGTTGACCTGGGTTGGGTGTTTTAAGCAACTTTTCCTAGTTGGCAGAAAGCAACGTCTGACAGAGGAGAAGATAAACATCACTGAGAAACACCACAAACAACTTCTGTCTCTTTTCAGCTTTAGCTGTGATGCACTGAAGAGCCATCCTTCCCCAAGGCTGGGACCACTAGACACTGCATGTATTCATCTTCCCTTCAAGGTTTCCTCACTCAGCATCTTTCCTCACATCTATTTCCTCCCAGTCCCCAGGCCAGCCAGTCTTCAGATTCAGGAAAGGACTGGATTGGCTGCTGGCACTGGAAACTTTTCTCCATGAATGACTTTTATATGGTTTTGGCAGACACGTATAATATCAGCAGAGAGAGAGATCCCACTGGCAGGAGAAAATAAAACTTTAACATAACTGTAATGGCCTGAGTGGTGTTTTACATGTTCTGTCTGCTCAAGATTTATGTTAAAATCAACCTTGCCAAAGAGGTTTTTTAAAAGTCTATCAAGCTGCCAAAATTTAAACAGCTCTTTCTTTCCTATCCAATGACAGTTGGTTTAACAACCTAAATGACCTGGTACGAACTGGAGTTTCCCAGCAGTCAGAGACCTTGCAGGCCTGGTCTAACTTCACCAGGCAATTTTTCATTTAGTTTGTAAATGTCTGAGTCCTTTTATCCTTTCTCTCTCTCCTCACTTCTCCTCCCTCCTCTCTACTCCTTTCGCTCTTAATCTATCCTCTTTTCTGACCCAAGGGAAGTAATAGCGATTAATCGAAAGGCATTGAAATCAATATTCTAATTTGGAGACCACATTTGGAAATGCTCTTTCTTCACCCTAAACCCCTCAGACATCTCTGCTAGGCCCTTGTGTTGCCATGATCACTCCTACACCACTAATTGCTGATGGTTTTTTCCTGAGTTACTGGCCATCACTATTCACGCACACCCTTCCCCAGCACTGCCAGCCGGTGGGGGTGGGAAGAAAGGTACAAGCCTCCGCAATGCAGCTCTTTACATCCAGGAAAAAGAAATGCCTCTGCCTCTGCATAACTAAGCAACGTTTACATCTCCCTTAGTTGCCTAATTAATCCCGCAACGCACAGCTTTTCAATCTCTGTCTGTGACAGTCTTACAAGGAAAACTGTTTTCTACCTAGGAAATTCCTTCATATGGTTTAAGAATATACTTACCTCGAATGAGGACTGGGTGTCTAATAAGAAACCAGTCTAACAACAAACCAGGAATGTTTTCTTTCTTTCTTTTTAATATATTCATTATGGAAATGCCACCTGCTTCCAAGAAGGAGCTGAGCCAGCAGAACCAGGCAGGCAGGTAATGAGTTTTCATGCTGACACGGAACCTCAGATGCCCAGTAAGTGACGAAGGGCTACAGGCTGCAGAGGGAAAATGCGAAAGCACTTCAACAACCACCTTCAAGGCAGAGAAGGAGGTTGGCCAGCTGTTTTCCATTGAGTGAGGCCAGAGGAGAGAGAGAGAGAGAAGCTGAGCTAGTGACGTTGAGAGAAAGGACAGACTTGCCAGGAAACCCAGGTCCGGGCTTGAGGCTGGACTGCCTGGCTCGGGAACTACAAGGACCAGATGAGGCCCCTCTGGACGAAGGGTTCCGTGTGAGGACTCTGAACCCCTGCCCAGACTAGGACTCCTCTCCAGTTGATTTGAATTTACAGCGTTTTCTAATTGCTCCAACAGCTTATAAACAAGAGGCAATGGTGACAGCCGTCAGAATGAGAGAATATGCTGCTCTGGCTGACGGCTCTGGCCCCTCAGTCACACCAGCCAGGCACTGTTTCCAGAGGTCTGAACAAGCAATAAAGCCCACACTGCTTTACAAGGTGGGAAGAGTCATCATAGAATGTTCCACACACGGGACTTTCAGGTGGGGATTTCTTAGTGTGAGATGTGAAGGTGGTTGTTCCCTGAGAATATGGCAGGTTGGGAGAGGAAGCCTGTGTCCTGTGAGGACAGATCAAAAATGCAATGATGGGGCTTCTCTGGGGTCCAGTGGTAAAGAACCTGCCTGCCAGTGCAGGGAGATCTGCAGGTTTGATCTCTGGTCTGGGAGGATCCCACACGTCTCAGAGCAACCAAGCCCGGGTGACACCACTTTTCAGCTGGTGTCGTAGAGCCTGGGAGCCGCAACCACTGAGCCCATGCGCCACGGCTACTGAGGCCTGTGCACCCGAGAGCCTGTGCTCTGCAACAAGAGAAGCCACCACAATGCAAAGCCCACACACCACAACTGGAGAGCAGCCCCCACTTGCCCCAACTAGAGAAAAAGCCTGAGTAGCAATGAAGACCTAGCATAGCCAAAAATAATACATAAATAAATAAAATCATTATTTGTTTAAATCCAATGATGCAGAGGTTACCATTTGTTTTCTCATGGGGATTGACTCCTGTTCCAGCCCCCGGGCCTTCACCCTACTTCTACTGAGGTATCTGTGAGCTACTGAGCAGAATTTTGCCCAAGTCCTCCTTTCAAGAACCAGCTGATCTAAGCCCTGAGTAACAAGATGAGATTTGTGCTCCAGGAAGATGCTCTGACAGCATCGGGGACTGTAATGTCTAGTGCTGGGGCTGTGTGCAGTGCCCTCCACTGGGAAGGAAGTGGTCCCTGTGGCTTCTACAACACATATACCAAAAGGCAAGGCTCCTACCTTGTGGCAGAATTATCTATAATGAACATGTTTTTCTTTTATACTCAGAAAAGTTCTCTTTTTAAAGCAAAAATATTATCAAAAAGATGAGACTAGCATCAAATTTCAAAGGAATGTTAAAGACTAGGACTAGCCCCATCATTCACTCTACACCTAGACAGTGGAGCTCTGGAAAATCACTCCTGGGATGTCTGTGATAGCAATATTCAGCAACCTACCATGCTGGCAGCCACCTTATGGACATCGGGCAACCTACTCACATGGTGTTTCAGCCTGCTGGCCCTCAGCTGGCACACTGGTCCTCACATGCTGGAGGTTTGGCAACTGTGGTCAAGTGGGCAATGGGCGGTGGGAGTAAAATCAGACATAAAACGAAAATCAAGAAACAGCTGAATCTGTGCAAACTGAGTGCAGAGCAAACCACAGGGACAAGGTGGGGTTGGGGGGCTTACAGGAGTCAGAGATGGTGACTAAGGAGTGAGTCAACACCAGACAGCTCTCCCCACCCAGGTCTGGAGAACCCAAAGGTCATTACAGAGCTGAAGGTCAAAGACAAATTAGTAATCAGGGGCACAGAAACACCTTGATTTGGGCAAATCCTGATTCAAGTATGGGCTTCCCTGGTGGCTCAGACTGTAAAAAATCTGCCTGCAATGCAGGAGACCTGGATTTGATTCCCAGGTTGGGAAGATTCCCCTGGAGAAAGGAATGGCAACTCACTCCAGTATTCTTGCCTGGAAAATTCCATAGACAGAGGAGTCCATGGGCTATAGTCCACAGAGTCCCAAAGAGCTGGACACGACTGAGTGACTAACACTACACTGACTCACATGTGAAACCTTTTATACTCTTTTTTTCGGCTACACCTCAAGGCATGTGGGATCTTAGTTCCCCAGTCAGGAATAGAACCCATGACCCCTGCATTGGGAGCTCAGAGTCTTAATCACTGGACCACCAGGGAAGTCCCATAAAAACCTTTTATAATTTTCCTACCATTGGGAGAAGGTGAAATACTTGCTACAGTTTAGCAATCTGAGTTGCCAAGCAGATCTTGACATCTAACCAATCATTTTGATGGAGTCATTCATTCAACTAATACTTACTGCTGTGGACTGAATGCTTGTATCTCAGCTAAAATTCATATGTTGAAACCTAATCCCCACTGTGATGGTATTTGAAGGTGACGTCTTTAGGAATGATTAGGTCATGAGGGTGGAGCCCTCATGGATGGGATTAGTGCCCTTGGAGACCCCAGAAAGCTTCCTCAGCCCTTCCTCTGGATTAGGTTACAGTAAGAACCTGGAAGTGGGCTCTCAGCAGACACCAAATCTGCCAACACCTTGATCTTGGACTTGCCAGCCTCCAAAAGTGTAAGAAATAAACTCCTGTTGTTTACAAGTCACCAGGAATACGGTATTTGTGATGGCAGCCTGAGCATGTCAGGACACTTACTGAGCACCTATCCTGTGGCAAGGACCCTGCCTGGTGCTGCAGACAGAGAACGAGAAAAGCAAGCTGCTGGCACACATTATGTCAGTACTCGGAAGCTACCTTGGAAAAAGTAACTCACCATTTTCAAACAGTTGGAGCATATTTAAATTGTGCATTTAGCAATGGAGGTGCCGCATTTATAGAAAGTCTAAAGCGGTACCAGGTCTTGCTGTTGGAAAATGATTCCGTCCATGGGATGTCCTACTGGCATCCTGGGTAAGCAGCCTGGGAGGAGGGGGAGCACCGCATGAAATTTTCATTCCAGTCCCCTTCTCTGTGACTCAGTGTTCTGTCAGTACATGAACTGGAATTTCCTAAAAATATTAGCTTGTCGAATAACACAACTTAGAGAAATCTCTCCGGATTTTAATATAATTTGGCCTCCCTCATTCTGGTCCACTGTGATCGTTGTGTTTCTTTGATGGTGATGGTCTGAGACTCACCTTAGGAGTCAATGAAAATCAATAGCATTACCAGTGCTTCTAGATACATCTGGAGATTTTAGAGAAGTGACACTCTAATCACCAAGGTTTCAAGGTTAGGTGAGACCCTCCCTTTGTGCTTTTTCAAGAGACCAGATACCCTTTCTTCCACGGCATTTGCCTCATGTTGCTCAGTCGCGTCCAACTCTTGGGGACCCCAAGGGCTGTAGCCCACCAGGCCCCTCTGTCCATGGGATTTCCCAGGCAAGAATACTGGAGTGGGTTGCTATTTCCTCCTCCAAGGGATCTTCCAGACCCAGGGATCGAACCCTCACCTCTTATGTCTCCTGCATTAGCAGGCGGATTCTTTACCACTGAACCACCTGGCTTCCTTGGCGCTACCCTGTTGAAAATTGACACTTATGTGCATGGTTGTTTAACTAATGCCTCTCACTCTGTCGATGTACGAGTCACGAGGGTAGATATCACGGCTGTTTTCTCTCACGATCTTATCCTCTGAATCTAATGTAGCGCCTGGAACAATGTGAGTCCTCCACAGAGACCTGTGAAAGTGTGAAGGGTTGGGTGCGGTAGGGGCAGAGTGAGGAGGGACAGGAAACCGGAGAGAGGCGGAGAAGCCTGTTCTGAAGTTGCAGGGCAGTGCACATTTCCCAGCTGGAGAGGTTCGTTTTGTGTCACTGAATTAAGCTGAAACTGTTCCTCTGAGCTCTCTGCCCAGAAAGGTTCCCAGGGAGATTCAGCCAGGAGAAATTTGCACTGGATTTGGAAGCAGAAGGGAAGTGGCAGGACACTCTGACAGTCAGGATAGGACAGCAGAGGCGCTGCAACGCCCGCCCATGACCTGCTGGCTCACCCGTTGGGGTGGAGCAGCCCCTAGCTGGCAGCCTCTGCAGCTCCCACTAAGCTCCAGCAACTCCTGCCTCACTCCTGAGACCTGGGTCCTCGGTACCAGCTCCTCTGCAGGCCTCCTGGGACTCAAGGTTTCATTCAGTGAGAGAAAATGCAGATTCCAGACCCCTGTGGATTCCAGTCAGTCCCCACTCCTCCATTTGCCTCCATAGCATCTTCCCTAGTGCCATCCCTGCCCACCTCATGGACAGCCATCAGCCAATTCCTATCATAAATCCTTTCTTCCAAATCACTCTCAGTGCTGATTGCTTCCCCAAGAGCCGCAGTCACACCGTCAGAGCAGTTTGAGCCTTTTCTGTTTGGGGGTAGTTGTTCCTATAAATTAAGTGCTTTCTTGACTGATATTTATAATCATCCATAGCATTAGCTACCAATTACCGTGTGCCCGGCTGAGAAACCCACCCTCTACCACGCAGCTGAAGCAAGGATTGGAGCCTGGATCTGTCAGCCTCTAATGCCTGTATTCTTTCTGTCACGCCTTTTGTATTAGTAAGGCTTTAAGTTGGACATTGTCACACTTGAATTTCACCCATGAGCCATAGTAAGCTGATGTTTCTTTTGAGCAAAAAAAAAAAAAAAAAAAAGTAGGGCTGTGCTTAGTAAAGAGGGCTGCCCTGAGACACCAGGTCCTATCTCTTCGGCATTAAGAGGATGAGTATTCTATTTGTGTGTGATTTTTAAGTGTAAGATGTCATGAATGGGGGACCTGAGGAAGTATGACTTTCCAGAAGTGAATTCGGGGAATCCTTCGAGGGCCATGGGGCACTCACATCCATCATAGTGCTTCTCACAATGCAGGGCACGCTCTGCTCACCATCACTTTCTTGGGAATGGCAGTTCCATCAACTTCATGTTGCTTCTTCCACACCTACCACTGCACCTGGCAAACGAACAAATAAATGCCTGTTCTTGAACAGATGGGTTGTGAGCAAGTTTCATTTATTCCACCAGCGTACTCTTTTCTTTCTCTCATCACAGTTCTATCAGTCTCTTGGAATATTTTGACATATTCTTAGCTTGGCAATTCTTACTTCCCCATTAGGTTGATTAAATGATGATATGCTTAGCACTTAGGGCCAGATTTGGGAAGTCTGTATGACAAAGAAATGAGCTGCATCTGCCCTAGCTGACTCATAACATGTCTGCCATGAGCCAAACCCCAAATTACATGAAATGATGTAATCGGAGTTAATTCACAAATATATTTTACTTCCCATAAAAGACTCTCATGACAGACACTCCTTCTCATAGGTGGAAATCTACGTAACTTCAAAATACCCTCAAAATTAAAGGGAAACTTTTGTACAGTCAAATGACAAATGGTATTGCAAGATTTCACTCTTCTTCCAGTCTGCAGGGATGTGCCCGGGAAAGAATACTGCGTGTCAGTTAGCAATCTGTTTCCAAAGTGACACATGGTTTTTCTGACAGGCTCTGTCATCTGGCTACTGGTGACAAGTTTTTTAAGGAAGTTAATCTGTGACTTTCCATGCTTGCTGGCCATTTGGAATTTGACAGCGAATTTGCTAATTTATTTTCCATATAAAACATTTATCCACTCTTTATGAACCATGGACTTTGCCTCTACTGGACCAGCCCCTTTGGGGGATTAACAAACTAACCGTGATTTTTGGTAGATCCTTTCCACTTGCCAAGGTCTTGATGTTTTCAGGGCACTTGACACACCAGGTGTCTATTCAGCCCTTTTCACCTTTGTGATTGCTCAAAAACAGTAAGTGGTGTTACTACAGTCAGCAAATATTAATTAGGAACCAGAAAGAATACAAAAGCAGTGGAGGAGAGAGGGCCTGCCCTGGTCATGAAGGGGAAAATAGTTTAGGAGGAGCATGTGGAGAAAGCCTGGCTGATCCAGGAGGGCTCCCTGGAGAACGTGGGTCAGGTTTCTTTGAGCCCTGGGAAGCTGCAAGATTTTAGAGACCAGTGGGGACGGATGACCAGAGGCCTAGAGCAATACATTTACTACAATTTTAAATTAAAGAGTGATGGCTTAGTAAGGAAACAGGCAACAACAGGGTGGAATAATATGATCTAAAAATAGATCCACAGCCTTAGTCAGAGACAGGAAAGGCCATCAAGTGACTTTAGCTGACGCTTGCCTTGACTTCCCCAATTTCAACCATTTTACCTTTATTTCATTCTCAGTATTCTTTTGAAGGAGAACTTGTCAGAGACCTAAAGGGACTCCAGGTTCAAACCTGGGTTTAGGCCAAGTGGGACTAACCCCGGCTCCACTGTTACCAGCTTGAGACAGATAAGCCATGTAAGGCTCAGCTCTCTGGTATTTAAAATCAGGGTCATAATACTTACCTGGACAGATTGTTCAGAATACTTAATAAAATTGCATTTTATTTAATAACAAAATTGTAGCCACATTGGTGTGGTTTGATTCCTCTAGTACAGGTAGTGTTAGCTGTTTCTTTCAGTAAGGGTATGCAACAGGCATGTACTAAATGTTTACTGAATGAGTGACTGAACTCGTGAAACAAAGGTCCTTGCATTCCATTAAAAGTTACTAACAATTAGATCAATGTGCCATTCACTTTCATATTCCAGTGACACTTGAGCTTGTTTTGAAGAACACCTGTGACAGAAAATGCTCTTATCTAATACTTGACCTCAAAGAAGTAAATAGTTCTGGTCTACTACCCAAATTGCCAACTACTGCTGATGAGCATAAGAATCTAGACTGCAACAACTATATTGAAATAAGTATTTGGCTGCCAAATTCAAACCTGAAGAATTATAAGTTACTCCCTTTCTCCTCTCATTGGATTTTTTTTTAATGTATTAAATTTATTACAATGTTGTTTCTGTTTCCTGTTTTGGTTTTTTGGTTGAGAGGTATGTGGATCTTAGGTCCCTGACCAGGGATCAACCCACACCCCCTGCATTGGAAAATGGTCTTTTGCCAGGGAAGACCCTCTCATAGGGTTTTTCTGGGTCTTTACAATAAATGGCTACCTCTCTCTTCACAAAGGAAGAAGATTAGGTGAGTTTTTTTTTTCAATATAAACAATCCATTGGTTTAAAGTAAATTGCCTTTCTTTAAAAGGAAGAGGCACCATCCACCAGAGGACACAGTTTCCAACTATTTCTCAAAAAATGGCTTTGTAAGCTGCTTTGATAGGCGAAAGTTGAGATTTTTAAGGAGACATTTCAAGCCTCAGGTATACAGTCAGCTCATTGACACATTTCAAGAAGAAAAGTACCTGTAGTGATGTCAAAATTGAAAACGGAAAGCCAAAGGGTAAATAGATGGTAGAGTGCAGGGTATCAGGATGAGAGGGGGCAGGGTCAAGGAACACTGATAGTGAACCTGTCTCAGTATGATTCCTTGGTATTTTGGACACCACCTGGGTCAAATTAACTTCATGGTTCAAGGATATCCTGTATTCTGAAGCTACTGTGCTTTGAACAATTTTGTAGCATCTGTTGGAAGTAAAATATAACCTATACCAACTCACTTGAAATTTTTTTTTTAACTTTGCCTCAGGAAAGCCCTTCAGATGTTCTAAGAGTATGTAACCCATTGTTGGGGGGCAGAGCTTTGATGAAAGCTGATGGTCGGTCTCCAAGAAAAATGAGAGGCCCCTGCTTCTGGCCACTTTTTGGAAAGGAAGAGTGACTGGGCAAATGTTAATGGTGGCAATGAAGTCAATGGCCAGAACTGCCTGATGGCCCACCAAGTGCAGGCACTGCTCTAGAGACGTTTTATTTCCTGACTTCTTTTTATACTTAGATTTGTTCCCTGCATATTTGCAGGAAACAACAAAAAACCAACCTTTCACGATGGCCACAGATACAGATTCTCCTGCATTAAAAAGAAAGAAGAGAGGGATTATAATTCATTCCTGGTGCTGGCCCTGGCTACAACCCAGTTGTTAATGTTACTCTTCAGGACTCTGGAGAAGTGAGAATAATCCAGGGGTAAACCTCCAACCAGTCCATTCTGAAGGAGATCAACCCTGGGATTTCTTTGGAAGGAATGATGCTAAAGCTGAAGTTCCAGTACTTTGGCCACCTCATGTGAAGAGTTGACTCATTGGAAAAGACCCTGATGCTGGGAGGGATTGGGGGCAGGAGGAGAAGGGGACGACCGAGGATGAGATGGCTGGATGGCATCACAGACTCGATGGACGTGAGTCTGAGTGAACTCCAGGAGATGGTGATGGACAGGGAGGCCTGGTGTGCTGCGATTCATGGGGTCGAAAAGAGTCAGACACGGCTGAGCGACTGAACTAAACTGAACTGAAACCTTTACAAAACAGGGGCTTTGTGTGCGGTGGGGGCGGGGAGGGAGGGGGAATTTGGCAGGGAAGAGTAACACCTTCTAGGCCTTGGTAACTACCTGTAAGCAGATTTGTTTTAACAAAAAAGAAAAAGAAGAAGAAGAAGAAAGAAAGAAAAGAAAAATTTTAAATCTCTATGAATGAGTCTTAAAAGATTCAGTGTTGGGGAGGGGAGAGAGGTTGCTTGCTAAAATGCACATCTTTAAGGCATATAGGCAGAGAGCATATTAAATTAGGAAAAATAACTGATATACATGGTATTTCCACCTCAGAAAGCCTTTATGATTAGGGGAGAACAGTCATGTGTAGTCCCTGGAGGCTGTCTGACTACCTAGTAAGATTACAAAAAATTTTTATTTTCCATTTCGGGAAAGTACAGGTAGAGGGAAGTGAGGACTCAATCTGTGTTAACACTATCTACTCTTTCAGATTGCTCATGTTGATCCAAATGAAATATTGTTCCTGGTCTTTGCTTTAAAATGTCTTTAGAACTAAAAAAATAAAAATCAGAGATGTTTATGCTGGTTTCTATTAAAATAAATATAAGTTTATTATTTTTAAAGAAAAACAGGCTATATAAGCTTACTTGTTACATGATTCTATTTAAGAACTTCTGACTTCAGGGACAGAAAATGCAGAAGTATGTTTCATTTCCCCCCGAAGCTTGAGCTTAATCTGTTAGAGTTGAGGAAGCTCACCCCTAATTAACTTCAAATGATCAACTTCAATTAGTTTTGATAAATAATACTGTATAATCAAATCACCACTGAGTCATCTGGCAGTACTGCAAAATTGATCATTTAAATCATGGAATTATTCTCTTTAAATGTAGTCTATAAAAAAAAATCACAAAATCAGCCATAGGCTTGAACTATATTTTAATCACCTCTGAAAGATGAGGATTATTATGGATAAAATAAAAAAGATCATTCAAGTTCATTTAAAAAATTGACCTCTGTAAATAAATGGGCAAAGTATATTAACCACAGTTTACATGCAAGAGGAAAGACAAATTAGCAAATGTTTCAAAAATATTTCTGCCCTCATTTTGTAATCAAAGAAATACACATTAACACAATCCTACAGTCTGACTTTACACCTGCCCGGGAGCATCTTTTTAAAGTAATTAACATCATCCAAGGTTAACAAGGTGAAGGTGAGGGTGGTTCTCTTTCTTCTTTGCTGGAAGGATTATACACTCCTGCAACCCCTTCAGAGAGCAATATGACTAGGCCTAGGAAGAGCCCTAACGATTTTCTTCTTCCCTGGAAACTGATCAATAAAAGACTACAGATAGATGTCCGGCAGCCTGATTGTCACAGAGTGACTGAGCGCCCATTGGAGGAGGGTGTCCTAAGCTGACTCTGAATCCTAGCTCAGCCCCTTCCTGTGTCTGCTGTCTCAGATCCCACGTCTGTGGAAGAAGACTAATATAACCTATCTTCCAAGGCTTCTGTAAGCCTGAAGTGATATCATATGAACTTTTTTTTAAAGGATCATATATTTTATTTATTTGTTGGCCATGTTGTGAGGGATTCAGGATCTTAATTTCCAGTCCAGGAATCAAACTCGTGCCCCGTGCTGTGGAAGTCCTAACCACTGGAGAGCCAGGGAAGTCTCTCATATTTGTTTTTAAAGTGCATATTTTCTTAATATGAAGTCTACAGAAATCATGAGATGTTTATAAAATAATATATAAAATAATATTGTTTACTCTTACTGAAATTCTTCATGTGAATGCAGTGTTCAAAAATTAAAAAAAATGTATAAGGGTAGGGTTATGGTTAACTAAACATGATTTTAATGTTGTCATGTTTCTATTTATAAAATTAAACTGTGTACTACAATCAGGGCACACAGGAGAACAATTCTACACTTTGGCATATTCTTAGAGCTTCGCTAGTGGCTCAGACAGTAATCTGCCTGCAATGCGGGAGACCCAGGTTCGATCCCTGGGTCAGGAAGATCCCCTGGAGAAGGGAATGGCAAATCACTCCAGTCTTCTTGCCTGGAAAACCCCATGGACAGAGGACCCTGGTGGGTTACCGTCCATGGGGTCACAGAGTTGGATGTGACTAATGACTTAAGGGGCTTCCCTGGTGGCTCAGAGGTTAACGCGTCTGCTTGCAATGCGGGAGACCTGGGTTTGATCCCTGGGTCAGGAAGATCTCTTGGAGAAGATGACTTTTCTTTGCAGAGAAGAAAAAATACTAAATTACTTTCCTAACCAGTCATTTACATCTACTTAGATCAAAATATTTCCACTTTAAGAGAATTTCTGTATTTCTATTAAACTAGGACTTTAGAAGTTGACTCACTCTGGCATAGATACAGATAAGATTATTCAGAAGAAGACAAAATCTTAAGAGGTATTCTGACTAAATACAGAGTCATAGAAAAACTTTTGGAGTTATACATTGTTTGGAGTTATTAGTAACTTCTTGGTCTAATTAGTCTTTCAAAAATTTTATTATGCTAATAGCCAAAAGCACAAGAATATGATACCATATGCTCTTTGGCAAATAAATATTCTGAGAATATTATTAATTAACCAGTCCCTCTGGATTTCAGCTCATTGATCTGTAAAAAGGAGCTGGTCATATCCATACATCAGGATAAATAAAATAACATACGTAAAGAATGTAGAACCATGTCTAACACTCAGAAAACAGCTTTTCCTTATCTTCCCCAATCCTACCTATTCATTTTTTCTGAGAAAAGATAACATGCCCTATCTAACTCTATGTGAGAATAAATGAAATAATATGCCGCCAAAAAAGTGCTCTGAAAAATAAAGCACTCTACAAACACAGAATACTTTATTAAAAAAAAATGTTTGTAGGATTATGGAAAATACATGTGTCTAAAAATGTTTTGAACTACAGCAAAGCATTTAATAATCACTGAAACAATAGCTTGAGGGTCAAATAATTCTCTCTGAAGATCTTTCATCGGCATTGATAACAAGCTGTGTGTATATTAATCTAAGCATTCCTCTTCATTCTCTTTTTATTCTTTTCAATGCATTATTTTACGTTTGGTTTTATTCTGTTCACGTCTCATTTCTCTGCTTTATTACATCGATTCCAGATAACTTTATCCCTGCTGCCGCTCTCATTTCCTCTGATTTAAGAGAAAGATAAATAAGAAGGCAGTGCTGTGACAAGCCAGACTGAAGCTTGAGGCAAAAGGAAATGTCAGTCATACTGTTTTTTTATTGAAAAATTTTATCATTTGTTCATTGTGGATTTTTTTGTGTTGATGTTGATTTTTTTTAAATATTGCGTTAAAATACTTATCTTGACCACTGAGTTTTTTGGCATCTCCCGAAATTCTGTGCACAAGGTACATAGCTCATTCACCTTGCCCTCATCCCAGGCCTGCAAAAATGGCAGAGGGACGTCAGAACCTAGTTGTCCAAACAGAAGAGATGCAGTAGCCAAATGCATACACACAGGGGAACCTCGCTTGACTCTTCTACTCAGGAAGAAACCTGCATGTGGACCATTCCACCTTCTGTCTTGCCAAAGACAGGAAGAAAGAGCAAGAGATAAAAAAGATGTCTGAAATGTTTAAAAAACACACATCCCTTTCTAGAGAAATCCACTCCGACGTCCTAAATTCAGTCTCTTGGCTGAATTTAGGATTTGGATTTGTTAGGACAGAAGAGGCAGAAAAGCATCTTTGTGCCACGCTGAGGGTTAGCTCATGGATGGAAGGGTTTCTAAACTTTGTCGGGAGAGGATGAGAACAATTTAGAGGAAAAGCGTTGAAACGTGAACAAATAGTACAAGGTGTCATGAAGGGAAAACCCTGGGGAAAAGTGTCTGGGTAAGACTGCCTCCTTTTGATTGGGAAGCTGGCAGGCATGTTTACATTTTTCTCCTTCCAAGGGCACAAGAGGGCACAGTGAGTCACTGGGTTCTATCTGGGGCAGCTGGCCCAGCCTGAGATCTTTCTAACAAGGGAGCCAGCCTTCCATTCCGTATTTCGAGATAAGGCCCCAAGTGCCAAGAGGAAATACCTAAAATGAGAGACTGTGTGTGAATATGCTTTGTAGACTAAATACATGCAATTGTGTAAAAGGCACTGTCATCACTGACTCAAGGCGCCGTGGATGTTGGATGGCTGGTAACATGTATTTTCCTTGAACACTTCGGCTCAGCTGGATTCGGAGTCATTTGGGACATAGATTACAAGAGGAATGAATAGCGGCAAATCATCGCATTCAACCACTTGCCACCTTCCTTAGCCTGTGGCTCAGCCACAGGAATCTCAGCTCCAAGGGTGAAGGGGCAGGGAGGAAAGAGGAGAAAGAAAATTTTAAATGCATTCTTGCTAACAGAGTGAAGAATTAACTTTCCAAATAAAGCTACTTGGCATTAGTGACCACAGCTTCGGTGAAACCAGCTAAACCTGTCTGAAGACTTGGCATTAATTCACAGGGGAACAAGATTTAGTCAGATCCTGACTCTGAACTTTTACTAGCATTGTTACAGAACAACTCTGTACCTCAGTTTTCTCACCTGTAAAGTGGGTAGAGCCATAGTCATGACTGTAGGGTTGTTGTGGAGGTGAAATGAGTCAGTACATGTTAAGTGTTTAATACAGTTGCCAAGCAATTTGACTCACTGCTTTGGTGAACAGCAGCTGAGTTGTAATTTTCATACATTTATAAGTAGTTTTACAAACATCTTCAAATGCTTCATTAACCTCAGCCCTGTCCATCAAAGATTGCCATTTTCTTTCTTCCAATACACCTTCCTACCTCATGCCAGTATTCTTCATGTCATTGGACTGAGGACATGAGGAATCCTAAGTAGCAAATCTGAAAATCCAAGCAAAAAAGAGAAAGATTCAGTTCTTTTAGATCCCAGTCTCATTTTCTTGAAACCTAACCAGGTGAGAGGTGTAGATCAGATTGGCTCTTCAGGACTGGGAATGGTGGGTGTGCCCAGATATATAAAACTCAGGAGACATTAAGGTCTGAGGTTGTTGAATGTCTAATGCTATTAAACATCACACCCTGCAGCTTCTGAGGAGAAAAAATGTCCCAGTCCTTGGCCTTCACTGATGAACAAGGCCAGCTGCTGGGCCTAGTGTCCACTGAGTCAAGCAAGTGTGGGAGAGAGGGAAGAGGAGAAAAGGGCCTGGGCAAAAACCCCTGTCTTTGTGAAAAGAGGCTTCTTACTTGGGGAACGTCCTCCAACTGGAAGGCCACATCCTGTGAAAGGCCGGGCTCCCCCTTGTCTTTGGCACTGGTGCCTGGACTGCACCCTGGTTCTTGTGAGGAGCCCGCTAGTTTCTCTACCTCTAAGATGGTGTGTTTGCCAAACAGAAGTGAAAGTGAAAGTCGCTCAGCCGTATCCGACTCTTTACAACCCCATGGACTCTATAGTCCATGGAATTCTCCAGGCCAGAATACTGGAGTGGGTTTCCATTCCCTTCTCCAGGGGGATCTTCCCAACAGGCGGATTCTTTACCAGCTGAGCCACCAGGGAAGCCCAAGGATGTACTGATACACTGAAGCCAAATTGTGTTTGCCAAACAGAGAGGAGATGCAGTTCCAATTCCAGGATGAAATACTGATTAGAGTTCACAGTGTCTATTGCTGACTTCAAAGTGACAGGTCTGGTGGCAAGAGCCCAAGGTCAGACTCACAAAAACCCGATTCTCTCCATGTGGCCATGGCCTAACTGCTTAACCTCTCTGGGCTTCAGTCTCTTTGTCTGTGAATACAAATAACAAAGAGTTGTTACAAGGAAGTGGCAAGAACATTATTGGCTCTAAAGCCCTACAAAGAGGAAGGTGTTATATTGTGTCTCCTGTCAAAGCTCCAGGGGTTGAGGGAGGATCATGCCACAGAGCTCTTGCCTGGGGTCCAGTCTGGCACCTCAAAGTGGCTCAGCCCGTGGTGACAGATCCAGCAGCGTTCTGGGCCCTACTCTAGTGCTGCATCACCCCAGGAGGAACCGGGTAAGGCTGAGCTAGCACAATTCAAAAACTGCTTCCAGACTTGTACTGCCAGAGAGGACTTAAGAGTTGTGGGTAGGGTTTCAGAGAGACAAGTTGGTACATGACTTTGATCTTTAGCAAGCTACAAAGTTTAACACAAAATACAAAAAGGGCAGATGTGTGAGGAGGTGCAGGTAGGGGAACAAGGGTGAGAGAAAAGAAAGATTCCATTAGCAAAGAACAATGTCCCAACAACCAGCTAAGCCTGGTGAAACCCTTCTTGGTGGAGATGAAAGAGTTTTCAAGACAATCAGAGAAATACTGCTACTATCAGATTTCCAGATGCTTCCTGGGCTCTAGGGACAGGAGGCCCTTAACAGCTGCCCACCAGCCACCACTGCCTGTCTCCACCTACCATGGCAGAAAGAAGAGTTCAACAGAATGAATGTTACTCCTTGCAACCTCTAAGCCTGATTCTAAACAGGGAACTCAGGCCAAATTTCTCTTTAGAGAAGGCCAACTGCATGCTGTCTTGACAGAGCTCTGGCTGGGTGCAGGAATAATAATAAAAATCCATGCCAGTCCAGATGCCCACTGCTGCCCCCTCTCTTTGTCTGGCAGCTCAGGGCCCTCATCATTGCCTTCTCCCCCAGGCTCACTCTCCCAAACAGGTGACCTGGGTGCCAGCTGGTGAAAGCAGAGAGAAAATGCAAAACCACAGTGTTAATGGTGCTAGCACTGATGCTGTGCCCTGACCACCAAAACTGGACCCTCCCCAACTCTGAGCCTCAATTAACTACTTGCTGTAGACTCTGGAGCCCATGTTCCTGCTACAGGAAACTGATTTGATCAGCAAAAACCCAATCTTGCCTCTGGAGTGACTTGGAGAAACTGCCTACTCTTCAAATAGACTTAGCATGCACAAGCATCCGAACTCTTATAATTTTTTATCATTGTAGTGGACACGAAACTTGGTGACAACCACAGCTCACCCTAATCTAATCGACACCTCCGGTTGAATAGTGAGCGTCTTTTAACTGGGCCTCCCCGATGGGTTTGCATTTTTAATTAAAATAAAATGGGTGCTAGCTTAACTGTTGCGGTTGTTTTACCTAAATCCTTATTTTGCATTTTGAACTTTCCTCTTGATGCAATTTAAGTGGGAATGAACCGAGTAAATGACCATTAATAATTTTAAATGTTCATAAACTCGCTAGGAAGTGGACAGCACCTCTCTATCATGGGCAGCTCTTTGCTGGCACCCAACTATTCGAATAAGCGGCAATGAGAAGACAAGAAACGAGGCAGCTCGTCTTGGCCTTCGATGGTGCCTTAGAAACCTGAATGACTGATTAGGTCGACGCTCAGATGGCCAGGCCTCCTCGAGCCTCCGACGGACCGGGCCTCCTCGTGACAGGGTGTCCGGCCTCCACCGCTTTTCCGAGAGGAGCGCAGTTGACCTCCTCCCGCGCCCCGGGCGCTTGGGTTCCGCAGGGCCTTTCCCCGACTGATGGTTCCCGCCCCTGGGGAATGAAGAGGCCTTCTTTCGGCTCTGCCAGCCCTGGAAACACTCAGCGGAGGCGCGGACCTGAGTGTAGGGCTGCGCCGTCGAAGTCCGCGGCCCGGGAAGCCGGAGCTCTCACTCCGGGCCTTTTTCTGGCGACTCCCAGGGCCTAGCCATCCGCGAGCCCGCCGCCTGTAGGCCTGAGCAATGGGCGCAGCCAGCTAGGGGCTGGACTTCCGGGGCTTCGCGCAGAAACCCCAGTTCTCAGCATCCGGGGCGCTCTGGGAGTGTGCACCGCACATGCACCAGTCCACGCACTCACCCCAACCTCCGCCCCTGGGGAACGCTCGCTGAGCCACGGGGCAGCAGCTCCTCAGCAGGCCGGCACCGCTTCACCGCGCGTGCGGCTTCTTAGGGATACAGGGAGGAGCGCAGCAGGCTGGCGAGGCACCACGTGGCCGGGACTACGATCGCGAGCGCCCGGGACTCTGGGGCTGCTCTCCCGGGCGCCGCGGAGCCGAGCCCTTCCGCAGCCCGCAGGGCTCGCCCAGGACCTGGGCCGGGTGACTTCGGGTCAAACCCGGAGCAGCTGCCCCCAGTTCTTTCAATCTCTCACACTGTTGCTTAAGCAGCAGGAGGTCGCGGATGGGGTGACGGGGGGATAGAGGCCAAGTCCCCTGGTAGCAGGGAGACAAATAGGGCGCACTAGGTGGCCGAGGATGAGGCGAGGGAAGGGCCGTCGGCTCAAATCTCTCATGGGTGATTTTAACACGCCAAGAGGTGCAGCATATGGTTTACGTGTTGGGCGGAGGATACAAAGAACGACTTTGCGCCGAGGGAGTCTCCTGACACCAAAACCTAGCATTCCCGACTTCGTGGGGCCTGAGTGGCAGGAGACTGGATTTTTGGTTGAGTTGCAATTAAAGAGAGATAATTATGCCCCGGCCTGTCAGCTTATTAATATTTATAGCCTGGAGCGACAAGACCTTCGCTCCCTGGAGGCGGATTTTTCAACCCCAGGCACGGAGCCCGGATGTCTCCGCAGACAGGGGCTTCGCCAGTGACCCAACAGGAGAAAGTGCGGTGTGTAAAATAGAGCTCGTCCGCTTTCTGCGTTTCTAATTAAGTAAACCGTGGAAGTTGAGCCTGGGTATGGATGCGCCTCGCGGGTACCGCTGCCGGTGCTTCCCGAAGCGACCGGGCCAGCACCTCGCAACGCCTCCCGTCCAGCCCTCGGCCTGGCACCCGGCAGTGTGGGTTTCAGGAGCCCAGTTATTGTTTCTATTAATTAATTACGCAAACAATACCTTCCTGCAATAAGCTTCCAGCCACTGGGACAGCCAGGGTGTTAGGAACATGTTCCGATAACTAGGACTGAGGGGTGAGTGTCTTTTATGCTCCCTCCCTCTTCTTAGAGAGCCTGAGGGGCGAGTAGTAGTAGTCAACGCCGCTTGGCTTTGGGATAGTTCTGCAAAAATGCCCACGTCGGGGTTCTGTCTGCATCTGCGGGGCGCCCCGCTGCGTTCCTCCTTCTGGCGTGGTCCTAGGGCGTCGGCGAAGCGAAAGAGGCTCGCTGCGCCCGGCGTCGCACCCCGGACCTGGGTGGCTAGCCGGATTGGCGACGAAGCAAGGGCTGCGCGGGCCGATCCCGCAGGGGCCTCCACCCGGGGCGTCCGGCTAGGCCAGCAGGCTGAAGATTTTGCAAAGAGTCCTTCGCACAGCATCTGATTTCTGCTTTCCCCGCAAGGCTGACAGGGACCTGGAGGATGCGCGTCTATCGGCCGGGGTCGGGGGGAGGGGAGGCGTCCGTGCCACCCATTCTCAGGTAATAAACGCTCGGTTCCGCTGGGGCGCCGCTGCGTTCCCATGGCAACGCAGCGCCTCGCGGATGCCCCGGAGTCCCGGCTGCAGGAGGCTGCCCTGCAAATGGAGCTCTTCGCTGTGGCCGCCGCGGCAGCCAGCCTCTTCCTGCTTCTGGTATTCCTCGTCTTCGTCTCGGTCTACGTCGGCTCTGGGCCTCTCCACCAGTCTCTGTCCCAGAACTGTTAAATGCGAAAAGAAATCTGTCGTTGCAAGGGGTGCTCCTAATGGGGATGCACACCACAAAGGAAGGTACCTGCTACACCCTACGGGTACCGAAGCGGTCCTCGCCTCTGCACCCCGGCCCAGATGTGGTGACACAAGACACGGCTTCACAGTTCATCGGCCCTGAGGGCTGGTTAGCACCGATATCAATCAATGAGGAAGGCTCACTGGGTATTAAAAGGGTGATCAACAGGCTCTTATTATAATGATAATGAATTGTAGCATAAAAACATATTTATCAGAGACATGGATGGCATTGTAAGCGAGTTTTCTTCACACACCATCTCTCTATACGCACATACTCACACCTGCTAAGAAAACGTTTTTGGCAGGCATGAAATGAATTTTTCTATTTACCCACATAAAGACTGTGTGTGACTCTTGACTGGTGGAGTTAAACAGGACGGAACAGTGGCACTACATAATTTACAATGAGGAATCTGCTACTTCAGAAATAAAAGCTATACTGGTTATTCAGTCCATTGCCGTTTTTATGTGTACAACCTTTTTAATGGGTTAGCCCAGTTAAAAAACAATCATGATAATGATGATAATCTTCAGTTTTATTACGGGAAAGTAAATATGATAGAAGGGTAATCTATTCAATGTTAATGTCCAGTAAATTAAAACACTTTCTTTTTTGTGGGTAATTTACACTTACTGCTTAAAATAATGTATACCAATGTTATTTTTGTTTTCTTGACATTCCAGCAGGGTCTTGGGTGACTGCCATATTATCCATTCCCTACCCCTTCTTATCCTGCCTTTTTATATTTTTAAAATAAGTTTAAAAATTTTTAGAATAGTTCAGGCTTGTCAAAAAGTGGCAGAGCTTTCCTGTTCCCAGTCGCAGTTTCCCCTATTGTTAACATCTTGCATTAATAAGGTATTTTTGTCACAACTAATGAACCAAAACTACTATATTGTTATAAACTAAACTACATACTTCATTGGAATATCATTCAACTTTTTTCTTTTTTCTGTTCTTAGATGCCATTCATGATATCACATTACATTTAATTCTCATGTCTCCTTAGGCAGTGACAGGTTGTCAGACTGTCCTTGTTTTTGATGACCTTGAGAGTTTGAAGATCTGTTTAAACTGTGGTATAATTTACAGATAGTGAAATGCAGAGATTCCAAGTTATAGTGTTATGAATTTTGATAACTGCATATACCTTATATAATCCACATTTGCATAGAAAACATCAGTCTTATATTTGAAATGTCACCAAAAAAATGGTTTCCATGTATTTCTATAGCTTCTCCCACAAAGATACACAATATACTAAAATTTCCCCAAATATTTCAATTCCAACTTAATATTTAAAATTTTTCAGTTCCAAAGGATATTAAAGAGCTATTAACCTACTGTTATCTTAATGAGCTATTGATCTCTTAGTTCAATAATCTTAATTGATGCTACTCATCATTCTTTATTCTAGAACGTTTTCTTCTCTATGGAGAGTAGTCTAGGCATGCTCCGTAAGAAACCAGACAAATTGAGGGATGAGTCAATCTGAGGACGCTTACAGGGATGGCTTAGTAATTTTAAAAAGCAGATTCTTCATTTTTAAGTTCCTAATACTGAAGTGATGATTAATGCACTCATTCATGGGAACTGTTTTTAAATACATTTCAGCAATTTCGTCATAGCTCACTGATTCTCCTTATTTTAAAAAAAATGCTTCACATTTCCTTAAGTCCTTAAGAATCTGACACATGGTATAACCCTCAAACATATATATTTTAAGTGATATGAAGTAACTTATAACTGGGAAAGGAAAGAAAGGTCTTATACCCTTGTGAACATGGACACTATAACCCAGGATGTGTAACAAGTGCCATTTTTCCAAAAGCCTTTGCTCATTTCATGTCTCTGTGTCATATTTTGGTAATTCTCACAATATTTCAAACTTTTTCATGATTATATTTGTTATGATAATATGTGATCCATAATTTTTGATGTTTTACTACTATGAGCTGCTAGAGGCTCAGATGATGGTTAGCATTTTTTTAGCAATAAAGTACCTTTAACTAGGTGTGTACATTTTTAAAACATAACGCTATTGTACACTTACAGATTATAGTATAGTGTAAACATAACTTTTATATGCACTGGGAAAATGATAATGTGTGTGACTCACTGGATCACATTATTTGCTCTATTACAGTGGTACATAAATGAACCTGCAATATCTCTGAGGTACACCTGCAATAGAATCTTATTTCCTCTCATTTCTGTGGTATTTCATGCTAGCAGGTTCAGTGGATCATATTTTTATGGATAGTAATATAGAGGAATAGACATCAGAGAATACGTAAAATTTAAAGGCCATGTTTCTCCTCATTACTATTCACTATTCATGCAGGACTATTTTTAAGAACCCCAGTAGGGTTCTTCAACATTTAGTTGAAGGTGGTCATGTCAGACGATGCTTCTGTCAGTAATTCCAGAAGCTGCCTTTCAGAAGCAATTTTTGGATATTATAGCTTTTAGAGTCAGGCCATTTTGTGTCAACGCAATTCAGGCCCCATGTTATCTTTCCCAGTCTACAAGTAAAAACCAAGCCAACAAGGGCAGAAGACTGTTCAAAAGGTATGGGTAGCAGTAAGTAGATGACAAAAGAAGATGCAAAGATCTGTGTAACTAGCATGAGTATATTTTCCACCCATTCTAAAGAAAAAAGTCTCAGTTCCTACCCAAACCAAGTAATATCAACAAATAACCTCCAGAAAAACAATTCTAGGGAGGAAGAGAATGAATTTTTTTGGAGAAGTAATGCCCTTTTAATGAAGCCTACCTTTATGTATAGCTAAGAAAAGACAATGTTAAACAAGTTAGCATCTGTGATATTTGATTATTTGCCTGAATTTGGATAAGTTATGACTATCAGAAAGGATGTCAGAAACAGTCTGTGTTTTTCTACATGCTTACAAATTGTATTTCAGCAGCTGTCACTCATGGCTGAGTGTTTGGCTGAGCAGAACCATGGAATCCTGTGTGCACTGGGTCAGGCAGCAGTGACTAACAAATGTGGCCTCTGAGATTAGATAGCCAGGTCTATATCTAGTGCCACCACTGACCTGCAGGTAACCTTAAGCATGTCACTTAACTGTGCCCTCAACTGTAAAATGGGATATTAATATCAACTGTATAGAATTGTTGTGAGGGTTAAATGACATATGAACCTAACACTCAGAATAGGGAGCACGTAAGAATCATTTAATAGTGATAAATATTATCATTATTTTTACTGTTACTAATTTTTGAATAGCTGCCACAGCCAGGTAATATACTGCAATTTTCAGTAATGTAAAAATCAGATAAGTTAGTGCATGAAGCCTGAAGATCAAATTCCTAGGTTTGAGCCTGTTTGACCTAGCTATTGTAATTAACAAGCTCTTATTTCTGGCCTATAATATTGATTGTCCTAAATGCTGTTGATTTTGCTGTGTTCTTTTTCATTATCACAAAAGAGATACAAATGAAAAGGAAATATAACTCCTGGCATGCCTTCCTCAAGCCCCAAGTGGATAAGCTGTGTGATCACACAGCAATCCTGACACCATTCCCCCAGGAACACTGAAGAAAGGACACCTACAAAGTCTCCTCCACTTTCTCAACAGTTTAATGAGTAATGACCATGTGTCAGCTCTGTTCGGAGCTGACTATTCTTAAACAGATGCAGTCCCCACCCTCAAGAAGCTTACAGTTCACTGGGGCAAGATACAAAAGAAAACATGCAATTAGCAGACAGGATGAGTGCCATGATAGAGGGGGGCACAAGCAGAGAATGAGCTTACCTGAGCCCAGACAGAGGGGCACAGGGAAGAAGGCCCAAAGAAGATACCTAATGTAGGTGTTGAGGAAAAATGTCACATTGATCCAGGTGAGTAATAAGGAATGCTGAGCTGAGAAGGATGGAGAGAAGGGATGAGGCTCCAGAGGAAGAAGAAACAAAGCCTGGCCATCAATTGGATATGGGGAGTGAGGGAGAGCAGAGGGGAAAGGAAGACCCCAGTTTTCCATTTGGGGGACTGGATGGATGGTAGAGCTGTTGATCGAGGGTAACCCCGGAGAAAGAGCAGGTTTGAGGAGGAAGATGTCTTGTCTGATCTCAGGTACAAAAGTTTGAGGTGTCCAGGAGACATGAACTTGGAGATGTCCAGTCTACAGATGGATACCTAGGCGATACCTGACTTGGAAGCATGATGAAAGTATGATTTCCAGGTGTTCTAGAGCATCCTATATGGTCATCCCTATAATCTTAACCCTCTTAGGTCAGGGAAATTTCCTGTAAAAAGTAGAGTTACAGTTTTCATGTACAGGAAAATAGCATTCACTCTGTAGAACATCACTTTTTAACTAAATTGAACACATTTTCCAATCCTAAAACAAAGTATGTGCAGAATTATAGTTAGTTCCCTCATTTAGCATAAGATGTTTATTATAAAATGTCTCGAGGAGTTTTAAGAATTGTGAAAATGGATTACAGTAAACACATTTCACTCCTGCCAGTTTCTTTGCTTATTCTAGAACACTAGGAGCCAAAGTACGAAGTTCTAATACCTATGAACAAAGAAATCACTCTCGCTGATTCAGATGGCCTGATTAGGGTGGGTGTTGAGGGAGACAGGAACCCATAGCCTAGAACAGAGATGATGTGACATGGCAGGTGAGAGCTTGGGCATCAGAGTGGGAGGGGAAAGCTGAGTCCTGGCAGGCTTTACTATTTCATAGCGGGCAAGGCCATACCTCCAAGCCTCAGTTTCTTTCTTTAAATATTGGATACAACATTAGTGCTTTTCTTACTTATTATGAAGATTCAACCAGGTAATCCATGTCATAGCCTTAGCACAAATACCTGCAACATAGAATGTCTCAATAAATTTAGCTATTTCTTATGGATGACCCATTTAACTATTTTGGGGCTACATTTTATTTAGAATAAGTTGGTATCTCTTGAGTTATTTACTTCTCAAAGTCTGGTTTCTTCCAACAGGCCATCTTAGGATTTGCTGTTTATTGTTCATAGAATTGTGCTTGCATTTAAAATAAATGATACTAGAAGGAATGGCCTTACTGATTTCAGGGACTTTACTTTTACAACAATAAAAACAGATATAAAGTTTTAGGCATCATTTCTTAGGTAAATTGAGACCATGCTCCACACTTCTCCTGAGCTCTCACGGCAACAGTAACAAAAGCCTTTTTCCCTGTTAGATGAAGACGATGTTTTCTGACTTTTGGTTTAGTCGACTTTTCCATCCACTCTCTCACCATCTCTGAAAAAGGCCTGAAGGTTGAACTCTGCAGACTGGAAAGTGAAGCCA
This sequence comes from Capra hircus, assembly GCF_001704415.2. NCBI lineage: Eukaryota > Metazoa > Chordata > Mammalia > Artiodactyla > Bovidae > Capra > Capra hircus. The sequence goes on along the minus strand of NC_030820.1, from coordinate 22,978,469 downwards.
GTGTTTGTGTCAGTGACTTGCTGCGGCACTGGGAGCTTTGGTTAAACACAAATATAAACGCTGCTTCTTTGAGCTCTGAAACTGACACACTACAACTCTGCTTCAAAAGAAAGCACAATTAACAATTTTGTTTTAGTTGGCATTTGGCAATAAGGACGTATGGCCAACATCCCTGCCAGCTCACGCCTAGGAGGGAAGACGTCTGGGAGCAAGGCCAGTGAGAGGTTGGGCCTGGTGGGAAGACTACCACTCTGCATCGGAGGCCAGGGCCTTTCCAGTGCGAGAAGGGCTCAGGAGAGCATGCTGGGCGCAGGGTCCAGGAGGAGTGTGGTTCTCAAGTTCAAGCATTCTGTCCTCAAACTCTTTGGCAGCAATGCATCATGCAGGGTCTGTGAGGGTGCAGCAGACAAGCTTCCCCTCCTTCTCACACAAGACTGACACTGTGTCTTCTGCAGCTCCCAACTTTTCTTGTAAACTCAGTATCCAAATCTTGTGTTGCCTGGTTATTGTCTTTGAGTTAAAAAAGAACTCCAGAGTAAACTGAGGGGTGTGAGGTTAGGAAGTAAAAGGTGCTGGAATCTGGCATAATGACCATTTTTGAGGCAGAAAAGTAAATATATAACAAATAAATATTTGTTGAACGCTGAGTCACTGCCTAGATACATGTCTGTTATTTCCTAAGCATGATAATGTATGAAGATGCATATATTATCCCATTTTTGACAGGTCAAAGTGAGTCACATCAAATTAAGCAAAGAAGTCACTCTGGGCTGGAATTTCAGATCCTTTAATAATGAGTTGTGTACACACACACACACCACTCAGTATCAAGAATACCATTTACATGCCAATCAAAACTACAGTGAGGTACCATCTCACACCAGTCAGAATAGCCATCATCAAAAAGTTTACAAATAACAAATGCTGAAAGACTATGGAGAAAAGGGAATCCTCCTAAGCTGCTGGAGGGAATGTAAATTGGTGCAGCCAATACGGAAAAAAACTAAAAATAGAATTGCCGTATGATCCTACAATCCATCTCCTGGGTATATATGCAGAGAAAACTATAATTCAAAGAGATACACGCACCCCCTATGTTCACAGCAGCACTACTCACAATAGCCACAAAAATGGAAGCAGCCTAAATGTCCATCAACAGATGAATGGATAAAGAAGATGTGGTTTATATTCAATATATACAATGGAATACTATTCAGTCATTAAAAAGAATGAAATTATGCCATTTGCAGCAACACAGATGCAACTAGAGATTATCATACTAAGTGAAGTAAGTCAGAAAGAGAAAGACAAATGCCATATGATAGCACTTATATGCAGAATCTAAAATATGACACAAATGAACATATCTATGAAACAAAAATAGACTCCCAAACACAGAGAACAGACTTGTGGTTGCCAGGGATTAGGGGGCTCGGGAAGGATGGAGTGGGAAGTTGGGTTAGCACGTGTAAGCTATTATATATGGAATAGATAAACAACAAAGTCCTACTGTATAGCATAGAGAACTATATCCAGTATCCTACGATAAACCATAATGGAAAAGAACATTAGAAAAAAATACATATGGGTATAACTGAAATCACTTTGTTGTACAGCAGAAATCAACACAAAATAAATTGAAAAAATAAATTTAAAAAGAATATCATTTATAGGATCTTTCTTGACAAAGATGCAGAAACTAAGTGATGGGTATCATATATACTAAATGTTAAATTGCATCCTGGTTTTATACTAAGCAGAAAGAGTAGAGCAAATTACCAGACTTCTTATTTTTCACACAATTGCTTGCCTAGGATTATTTCTACTTCTTGGAAACAGCTTGAACTATATAAGCTACACAACTGCATTTAAAGAAAAATCATTTTCAGTATAATCCCAGCAACATCACATAAGACACTTTCAGGATTTGCTGTCACCTGGAATAAAATACAGACAGAAGCACAAGCTGGCGTGAGAAGGGGAAGTGCCAAATCAATGCACAACTTCAGTATTGGTATTAGTCCACTGAATACAGAATTATATTTTTTAAACCAAAGCCTGGCATCTGATCTGGTAGAAGCACATGAGAGGAATAGGGCAAATATTTAAAACCAGAACAGTCTCAGAAAGTTTGGATGGTCGTTTTACTGAATTATTAAGCGTGAGGAAAGTATTTGGGGATAATTTGGACATGCCTGTACATTCTGTTACTACTGATTTTAATTGTACCTTTTCAGTTCTTGTTCTGTATACCTGCCTGTTTCTTAGAAACCTAAAACAACTATTAGTAGTGGCAATTCAACTTAAGAATCTTAAACCTTAAAATAGTAAATGTCAAACTTCAGATAACAAACTGCTAGTTTTTCCCCAAGATACTCCAAAGACTATGTCTACAAAGGCACTGGAAAACTGTGTATTGAATAATGTCATTGTGGGCAGACATAGTGGAAAATCAGATAGGAACATCTTTCCCTTTGATTTAAAAATCTGTATTTTCTCTGAATTATGTGGCTAATTGTATTTATTCTGAATTTCACTTACTGCCAGATATGTCACTATTTGCTTGATTTGAGGGAAATATTAAAAGAACTCAGAGAATCATAATACCTGAAAAAAATTATTTACTGAGTACTTAACTATGTGTAAGCTTTGGTACTCAGACACAGAAAAAGAACAAATAGCCAAATCACCTTATGGCAGATTAGTTACTGGCCTCAAGAGGTCTCTGAGATAACAGAATAGTAGTAAGGGGATGGTGGGAATACAAGGTGGGATGGTTTTGACGTTCCAGGAGCTGAGGTCAGCAACTCGCCCTGGCCCTCTGAAGCACACCCAATAAGTGGCTGAGTGACAGCACCCAGCATGGTGCCTGCCTCACTGCTCTGCTTCTCAGGGATCAAACCTTCCAAGAGTCTCCACTGAAGGATACTGCTCAGGAGTCAACAGAATATATGGCACAGTTGAAAATATACTTCGTGGGGATAAAGATAGGTAGTCATCTTCAGGATGAGTCTAAACTCACAGCAATCTGTTTCTGCTAAGTTCTTTTCTTTTTTTTTAACTGGAGTATAGTTGATTTCCATTGTTGTGTCAGCTTCAGGTATACAGCAAAGTGAATCAGCATTGTTGTTGTTCAGTGGCTATGTTGAGTCCAACCCTTTGCAATCACATGCACTGTAGTATGCTAGGCTCCTCTATCCTCTACTATCTCCTGGTGTGTGTGTATGTGTGTGTGTGTGTGCGCGCGTGCGTGCATGCTCACACATTCAGTCGTGTCTGATCCTTTGCGGCTAGATGGACAAGAGCCCACCGGAGTGTGCTCAAATTCATGTCCAAAATCAGTTACATACATATATATATATATCATCCACTCTTTTTTAGGTTCTTTTCCCATGCAGGCCATTATAGAATACAGAGTAGAGTTGCCTGTGCTATACAGTAGGTCCTTACCAGCCATCTACTTCATATACAGTGGTGTATATATGTTAATCCCAATACTCAATAAGGTTTTAATGTCGAGTTTTAACAGAAGATATGGGAGTGCAAAGCACAGGAAAGCAGGCACTGGACAAGCTACAAACTGTAAGCTAAATATGCATTCTTTAAATTAAAAATGAGTATTTGCTCATTTACATATTCCAAGTGTTTGATATTAGCCAAGTTACTAACCACTCTGTGCCTCTTTTTCCTCATCTTCAAAGTGGGATATTATTAATATCTACCTCACAGGGTTACTGTGAGGATTAAACGAGATAATTCATGTAAAGGACTTGGAACATTGCCTGCTACATAGTGCTATTATATTTTAAGCCAAAATAAAAACAGTGGCTGAAGTAGAGATGTTAGTAAAAGGGAATAGATGCAATTTAAACCGTTTGATTTGGGAGAAAGGCAGAATTTGTGTTCTAAGTTTCATTTTTATCTTTTACTTATTATTCATGTGAGAATTATTTACTTATTATTATTCATGTGAGAATCCTGGTGGTCCCACAGTTAAGAATCCTTGCTTCCACTGCAGGTGGGTTTGGTTCAACTCCTAGTCAAGGAGCTAAGATCTAGCATGTCTCACGGTGTCATCAAAAAAAAAAAAAAATAGGGTCCTTGCCTCTTAGAGATTCAAACTGAGGTGTTAGTGGATGAAATGATATGATAGCTGGGATTTGCTTGAAAAATAAGACAGTGGGTTACAGCTGGAGAAGGAAGGAGGATAGAAAGGAAACAAGATTGGCCATATGTTAATGGCTATTAAAGATGGCAATAGACATGGAAAGCTTCATTACACTCACCTCTACTTCCGTATATGTTCAAACCAACACTAATTTTTTTTTTAATAATGAAGTCAGTAGCTACTATCTGCTCTTATGTATAAATTCTCTGGTGGAGACTGAATGTTCAATTTTTGTTTTCAAACTAGGCAAGCATGAATTTATGTCAACCTGATGCAGGAATCATGTTGCTACGGCAACTCTTCATCACATTAAATGATCGTAGAGTCAAAATGGCAGCAGGCTTTCTCCAGGGGATGATCTGAGCATTGGAGAGAGAAAGCCATTCCAAAGGCCCCTCCCAGCCACCCCCATACCTTCAAAGAGCCTCCATCTCCCACCTACCATAAGGGATTGGGGAGTATAGATATTAACTGAGTTGTGAGTCCAGAAAATTAGATGATGAGGAGCCGCCGGTGCAGACTCTTAGAAGAAGTCACCTAAATTCTCAGTCTGTCAACTGGATTTCACGTGAAGTAGTTCAGGTGAAAGTGAAAGTGAAGTCGCTCAGTCGTGTCTGACTTTTGTGACCCCATGGACTGTAGCCTGCCAGGCTCCTCTGTCCATGGGATTTTCCAGGCAAGAGTACTGGAGTGGGTTGCCATTTCCTTCTCCAGGGGATCTTCCAAACCCAGGGATCGAATCCAGGTCTCCCGCATTGTAGGCAGATGCTTTACCGTCTGAGCCACCAGGGAGATCGTTCAGGTGAGGGCGGCCAGTTGACAAGCAAGAAGTTCTTTGTAAGAAAACAGACCATCAGTTTCTTCCCTTTATGCCCTTTTCCAACATGTGCAACTGGGTCAATAAGAAACAAAGCCCAATCCCAGCTTCCTGCAGGTGGGACTCTTTCCACAAAGGCCCACCGTGCACTTTTAGAATCACAAGGAAACCATCAGGTGGCCAGGATCTGTGGACATCATTAAGTCCATGGCCCTGCTCTCAGAAGACTTTCTCTATGACATTCCATATGTGACCTGAACAGCCACATGAAGACAGAGGGACCCCAGGTAAGCAGCAGGAGGGTTCATTCCATGACACAGAACAGGCCACCTCAGCTTTGCTCCTTGGAGAGACTGGCTATGGTCCCCACCTTTCAATCTGTTTGCAAGAAACCATGGCAAGTTGTATTACCTCTGTGTGCACATTTCCTCACTGTAGTTCCCTCAAGGTTGTGATGAGAAGGAAATAAGACAAAATATGAAGAAAAGCCCCGAAGAATATATGGATGATTGCTACTCATGAGAACGGGAGGGGAATTATAAAGCCACTTAAATCATTGTTTTTTCCCCCTTCTCTTCTTCCTCCCCTCTCTCCTTCCTTTCTCCCTTTCTTTCTGTCTTAAAAATTCTACAAACCAGACTGAGACTTCTAGCATGTTCCATTTCTAGCAGTTTCCTCACATTTTTAACAATTAGTTTAAGTTCCTGGGTGTTAATAAGCACCTAATACATGGCACACTAGTCTTTGAATTCAATCATCCATCAAATTCCCTGCTAGGGCCTCTCACACTAACTCACAGTGCTGTCTTTCTCCTTCAATCTCCCTCCAGCCAATCAAATCCAATACTTTGTCATCCATGCTATTATGCTGCATCTCTGAAAATTACCTACACTGTACAACCTGGAAAGCTAGTTACCTGGAATTTCATCTATTAACAATCAAGAAATCATCTTTATAATAGAAGTAATGAAATGTTTATTTTGGATGAGTCTACATGGAGGATGTGTTTTTTGTTTTTTTCATGTTTTCCCAACACTTGGTGCTGGCTGCAAGAAACCTCCCACATCCTGCTTGGCATCAGGGATTCAAAACATTTTTAAAGTGATGGAACGTCTGTGCTGGTGTGTATTTTAATACTGCTCCATGGTTTTGAACAGGTTGTTTTTCAAGAGGCTGCTTCTGTTCTCTGTTTGTTAATTATTATTATTATTTCAGGTAGAAATGCTGACAAGTGCAAACAGTCTTTATTCAAAGCTCTTTATTTATTTTTTTCTTCTTGAAAATGGTCCTTCCCAATCCTGTCTTTGGTTTTCAGAATGCATGATGCTTGTCAGGCCTTTGAATGGTGTGTTAATTATAAATTGATTGAGCATGTCTTCATTTAGTTACCGCAGCATGCTGGCTGTGGGGAGGGAGGCACATTCTCCTGAGAGCTCACCGTGGGCAGAAGCCCCTGAGCAGAGACAGGCTGAGCCCTGAAATGCAGCACACACAGCAGGGAGCCTGCAGGAGGGAGAATGTGGACCAGAGTCTCCAGTGAATCCAAAGGGCAACAGGGATCCACTTTAAGTCCTAGAGCAGTGACATGAGAGCCTGTTGAGAGCCATCATCTTGTGGTCTCCTTGTGACTTAGGTTAAGTCTATAACAATCCAATCAGATCATAAAGTAATCTGCTTGATGGCCGTGCAGTCAAATGGCAAATAATGGTCTAGATAGGGCTCACATCTAAATCTAAGATGTGTCAGTATTAGACAAAGGAACTAACACACTGTGAACACACTCAACCCAATTATTTTAAAAAAGCAGTGGAACACCTCCCTCATTTCTAGGAAAACTATATCAAGGATTTGTTGAGGAGAGGGTCATCTGGAATTAAAGAACTTTGTGAAGAAGATCACTGTCTCCTAGTCATGTTTGCCATCATCATGGAAAACAGACAAAACTCTGACATTCATGCAACACTTTGCAAAATCCTGTACAAAGAAGAGGAAGCCTTTGCACAAAAGAAGTTTGAACTCCAACTCACAAAATACCTACAGAGGTGTGAAAAAGATATAAGATCCATCATCCAGACTATTCACACACTGCAAATGTAGGACTTACGTCCCAGACCCACCAGTTTGGGAGTAAAAATGGTGTCCAATCAACAGTCTAAACCTCCTATTTCTCCAGACACAGTATCACTTGCTCAGCAGGGGCCCAGTCTTCTCCTCAGATCCCTAGAATCCCCCCGGATGTTTTCCGGACATTGGGGTGGGGGAGGGACTGTTGGGGAGAACGGGAGTTGCCTCTCTAGGTTGCCAAGTCAGTTGTACAATTGTCCTTCTCTTCTGCCTTCATGGCAGCTGTGGTGCATGGCTGGCGTGTAGGAAGCTGGGAGCTACAGGGCCGGCTCAGTCCACAAGCGGCTCCCTGAAGCTCTGTGTTAAGTTTCCCTCCCCCTTCATGACTGCTGACATTGCCTTTTTTTCTCTCTGTGTTCTATGGAAATTTCAGTGAAATAGTTCTTCATTTTAATCCCCTCCTATCATCCACTGTAGGGATTCCCAGGTGGCTCCGTGGTAAAGAATCCACTGCCAATGCTGGAGATGCAGGAGACTCAGGTTTGATCCCTGGGTCGGGAAGATCCCCTTGGGGAGGAAATGGCAACCCACTCCAGTATTCTTGCCTGGGAAATCCCACGAACATATGAGCCTGGCAGGCTACAGTCCATGGAGTAGCAAAGAGTTTGACATGATTGAGCGACTGGCCACACATCATCCACTGTAATTTTTATAAGCAAGTGTTCTGATGCCAGACAGACTTGGAATTTGGGCCCCAGACACCCTTCTCTCTCTCTTCATGGTCTAGGGCAAGACCACTGTAGACCGCAAGAGTGGCCACTGAGCCTCAGTTTTTCCAGCTGTAAAATGGGGATGATCATAATAGTGCCTCTGTAACTGGGATTTCCTCAAGGCTAAACTAATCCATCCATGTAAAATGCTAATCCTGTGCCTGATCCTGATCAGGCTCTCAGTAAACATGACCTGTTTCTGTCCATGTTGCTATAGCTGCTATTGCTGTAGCTGTTGTTCAGACGACAGTCTTCTTCATGCAGGCATTCGGCCATTAGTCCAGGGGGACAGGAAGAGAATGATTTGCATGGCCCAC